>NC_135369.1:124695764-125000764 GCF_049243985.1 Paroedura picta | reverse complement strand
AGTTTGATACTGTAATATGCAGCTTTAAATTCCTGATTACTGACACAACCTTCCTCCTCACAGCAGCCTCAGTGTTACTTACTGCAGGAAGGCCTTGTACCTCCTGGTTATATGTTAAAATGGTATGATAGACCATTTTATTGTGTCTTATTAAAGTTAATTGTATACTCATCCAAGCAGATGGGTCTGAGGAAAGAGCAAGAGCTGCTTAAGGCATGGTGAAATATATAGCCATCTCTTTATCATGCTTTGTTTCCTGCTCATCCGAATGCTAACCAGTTTGTCAACATTCTACAGATGTTGTTGTACACCTGCATTAATGTCCTTTAGGTAGCAGGGTAATTCTGTTTGTCTTTGAAAAACAATTGCTGAGGGAAATTAAATAAATACTGCTGCAAATGTGCATTTCCTTATTTTACAAAATTATTCCCCCCCCCAACACACACACACACACACACACGTCAGTGCTGTTAATCCTTAACACTCTTTCGTTCCCTTATATATTTGGGAATCATCCTTCTGGGAGGAGACTGTCCAGGGCCCTGTCCGTCCAGGTCCACCCTGATTGGCCCTCCCTCTTCAGCTCCCACCCTCCCTCCTTGCCTGCTAGAAGCCTTGTGGCTGCGGCCTCCATTGTCACCCATGAGGAGAGAGGCAGTGATAGGGCTTTGTGGCCCGCAGGTACGCTCCTGCTGGGAGGGAGCCGGGGGGGGGGGGAGTTTGCAGCATCCCTGTGGGCCACAAAGCCCTGTTACCACCGGCAAGGGGGGGGCTTTCTACTCCCTTTAGCCCGCTTTGCGGGGCACAGGGAGCCGTGGCCACCCTGTCACGTCCTCCTGCCTGCCGCCCCTTTCAGAGCCCATTTTAAAAATGGGCTTTAATACTAGTCTGGAAACATATTACAATTACAATTTTGCTAACAAGTGTGAAAGTAAAAATTAGTTGTTTTTTAAGTGTTTCTGATGAAAGAGCAGATGATATTTTTTTCAATAGATGCTTGTAAATGGATCATAAAAATGAAAGTTAAATTACACCATTTGAATAAGTGGTGCTAAAACTACCTTTTAGCATAGAAGGACTTTTTCTGAATGCTGATATGGTAACAAGAGGAAAGAGAACCATTTCAAAATTTCATGTACATCCATTCAAATGGGTGGTAGAAGAAGAAGAAGAAGAAGAAGAAGAAGAAGAAGAAGAAGAAGAAGAAGAAGAAGAAGAAGAAGAAGAAGAAGAAGAAGAAGAAGAAGAGTTGGTTCTTATATGCCACTTTTCTCTACTAAAAGCAGGCTCAAAGCAGCCTAAAGTCGCCTTCCCTTCCCTCTCCCCACAACAGACACCCTGTGACGTAGGTGAGGCTGAGAGAGCCCTGATATCACTGCTTGGTCAGAACAGTTTTATCAGTGCTGTGGCGAGCCCAAGGTCACCCAGCTGGCTGCATGTGGGGGAGTGCAGAATTGAACCCGGCTCACCAGATTAGAAGTCCGCACTCCTAACCACTACACCAAACTGGCTCTCAAACTGGTAATCATGTTGGTCTGAAGTAGCACAACAAAATCAAAGTCCAGTAGCACCTTTAAGACCAACAAAGATGTATTCAAGGTATGAGCTTTAGAGTGATAGTCTGAGGAAGAATGCTTGCACTCAAAAGCTCACACCTTGAATAAATCTTTGTTGGTCTTAAAGGTGCTACTGGACTCTGATTTTGTCATGTACTTTGAGACAAGGTTTTCATTCAAGACAGAGAAATTGGAACAGTTGAGGAGATGTCGGGATTTACTAACCATGTTCCAAATTGAACTGTATTCCAACTGAAAAATCTCAAAATCTAAACCAAATTATTTCTGTCAAGCATTGCTGTCTCTAGGTTGGGAAATTCTTGGAAATTTTATTTGTTTGATTTATACCCCACCACTCTTGACAATATCATCCCATGATGGCTTACAATATAAAATCAGAATAAAAACTACCCATAAGACTCCCCTTAAAACATTAAAACTAATACAGTAAAATACCAAATATCAATAATCTCAAGATGGCAATATAACTCTAACAAGCCCAGAACCTCAACTTTGCTGTTCCAGCCAAGCCAATGACATGGATCAAAAAGATGTATCGTGTGGGTTCTAATATCAATGCTAACCAGCAGCTTCAATGTAGGGCGGGACCCACAAATTGTAACTCCGGTCATCCACCCTCCGCCTTGGCCTCAACCAAATGCCTGGTGGAAGAGCTCCTTCTTGCAGGCCCTGCTGAACCTAGGTAGCACTGCCAGGGCCCTCAGCTCTTCTGGGAGCTCATTCCACCAGGTTGGGGCCAAGGTCAGAAAGGGCCAGGGCCAGGCAGATGTCCTGGGGGCCTGGGACAACTAGCAAATGCAGACACACAGAGAAAAGAGCCCTGTGGAGGACATAGTTAGATAGGTGGTCCCTCAGATAGGTAGGACCCAGGCCGCATATAGCCTTAAAGGTCAAAACCAACACCTTGATCTTGATCAGGTAGCAAACCAGTAACCAATGGAGCTGCCACAGAAATGGCTGGATGTAGGCCCTCCAAGATGTCCTAGTGAGGAGCTTTGCAACTACATTTTGTATCTGTTGCAATTCCCATTTCACAGCCAAGGGTAGGCCCGCAAAGAGTGAGTTATAGAAGTCTAGCCTGGAAGTGACCAGGGTCCTGGTCTCTTTAGAAATGGAGCCTAAGGAAGGTCGATGTGGGGGAGAGGAAAGACCTCAGTGAGTGTATAACACCCTCCAATGTTTTTATTTTCTTCAGGGGAATTTATCTCCATAGTCTGAATATTTTTTTTTATTTTTATAGTTTAATTTATAAGCTGCCCCTCTTTGAATGGTCTCTGAGCGGCTTACATCAGTTTAAATTTACATCAATTAAAACCATATAACATTAAATTAAAAATACATTAAAACCAACATCCTAACTCCAGCAACCCTGTGAACCTGGGACCCACATACCTAAGGGAGCGCCTATTGCCCTATGCCCACCGCAGGGCCTTATGCTCTGCGGGTGACAATTTACTGGTCGTTCCCGGCAAAGGGAAGCATGCCTGGCCTTAGCCAGGGCCTTCTCAGTCCTGGCTCTGACCTGGTGGAATAATCTCCTGGGTGAGCTGCAGGCCCTGCAGGACCTCTCAGTATTCCCCCAGGCCTGCAAAACAGAGCTCTTCCACCAGGTCTGTGGTTGAGGCCGGGGTAGCGAGGAAGATCAATGGGGGCCCCCTGGTGTCAAGCAGCAACCTGGGTTATCTTGTTCCTCCTTCTCTTCCCTCTAGAGGTAGGGATGGATGAGGGATAAGGGGGTAGTGTTCCACCATGTGGTCTGTCTTAATGTGTTTTTCTGTCCATTTTTAATGGGGCTTTAATGGTTTTTTTAATTGGATGTTTTGTAACCCGCCATGAGCTGGTTTGGGAGTGGCGGGCAACAAATTAAATAATAATAATAGAAGTTCTGGTATGGAATTTCCAGTAGCTATTTGACTGTATCTACTGGTTGATGTTGCACACATCCAGAGCATACCAGATCAAAGTTGTGAGGAATAAGAAAAGACTAATTACTGTGAGGAAGAGGATACAGGGAAAATGAATTGCTCTATGCAAGTCCTTCTCAGGGAAGGGCCATAGCTCAGTGGTAGAACATCTGCTTAGCATGCAGCAGGTCCCAGGTTCAGCAACTGATTTAAAGATTCATACTGCCATAGATATCCATCATAACTAGTAGGCATTGTACCCAGTCATTCATGAATTTGTCCACTCGTGCATTAAAGCCTTCCAAGTTGACAGCCATGACCACATCTTGTGGCAGTGTGTTTAACAATTTAGTTGTATACTGTGTGAAGAAATATTTATTTTTGTCAGTGCTGAATCTCCCACCTTTCAGCTTCAGTAGATGACCCTGGGTTCAACTGTGATGGAAAAGGCAGATGTTTCTCCCTGTCCACTCTCTCCACACTATGTATAATTTTAGTAACCTCTATCAGTTCTCCTTCTATTTGACTTTTTTCTAGGCTAAACAGCTCTAAGCATTTTAACCGATACTGTAATCTCCAGTTGAAATGGTTGCTCTTTTCTGTCCCTTTTCAAACTCTATAATATTTGTTTTCAAATGTGGTGACTAGAACTATACACAATATTCCAAGTGTGGTTTTACCATAGATTTGTATAAGGGCATTATGACAGCAGCAGAGCCAGCTTGGTGTAGTGGTTAGAAGTGCGGACTTCTAATCTAGTGAGCCAGGTTTGAATCTGCACTCCCCCACATGCAACCAGCTGGGTGGCCTTGGGCTTGCCACGGCACTGATAAAACTGTTCTGACCGAGCAGTGATATCAGGGCACTCTCAGCCTCACCCACCCCACAGGGTGTCTATTGTGGAGAGAGGAATGGGAAGGTCTGTAAGCTGCTTTGAGCCTCCTTCAGGTAGAGAAAAGCAGTATATAAGAACCAACTCTTCTTCTTCCTCAGTTTTATTCTCTGTTCTTTTTCAAATTATGGCCAGTCTGGGATTTGCCTTTTTCACAACAGCCACATACTGGGTTAACACTTTCATTAAGCTGTCCACTACCACCCCAAGGTCCTTTCCTTGGCCTGTTTGCTCCCAGTTCAGATCTCATCAAAGTATATGTAAAGTTAGGATTATCTGTCCCAATATGGATCACAGTTCACTTACTCACAGTAAATCTCATTTGCCATTTTAATGCCATCCCTCAGTTTAAAGAGGTCCTTTGGGAGCTCTCCATGATTCATTTTTTTCTTAATCACCCTAAATAATTTGATGTTATCTGAAAACTTGGCCACCTCACTATTCACTCCTAATTCCAGGCCATCTATGAACAAGTTGAAAAGCACTGGTAACAGTAAAGGACAGTATGTTGTGCAAACTTACCATTTATTTCTTCTTCTTCTTTTTTAATCCAATTTCCAAGCCATAATTACTAGTATGCTCAGGAGTCTTTGTCAAAAGCTTTCTGGAAAACCAAATAAACCATGTTCACCAGCTCATTTTTGTCCACCTATTGACACTTTTAAAGAAATCTAAAAAGTTAATGAGACAGGACATACCGTTGCAGAAATCATATAGATTTTTTATCCAGCAGGGCTTGTCCTATATGCTTGATTTTATTTTAATTAGTAATAATAATAGTGCTTTACATCAGTTTACATGGAACAGACATTATGCTAACAGGCCTGTAATTTCCTGAATTCCCCCAGATCCTTTTTAAAAATGGGCCATACTTTGGCCACTCTCCAGTCCTCTGGTACAGAGGTTGATCTTAGGGACAGATTGCATAGTTTAGAGGACCAGTAATTTAACAGTTGAGCTCTTTAAGAACTCTCAGATGGAAACATCTGGTCTTGGTGATTTGCTAATTTGAAATTCATAAGTTCTAGAATTTCTTCCCTCGTTGCCACTATTTGCCTAAAGCACACCAAGCCCGGGATGGGGACGGGATGGCACCATCATGTGGCTGTGGGGATTAGCCCTGCTGCCATTCAGGCATCAGCCTGGCCTTTTCTATCCATGAAGAATCGGTCTGGATTGTGAGTGGCAAAGGGAACCTCTTCCCCCC
The DNA here is from genome assembly GCF_049243985.1 of Paroedura picta. NCBI lineage: Eukaryota > Metazoa > Chordata > Lepidosauria > Squamata > Gekkonidae > Paroedura > Paroedura picta. Next base: position 124,995,184 of record NC_135369.1, on the reverse strand, counting down.
TTTAGTGAGGGAGTGTAGGGAAAGAGAAGTGTATTTATTTGATGCCCCATGTGTTTAAAAGTGCTGTCACTTTATCTCATGTGGTATGCTGGAAGGATTGTTAATTTACAAATCTTAAGGTGTAAATAGTTAAATAAACTTAAGTTTCTGGTATTAAAACGTGACTGGTGCTCTGAACCACTTCATGTTCCCTGCTTGGGTAGTGCTAGCATGTTGGGAGGGCCCAGGGGAGGAAAACAAGGCAAAACTGGATGGTTGCCACATCTCCAGGTGGGACTCTACTATAAAATAGCAGGAAGAAGAAGAAGAACAACAACAACAGTTGGTTCTTATATGCTGCTTTTCTCTACCAGAAGGGGTCTCAAAGCGGCTTACAATCACCTTCCCTTTCCTGTCCCCACAACAGACACCCTGTGAGGTGGGTGAGGCTGAGAGAGTCCTGATATCACTGCTCAGTCAGAACAGCTTAATCAGTGGAAAACCCAAGGTCACCCAGCTGGTTATATGTGGGGGAGCACAAGCTCACCAGATTAGAAGTCCACGCCCCTAGCCACTACATCAAGATGGCTCTCAGAATTTGGTTTACAATCAAATAATACATACAGATGTATCCATTAGGCTGTATTTATTAGTATTTATAAGCCATTATGCTGCCCTAGCTGGCCACGCCCCGTGGCCGCTATGCCAAAGGAGCCGGGGCTGCAAAGCGTTGCCGGAGCAAGGTCAAGTCCAGTCTGTGTCGCCAGGAGGTAAATCAGCACAGTGCAGGGGCAATACATGGAGTAGTCAAAACAAGCCAAGGTTGCAGTCCAGTTATCAAATATTTACACAAAGCCAGTCCACTTTCCTGAGTGCATTGTCAAAATCCGGTGCCGGGGTCAGAGAAGCCAAGGGAAGCCAGTAATTGTCAGTCCGATGTCCAAGAAGAGTAGTCAAGCCGGTGCCAGGGGTCTCAGGAGCCAGAAGAAGTCAAAATGAAGGGCAGGAATTCAGAGCTGGTCCGAAGGGAGTCTGCATAAAATTGCTTCCACAAAGAAGCCTCTTGCCGTTTCAGCTAAATGCAGCCCAGCTAATTCCCTGCACCTGGGGGGACGACTCACTCCATCCTCCCCCGAAGTGCTTACAGCTGGGCCCCATCTAAGTTGACAGCTCGCCTCCAGCCAACGACCCCTTTGGCATTCTGCCAACCCCACCCATGTTGTCACCTGCGTCTTTCGGGCGAATCATCAGAATCCGATCCAGCCTGCTGTTGCCATGCCAGTGTCCTTGATCTCTCTGGCTGCCTGGAGCAGCCCTCTCCAGGGTCCTCGTCAGACTCCTCTGAGTCTTCAGCCTGATCTGGGTCAGCTGCTGGGTCCGATTGCTCTGGCAACTCGGGAGGAGGCAGCGGGGGGTGTGACACCCATTATGTCAAGTTATAAAAGTCAAATCATAAAATATAAAATTGTGTATACTTCCAACGATATGCTGAATATTCCAAAGCCCAGGGCAAAACTGCTCAATTGGCCTTCAGTGGGAGATATGCACTTGGGAAGCTCATCTATAACTGCTCCTCTTTGCAGATATGTAATCTGTATGCATCTTTAAAGGCCTGTGCATACATTGCCGCATAATGGATCTGCAAGGGATCATTCTAGTTCATTTTGCTGATGAGCTTACTTTTAAATAGTTGTTTGCTTCATTGCCATGGAAGTAGGCTTAGCAGTTAGTAATCAAGTATAGCATCTTTCTCTGAACTCTTTGGACATTGTAATAATTACTCATTGGCTTCTTTAGCAATAAACTGATGATTTAATGTGATACTGCAAGCTTTCTGAATGTAGTAAGTCCTGTTTGAATGACATTTGGCACTGAAAGGATTTAATTGGAAAAATGAGAACAAAATAGCATGATATGTCCTTGAGAAGTATTTTTAGAATGCAGTCCTTAGGGAAAAATATATTTTTGAAAATGTAAATATTTGTCTAGATATCTGATTAGACTCAAACTCTTGAAACGTGACACTTAAGCAATTTGTTGTGCTCACTTTCATTATGAAGGTAAGCACGGAATCCATGAATTATTCTCAGGCTTTCATGGTCATAAGAAAATTCCTTGTGGACATGTGGGTAGGATGCAGAGTTTGTCTAGTTTCCCCCAACTTGATACTTCAGGTACTATTTTAATAGTATATGGGATATTGTAAGAAGGTGCACTTCAGGAAAGTTTCGAGGATATCTGCCATCTTAATTGCTTAATGTCATGCACGTTTGTTTCTACTCTCCCAGGTGCATCCGCTGCCAGAAGAGCATTCAAGGGGAAAGGGAGGGGAAGAAAGGAAAATATTTTTTTCCTGTCTACCTGTGGATTGGATGACTGGTCACATGTTGCCATCAGCATATCATCAGGCACTCTCAGCCGTCCATAGGGAGTCTACTAGCTTTTTGAGATCCCTAGCCGTAATTTAAGAGCCTCTTGTGGCACAGAGTGGTAAGGCATCAGACATGCAATCTGAAAGCTCTGCCCATGAGGCTGGGAGTTCAATCCCAGCAGCTGGCTTGTTGACTCAGCCTTCCATCCTTCCGAGGTCGGTAAAATGAGTACCCAGCTTGCTGGGGGGTATACGGTAATGACTGGGGAAGGCACTGGCAAACCACCCTGTATTGAGTCTGCCATGAAAACGCTGGAGGGCATCACCCCAAGGGTCAGACATGACTCGGTGCTTGCACAGGGGATACCTTTACCTTTAGCCGTAATTTAAACAAATAATGACACATGAATCACATAAAAACATGCTACAAAACTTATAAAATAAAGTATCTAAATTTCAGGCTCCCTTCGAGCTTGAGGTCCAGCCCAAATGCTCCCACCCCCTTATATATAATTGTACACAGACATTAAATGTTTAGCTACAGTTATACTGTAGGAGAAAATAGTACAGCTCATGGCTTATTTTATGCTTCAGTACCACTTGCCACTCAGTGTAGGAAACAAAAAATAGTATCATGAAACAATGGTTTTCATTAGAAGAAAAGTTAATTGAAGATTGGTTGGACTTCTGTGCCAGTTCTCCTGCACACTACATTTTCTTATACATTAAAATTTCTGGAAGTACTTTTACTCACCTTTTGAACTACCTCTGCTGTTAATTAAATTACTTGAACGTTTATTTATTTACTTACTACTTCATGTATACTTAATGCCAGTCTTAGTTTAGAGAATTGTTAAACAAAGCATCAATTCTATTACGTGTGACAAGATGATAAAAATTGCTTTGATAGCTCCTTAAGAAAGTGCTGTTGGTTACCTCAGGATGGTAGAGGAGAGGTTTGCCAAGCCATGCTATAAGTATGAATTGCTGATACCAGGACACTGAGTTCAATAAAGTGAATAACTTTGCTGGTACAGTATGTGCTTTGTATGGAAAAGGCCCATATTCGCAACATCATCCTCAGTTCTTTAGGTAGGGTCAGATTTCTGTGCATGAGACCTTGGAGCTGGTCCTAGTCTAGCTGTCATGCCCGCTCTAGGGGTGCCCAAGTCTCTGGGGGTGGAAGGAATATCCGGGTCCGGCACGGGATCAGCTGAGTGTTAGGGACAGATTGTGAATGGATTTGACAGCTTGTCAGTGGAGCACGAGGTTGGCAGCATGTGCCCAAGTTAGGGGGATGGAGTAGAGGCAGCCTTGTCAGGGGAAGATTGAGGCCAGCTGCAGCCACTTCAGGCCAGGTGTGGGGAGTTGTTGGGGCAATATTTGGGAAGGGGCCAGGGTCAGATTCATCCACGAATGCAACAGATGCAAACCTCATCCGTTTGCTTGGACACTCCGCTACCTGCTCCAACAGTGAAACTCTGTTGGACTGCTGCTCGATGTCCAACCTCAGCTATATTTGGACTCTAATCTGCTTAAACCTGGTAACTTCACTGATGCTCCCACTCCTTTCCTGGTTCTCCCAGTTCCTTCCGCTCTGCCGCCACATTTCTTTCACAGTTAAAGATGCCAAACTATATTTCAGCATTTCCTTCAGCACTTACCTAACAACAGACCACTCTTCTGGTAACTTGACCCTTTGATGTTCTAATATAGTGGTCCCCAACCACCGGGCCGCAGCCCGGTGCCAGGCCACGGCTCAGTCTCCCCGCCCCCCCCCCCGCAGTAAAAAAACTCCCCGGGCCGCAAGCTTGCGGCCCGGCAAGCTTCTTACTGAGGGAGTGGGGGAGAGGGAAGCAGGGCTGCAGATGCGCATTGTACATGCGCGGCCGAAATCATGCATGTGCTGCACTTTCACAATCGCCCTCCCTGCTGCCGCCGGTCCCCAGCCTAAAAAAGGTTGGGGACCACTGTTCTAATGGACTGTATTTTGGCAAATGACTTGGTCTTGGCATCAGGCTAGAGGTGTTGGGGATTGGACTCTGCATGCGGATGCCCTGATGGGGCAGCATCTAGTCAGATTAAATGTATCAGGAGAGATGAATTAATGATTTTACTCTTGGTTCTTTTTATAATTTCAACAGGAGGGGAAAGTGACTTAAAAGGACTCTTGGATTTTTCTGTCTCTTTTTTGAACCACTAACTTAATATTATTTAACTAGCACTTGTAATAGTGCCCGTTGTGGGGGAAAATACAACGGGTTATAGAAAACTGGGGAGATGTCCCCCTTGGAGAGGCTGGCAGGCAGAAGTGAAGGCAGTCAGTGGACATGTCGAGGTAGCTGGCCCTGGGGTATCCCCAGGCTGGCCAGAATTTGAAGGGGGGGAGGACTCTGCACCTCTGAGTCTCCAGAACCCCACCTCATCTTCTTGACATGGATGTGCTGCCTCGGTTTGAGGCCTGACTGACTGGAGAAGGGGCATGGATGGCCAGCTCATGGGGAAGGTGGATACATTCCCAGCCCCCTCTGTCTTGCCAGCATGCACGCTGGCAAGGGGGAGTAGGCGCAGGAGGGGCAGGGAACTCTGTGGAGGCCAAACCCTGGGATGCGCAACCCTTGGAGAAGTACCAGACAGGGGAGCAGGGGCCACGGTTCCCTCGTGTCTGAACAGCTCTTTGCAGGCATTACAGCCCTGACAAGCCCCGACCAGTGGCCCCTTGCCAGGAGCAGCATTGGCCATATCTCCTCACCTGTCCAGCCATGGCAACAGAGAAACTCCAGGTGGGAAGGAAGCAGTTGCTCCCTGAATGGGGCATATTCTACTAATAGGAAAAAGTTTACTGGATAGCTTATCCTGGAAAATGTTTGCCCTTCCAAAAGGAGTTCCCACTGTCATGGTTAGGACCGAATTAGGCATGACCTCTTTGATTAGGTGTATTCATCTAGCATTAATAAGGCATCAAAATAGTAACCTTTCTAGCAGTGTATTATTTAAGCAATGCTTAAGAGTACTGTTAAGAGACAATAAAAGTAGATTAAATTATCATAATACTTTTTTGATACAGTATTCCAAACGTGAGGGCCATATGGAATCCCCTGTTCCTGGGCTCTCTATTAGGGATTGGTTGTACCTGTGTGATAAAAGAAAGTTAGGGTAGACATAACACATGAGATTTTCATTATGGTTTGAAAAGATTTAAAAAATCATGAAAGAGCATCATACCTACAGCAGTATGAGCAGCTTTATACTTAGAACTGCTTTTACTGTTCTTTGCTTTCAGTTGATGAGGGCAGCGGTGTTGGAAGGCCATTTTGCTTGTGTCCCAGCTGAATTAAGGCTCTGTGTCTGTGGCAAGCAATATGTGGAGGCTATGTAGAGGATATGTAGATCTTCTTTATGTAGATCCTAGATCCAAATTTCTGGGAAGTTTTCTTGTAGAGTACAATTGATAGATAGTTGTAGATAAAATGTGTTTGTTTTTATCAGGCATTGACTTTTATGTCACTCACACATTATCTCTTTTTGCAAGGAAAATCAGGGCGAGATTTATGACTAATGATTTTATTGGTAATTTAATGTGAATTTTAAAGTACATATTATGTTTCTATTTTGTAATCTTTTTGCAGTGGCCTAAGGCTATGAACAATAAAATTGACTGATTGATTGAAAATAGGAAAAGGCAGTCCGGTTTCATCAGTAGTTGCTGAGAATACCCCTTGGACTGTTTTTTTCCTATTGGGGGAATATCCCACTATCGCCCCCTGTTTTAAGAAGTGGGACATCAGCCAGAACAGTATGTTTTATTATATGGAAAGATTACGAGAAGAGATTCTTAAGATAGTATAACATTCAAAAATACCAAGGAATACAACACCAGCCGTCAGCAGTATAGAAGACATTTCTGAGAACAGACACAGTGATGTCTATCCAGAATTAAGTGTGCTGGTGACTGTACTGAAGGCTTGGAAAAAACTCTTTAAAATGTATGATTTTAGTCAGTCATTCAACAAAAGTATTTATTTTGAAGTCTTATGTATCCAGTTACTACATTATAATTGCAATTACGTCTTTGCATAAATAAGCATAGAACTGCAGCCACTCTTATTTGTGGATGACACAGTTAAAATGTGGAAGTCTATCACTACTACATGCTCTTATTATCTTAATACTATGTTAACACAAATATTTTCATACAGATGTTTAAGATATTGTTTACTTGTGTGGCAGGGTGGTGTATATGGGAGAACTGCTGGAGGGGGAAGGATGTGCACTTTGCTTTGAAAATAATTGCATTTTACTCTGTTTGTGAGATTATTGCAAATGGTACTTCAAAGTGAGCAGCTAAATAAATCTGTCTCTCTTACAAACATCCTGCTGAAATTAGACCAAAGAAAATGTTTATTTATTGCTTTATTTATAACAAGTAGTAAATATGAAACAATAGAAAATAGTATGAGAAATTTCAATTAAAAAGGCAGTATACAGGAAGAACTGGGAGAGAAGCCCAGTTAAAATAGTTTTCCTAATATTACCTGATAATATAATTTTCCTGCACAAAAACAGCACATTTTAAAGTAAGTTATTGATGGCTAATTACCATAGTGGTTTTCCCCCCCACTTGATTTCCCCCCTCCCTTGAATTGTACACCTGAAAAAACTAGACACTTGTACCATTTCTGTTCATCTTCATATTTCAGTAGTAAATGTTATAATTAATGACTTAGAGCACTTGCTGAATCCTTCCTCCTTAATTTTTTTAAACAAGTTTATCTTCCTGGGAGTTGTTTTTTATCAAAAATACCAGCCTCCGTAACCTTTGCAGCTCCCAGATGTTGTAACTTGTTACTTGTCTATTTAAGTGGAGGTCACTCCCTGTTTACTGAGATGAAGCTATCAGTCAGTTTGGGCTCTGGTTACTTTTCTTTCTTTGAAAGGAAAACAAAAAAGGTGGGAGGATCAGAGATAGTAGATGTATTGCGTTAATGCACACATGACCGCACTGTGCAAATTCTTGTCTGTTTGCTGTTCTGTAAAAACGAAGCAACATCATAATGGTAAGACAGCTAAATATTCTTAACCTATTTTTTTTCTGACCTGAGATTATCTTCTATTAAATTGAAACCTATCTTGGTACAAAGCATTGACTTTATTTAAACAACAGTAAGAAGAGCAACAGCTGGCACTTTGGTATCAGGAAAGATGTTTGGCAGTGGAGAAGATGAAAACAGGCATGTCTCCTCAGACATGTTTGCTGTTCTTTGTCCCGCTTGTATAACCATGAGGAATTTTGTTTCGTGTTTATTTGAAAGTTCCTCTTTTTGCAGTTGCAAGGTTGCTAATGAATTTACTCATCTGGAATATTGTTTAGAATAATGGATGCTGATAAAATGTTTGCTGTGGCCTTGCTTTTAGCTACCATCTCTGCATTGTGGCTTTCTTTGTGTAATAAGAGAGATATTTTATTCAGCTAAAATTTTGGAAAGGAATGTGGAAATTTGGCCAGTTTTCAGGATTCTTAAGCTGAGCAGAAGTGATTTTTTAAAGATGAAAGTGTGTCAAGAACTAGGACCAGAATCCTAAACACTTATTAGGGAATAAGCACCATTGAGTTCAATGAGGCTTAACTCTTTACTTGGAAATGCATCTAATTTCAACCTTGAGGTCACTCCTGTATTTCCATCTCTTTAGTGTTGACATTCTTAAGCTGTTATAAAATTAACTTGGCATTTTACACGTTTTATTTATCTTATCTGAAATATGAAACAGTATTGAATATGAAAAGAACAAGTGACCAATCTATATAAAGCTGCCCCGTTCCCTAAAAATAAATGTAGCTTTTGATATACTATAAAATGCTATAGTTTTTATTTTTTAGTATAAAGAAAAGCTAAATCTCTACTATGTCTTTGGTCAATTATTTTATTTCTCTTCCCCCATTTGTCATTCTACTCTGACATTTAAAAAGTTTAAAAATAAAGAGTTGTAATAATAATATCTATCTCTGCCATCTGATGCCCCCTAATCATATCCTGTTACCATAATGCCTCCTGATGGGAACAAGACAAGCCCCAGTAATGACTCATGCCAAAATGCAGATGGAAGCTTCCTCTGCGGTAATTCTGCTTCATTGTTTTATCAGGAATGATTAAATGATTTGATCCTACCTGATGCAGAGACTCAACAGATCTGCCACACTCTCAACAGCAGCTTAATAGAAGGAGTTCAGGCCACCACAGTTAACCCTGCAGATATGCAACATTCTCTGTGGATCACAGCCTTACATAAGCCCTTCAGTTATTTAATATATTTCTCACTATATCAATCAATTCTCTAAGGCACACACAAGCACCTTGTAAACAGGCATAATATGGTATTAAAAAGCCAGCTGTTTATCAGTTTCTTCCTTTGCCCATGACATGAACTCAAACAATATATTTTTATGTTTTTTTTTTAAAGTAGTACTTTCCAACCATGTTCTTAGGTGCTGAATGGTTGTAGCATGCATGTTTGTCCTCTGAAGTGTGATTGGCTTATACAATATTTTATTTATCTACCTCATTTGTACCACTTTCTTTCCAGGAGGGATCTAAAGAAGCTTACATCATTTTCCCCTCAGCCATTATATCTTCACAAAACTTTGTGAAGTAGTTTAGGCTAAAAGTGTGTGATTGGCCCATGGGTCACCCAGCAAGCTTCTGTGGCAGAGTGGGGAATTCAAACTGGGGTCTGACACTCTAACCCAGGCTTTCTCAACTAGGGTTTCATGAAACCCTGGGGATTCTTGACAGCCCTGGAAGGGTTTCTTGAGTGGGTGGGAATTGTTTATGTATTTTTTAAATTTGTTAAACATTTATCAGGTATTGACCATACAGGGTCATGACAACCTACCCCCCCATTTCCCAAAGTGGCCAATGAAGGGCTTGAAGGGGGTGGGAAGGGTCCCGGGTGGGCATGTACACAGTTATGCTTCCCATCCATATTCTGCATTATCACATCAATCCTGGGGTTCCTCGAAGCCCAAAGAATGTTTCAGGGGTTTCTCAATAATCACTGTTGAGTTCAGTGAGACTACTGAACTGAGAAAGTATGTTTAATTGTACTGCATGTTTGAGAGTGGGCAATGGCCAGTAACCATTGGGACACAATAACCAACCAGTATTGAATACTTTTAAGTGCCATTGTTTTCAGTTAAAGAATTGACTAGCAGAAGAACTATTAAAAATAAGCAATTATATTAAAATATCTTTTTGAACAATTGAAACAAGAATTTACCTTTCTTGCTGAAATATGTAGGTTTCTTCTTGAAGACAGCCAGCATGATACAGTGATGGACTAAGATCTGGGGTCATCTGGTTCAAACCCCTACTCTGCTGTGGAAGTTTGCTGGATAATCAATACTGAGTACTTTTAAGTCCAATTGTTTTGAATTAAAGAATTGCAATAATGTGTTTTAGAAGTCCCTTACATAGCCTTCCTATTTATTTATTCGAACTATTTGTAACCTGCTTTTTCTTGCGATAGATTCCAAAGATAGAAAATAGCATATAAAGAACACAGAAAGAACACAAAACAGTATCAACAACATTAAAAATTAGTTATAAAAACAAACAACAAAATATTTTAGACACATTTTAACACACAGTTAAAAGCCCATTTTCAGTATAATCCAATACAAAGAGCATAATGTTTGAAGCTATTATACAGACAGGCACAAGTTTATATTATTTAGGTATGTTTCTTCATTTGTCAAGAACTGCTTTCATAGCAATCCAGGGCAGGTAATTATGCCTGTTTAACAGGGTTCGCCTGTCATACATAGCAAAGTGATTAACACTCTCAAATAGGTACAAGCTTGGGGCACTATCTGATGTTCATATTAGGACTATGTTAGTTCTTGTTGTGGCATCTAAAGCACAGACTGTGGAATTCAGTTCAGGACACATACTAAAAATCTCAGCTTATTTTTTAAATAAAATATACAAAAACTAGCAGGAGAACTATGGAAAACAAACAAACACATTCAAAACAACTTTTTGAACAATTTAAACCCGAAGTTACCTTTCTTGCTGAAGAATGTCGGTTTCCTCTCAGGTGTAGAGAACCAACATGATGTAGAAGTTACAGTGCTGGACTAAGATCTGGGACCCTCAGGCTCAAACTCACACTCTGCTGTGGAAGCTTGCTGGATAACCTTGGGCTTATCATACACTTTCAATATATCCTGCCTAACAGGGTGAGGATAAAACAGAGAGGAGAATGGTATTGGATTCTCTTGAGTCTCCACTGGAGAAAAAGGCAATGTATAAATGAATATACAAGACCCTATACACAGTAGGTAGAACAGGCAAGGGAAGAGAAGCAGCAGCAGAAGCCGAAAAACATTGTGTTCATAGGTCAGTTAAAAGGAAAATGCCAAAGGCACAGGAAAACCAAAGAGATGGTTTTGTTTGTTATTTTACAATACAATTTTGAGAACACTATCCTGGGACTAAGCCCTAGTGAGTAGGATTCTGAGTAGACCTGTCACAGTTAAATCCTAAACAGTTAACACTTTTATAAGCCAATTTACTTCAGTGGACTGGGTATAACTCTCTGGCATAGCTACTCAGAACTCCACTGAAGTCTATTCAATAGGTAGGGTGTCCAGGAAACCAGTGATAGGATAGCACTACTACACTGCCTTCACTATAAGACCAGGGTTTTGGTGCTGCATATATAAAGACTTTAATATTTAGTATTTTTTCCCTGAAAGCAGACAAACTTTTATCTGTCTCAACAAGAGATTTACAATTAGTAATTCTAATAATATTTTACATTATAACCTATATTTATATTTCTGTATTCCAGAGCACATAAGGTTTATGGAATCATTGTAATGCTTAATTAGCAGAAACCTATTTATTTATTTAGATTTATATACCGCCCTCCCCGAAGGCTCAGGCTATAGGTATACCATATAACTGGATAAACAGATCTCCACAAACCACCTCTAGAAACTCTTTTTTTCCAAAGTTTAACCACTTTTAGCTGTTTCTGTCTTCTTTCCCTAATCTAGAAGGTTTTGCTTTCTCAAATGGGTAACTCCTTCCCAAACCTCAAAAAAGGTACACAGCTGTGAGCAGACTATCTGGTTTCGAGCTTCCTTTGATTAATATCAGCTGATCATCCTAACAAAGAGATGCATAGCATCCATAATAATATACTCTAGCCTTTTTTAACGCTCCTGAAGACAAGTCTAATTTTTAGTTTTCTGGTTCTCAGAACTGATTTTATGGACATTTGGTTTAGTTGTTATTCCACCTACCCATTCCATGTCTTTGTTGGCTTAGATTGTTTTTAGTAAAGTAGCTTCTGCATATTTTCTTTTCCTTGTTCAATAGATATATGCGAGGGGGGACAGGAAATATTTCTCACTCAATTCTGGTGAATAGGATAGGTGAATAGTGAAGGACTGTTTTTTTGCACCCTACTTATTACCACCTGAAGGAGTCCCAGTGTGGCTTGCAATCGTCTCTCCTTATTTTCCTCACAAGACACCCCATGAGGTAGATGCACAGAAAACTCCGAGAACTGTGACTGGCTCATGGTCACCCAGCTGACTTCATGTGGAGAAGTGGGAATCAAACCCAGTTCTCTGGATTAGAGGCCACTGCTCTTAATCACAGCACCAAACTTGTTCATGGTCATTAGGATTTTTAAAGACTGTGCCAATCACTATTCTGTGAAAAAAAAACAATTCAGGTTGTACAAGAAGCCTTGGACAGGCTGATAAACTTGTTTTGCAATGTCTATTATGCATCCAACTAAAATTAAAACCAGTGAAGCTTAAATCTATGTGGCATGTATATGACTATATGTTTAAATAATCAGTGATTATCCTATGATTTCTGTGCTATAGTATACACCTCTTAGGGCAATGAACCTTCAGTGAGCAAAACTTTTGTACTGTAGGTGAATTTCAGATTATTTGAAAAAAAAAAAAACAATGGAAGGAAAACTATGGTAATTTAAATAAAATCTAGATCTAAACCATTCCTTGAAGTGCATTTCATGATGCACTGATCTGTTAGTTGTATTATCTAAGCATTTGCAGTGTTGACCTAGGCACAATTTCTTTGAAGTAACCCCTTGAATAGACCGGTGTAGGATTTTTAAACCAGTGTTTAGGATTGGTCTGCCAATCTTTTCTACGTTTCCATTCGTCCACTAAGCAAAGTCTGTGATGTACACATTATTATTAAATTTACATTGGCTTCTATGAAAGAGTTTGTTCCTGATGAGCTAGTCAGGGAATGCTAGCTATCAAGCAATTGTTTGTTTGTTTGTTCAGAACACTCTCCTCTCTCGAAAACAAGGAGATGTAGGCTGCATGATCATCAAATACAGATCTGGGTTTTTTCTTAAAAACAAAAAACAAACAGAGCATCTTATGAATTCCAAACCTCTTTTGAGATGCGATTAAAAACTTGTTTATAACGCAGACCACGTCAGAGGATGTTGGCAGTGAGTGATTATTTTAAAAAGCAACAACAAAATCTCTTGGCTTTTCACCACGTGCATCAAAGGTTGTCGGTTTTGCTTGGGGCGGCTTTTCGTGCTCGACAGATGAGGGTGGGGGTGTGCTGCTGCAGCACTTCGGATTGCTCGGGCTTGTGCTGCACCAACAAATCTGGCCCCGTCTCCTTGTCTGGGCAGCGCTGTGCTTGTTGGCACCTTCCCTCCACCTTTTTTCTTCCCTGTGAGGTTCCGCCCGCCTTCGAGTTGTCTTTGCGGCATATCGCCGAGCCTCGCCCTGTGCTGGACTGGGGGAGGGGGACGGGGACAAGGATGCCGCAGTCCTTTTCCTCGAGGCATTTTATAACGTGCGCCTTGGGGTGACTTTCCAGGGCGAGAGAGACTGAGGCTTGCCTGCCTGCCTGCCTGCATTTCCTCCTTGGACTCTGCGTCCCCTGCAGGCAGGCGTGCCCAGGTGACCTGCTCGAAAGCCTTACAGATTCTGGGGCTGAGCCTTCAGCGAGCCAGTCCCTGCCGCCGGCCGGGCGTAGACTCGCCAGGGCGCTTCCCACCCTCTGTACTCCCCCTTGCCCGCCCTGAGGCGACCGTGCCAGGTAGAGCAGCGGCGGGTGCTGCTGGGGGCGGAGGCGGGCGCAAGTCCGCCGGGCGGGCGTGGCAGGCGGTGGCGCGCAGACGGTTGGCGCCTGAGCTGTAGCCGGCTTTGGCGCTCTTCTCGCTGGCGCTGCGTGGGACCGAAGGGACGGGGCCCGTCTCGCAGGGGGCGACGGAGGAGAGGCCTGGCCGCGCGGAGAGCGGGTTCGTGAGCACGAGGGGCTTTCGGGAGGGGGGCGCGAGCGGGGTCTCCCGGGAAGGACCAGGGCGGTCGCTGGCCAAGCCCGGCAGCCTTATCTCCACACCTGCCCTCGGCTCTTATCGCAGGAGGAAAAGGCTTGGCGGAGGGCGGCCGCGCACTCGCCCTTCCCGCCGCTCAGCCAGGCAATGCTGCGGGATTGCTCCGAGCCCGCGCGGCTGGGGGCTGAAGCCGCTTGCTAGCCCCGGGGCTAGTGCTGAAGCCGCTCGGTGCCTCTCGGTGCGCGGGGAGTAGGGCACGGGTTCTCTCGCCTGGCCCAAGAGGCTGGCTGCGACTGCAGCGCTTCGGTCGCGTCGTTTTATAATAGCGCTTGATTCATAGCTGGCTGTTGCCAAACATGGGACGACTTTTTGTTTAGGGCGTGGGAGCGGAGGGATGGGGAGCGCGCGTTACATTTAGGAGAGAATGACACCGTCCAGAAACCTGCTTAGTGCTTTGAAGGCTAGAGCGTTGCCTTTTGTCCTGAAGGGTAAGAAGTTTGATCTCAGCCACACTAGGAATTGCTGTAATTAAGAATATAATACAACTAGGTTTAGCAGAACTTCTGTAGAAGTTTTCTATTGTGTGTACCATTTTCTTTACTCCTAAAAGGATGGAAGAAAGGTGTATGCCTGCTGCAAGTGATTGGATGTATGGTTTTGAAAAAGGTTAGGTAAGCAGTTTTGAGATTGTGTCAAAACTGCAATAAATGTTTGTATTAACAGGATTTTGATTTGACATAAATGGGATATGTTCAAAGAAATGAGATGCTAGGTGTAAAGATACTTTTTCCAAAGAAAATTTATGTTCCATAGATTATTCTATATATTTGAATGTACAGCAGTTTGATAATGCATGTTTACAAAGTCAACTCTTTTTATAAATTCTAACTTTTACATTTTCCTTCTGTTTTTTTTGTTTAGTCCAAATCACACTCTCCAGAGTCTTCTAAAGAAGATAAAAAGAAACCAGTTTTGGGGAAATTTGGAAATTTTTTCACTACAGGAAGAAGGAAAAATACCAAAAATACTACAGAAGCATCTTTAAGGCCAAGTGTTAAGGCTGCAAGGTCAGGATCTGTTCAGAAGAATACAGCGCCATTGGCATCAATAGACGACTTCAGAGAAATAAGTAAAAGTGAGGAGTGCCTTCTTGAGAAAATCTGCAATCGTAACCAGCCCGTGATCCAGAGTACTGTTGGAGAGACAGAAGAATGCATGTACTCTAAAGACCTGACTCCTTTGTATAATGACATTGTTTCAGAGTGGAATTCTAAAGGAGCCTCTTCTGACAGTGAATGGTCGCCTGAGTGGCACAGCAGTAATGAGACAATAAAAAATACATTATATGATAGCAATCTTACACTCCAGACACCAGAACCAGAAAAGTATCTCATCACTGACACAACTAAAACCACAACTCCAAATTTCTTTAGAAGCTTAACAAATGTAAGTACTGAAGACCAAGAACATAACATATTAAATCATAAACAACTGCTGCATCTGAACACTTTTGAAGAATTGGAAAGTGCAGCCACAAAAGATCAGTCATCAGTTTTGGAATCTAAGTCAAGGGAGCGTGCTCACTCTTCTAGAGTGCTGACGTTGGATATTTTTCTTCGTAGAACTGAACAGTCAATTTCAAATGAATTTTCAACTGCTTTATTAGACGACAATTACAGTAGTGCAGATGAAATGGATAAAAAACCTGCAGTAAGGAGATCTGGAAAGAGGAGAAAATCTCAGTCATCCAGTGATGTTCCAAATGGGGACAGAAATGCAACAGAGGCATCTGCAAAAGAAGAAACTGTTTTTGAGAGTGTTCCTTCAGATTTAGTTGCTGAACAGATAAGCAACTCTGAAAGAAAAGTTAAGACTTCTCAACAGGTTACAACCACATCTAATGAGATGAAAACTGGTAGCAATCACAAGGGGTGTTCTAAAATGGAAATGGAGAAAAACAAACAGCAACCTTTAACTTCGTCCTCCTACAGGAGGAAATCTTTAAAAAAAAATCAAGGTGATGCAGTTCTTCTTTCACCTACTGGCTTGAAGAGTCAAGGGAAAGATTCATCCACCAAAAGACAGATGGAGAGGCAAACAAATGGTAGCCCAATGTCAAAAAGCTCTTCTGTTGAAAAGCTGCCTTTTGGTGAGAGTACAGAAGTTGCTTCCATGGGTGTCCTAGATAATGGCAACTCACCACTTACTGAAGGGAGAGCAGATTCTGCTAACAGCGTTGATGGAAGTGTTTTACTGCATACTGACAAGAACAAAAATGGTGGAATAGGAACAACAAAGCAAATTTTCTCCGATTTAGACAGCACAAAACCAAGAAATACTTGGGATGTTTCCAGAATGGTCACAACAAAAGTTAACCTGTAAGTAATTTCATGTTTTTCATGTGATTGTAAACTGTGGTGAGATGTTACATTCCTCAGTAAGCATATTCTATTATACTTGTTCAATGTAATGTATGAGTTCTACTTGGTTAAAAAACAAATACCCTGACTATCTTACAGAAACTCTACTTGCTGTCATTGCAAATTCTTCCTGGGATTTATGTAGATTTATGTATCTGAATGTAATTAGAAATTGTTTTTGTTTACTTTGGTGAGAGCAGTACATTTCAGGTTATGTTGGTTTAACAGAAAGTTCTCTATAGTTTTAATTTTTGCAAAGCAAGAAAGAAATAATAAAATTGGTTAGTGTTGTTTTTGCATTAAATTCATACAAATTGGAGGATTTGTATACAGACACATATCTTGCCACATATTAAAGGTATAAATAATTGGATAAGGGCATACATTATGAAGAATTTGGAGTATGCCTTTACTAAGTTTTTTTAATGGAAAAAAGTCAGTGGTAACTGAAATCAAGAATGAGAGGGGAACTACTTAGCCCTTTTTTTAATGTCCATGTTTCCTCTCCCTTAAATTGAAATAATTTGATCTGAGTACAAAGTACCTGGGGAGTGCAATTGAAAGAGAAAAACAGCAAGGAAAGGGTTAAATGACTTCAGGGCCTTCCTTTAGAGGTCCCCTTTCAATTTTTTATAAACTTGATTAAATTTCAGAGCACAGTATAATATACAGTTGGCTGTTGTACTAGTGAGAGTACTGCCCTATCAAATTTATCACTATTAAAGTTAATTGATAGCAAATTTCCAAGTTTTTATGCAGCCCCAGTCCTTTTATTAGAGATATATTTTAAAACTCTAGGAATTAACCACATGCAGCTTTACTACTAAGTTAATGTGTTTTCAATGTAAAGAATATATTTTCCCCTCTGTTAAATTAAGCAGTGATCCTGGTTTCTTTTTTCTTTCTCTTCTTTTAGGATGTGGTTGTACTTGATAGAGTGATATATTTAGACCTGCTCTGCAGGAATCCAAGCCCCATAGTTGCAAAATTTGGAATGGATGGTTGGTAGGAGGCTGGCTCCACTAGGAAAGGTGTTTATGAGAAATTGATTCATGTGGTTCTAGTAATCTAAATACATCAGTACAAACCACTTCTCATGAACAGCTAGGTTGCCACATGAAACAGCCTCCATGTGGTTTTTTTCAGCTAACTATTGTGCACTTAATTTGTATTAACTGGATTACATGATAGTGTTACTTGCTCTGTTCTCTGCTAGTGCCACATGTATCTGTAATAAGTGGTTTGCTAAGCACACTCACTAAGAAGATATATTTAGTTCAGTGGGATTTACTTCTGAGTGAACATGCTTAGGACTGCATTGTGCATGTGTGATTGCTCTGGAGAAAAAGATTTACTTTATAAAAATCTAAGAGAAGTTTATCACAGGTATACTTTTAAAGTTTTGTTTAGATGTTACTGCAACCCAGCATAGAGAATTCTCAGGCTCATATGCTCTCTCGTCTCTTCATATTGTCAGATAATTAGATGTTCCTGTTTGTGGCAACCCCCCCCCCCTCTGAATGGCATTATGTCTAAGGTGCCGAACTACATTTTGTCCTTTTTTTTGAAGACCAATAGGATTAAATCACTATTTGAAATCCTGATCTGCAGAGGAAATGAAAACCATAGATTGTTGGTCAGACCTTGTGGTAAACTGCTTTGCCACAAAATAGAAAAGCTCTTAATTATTTGGCTGCATGTGAGAGAATAGGAAGCATGAGTACAAGCACCCCAAAAGCCCACCAGACTGTTTACATAGTAACAAACCACAATTTGCTGTTACATCTGAACTATGTCTTAATTCTACTACTTAAAAGTAAATATTTTATTTCAATGCAATGCTTTTATTTATTCTTTTATTTGCGTTATTTCCCGCCACTCCCAGACCAGTAAAATCCCACAATAAGATCCCCAATTATAATCCCCAATAAAACCCCACCCTTCACCCTCCTGGCAGCGAAATTTAATTCCCAACCCACCCCTCCCATCCATTGAACAACCTCCAACTGCACCTCGGGGGGGGGGATGTTACTGGGGAAGCCTGATGGTTTGGCTAAAGCAGGGAGAGGCCTACAGATCTACCTCACCCTGATCTCAACCAAATGCCTGGTGGAAGAGCTCCATCTTAGTAAGTTACAACAGGGCCCTCAGTTCTCCCAGGAGCTCATCCTACCAGGTCGGGGGCCAGGACCTAAAATGCCCTGACCAAGGCCAGTCACACCTCTCACAGGCAGGGAACCAACAGATTTGCACCCGCAGAGTGAAGAGCCTTGTTTAGTTTCAGATAAATATTTTTAAGTAGTGGGTGTTATCATGATATTCAAATTAATAAAGCAATAGCTCTGTTTATGAGCTCTGAGTCTGGAAAATATGAGCAATTTTCTGCAAATTTGATTTTTAAAACGATGTCTAGTTTGATTAAGGCAAAGGTACTTTTGCCTTGTTTTAAGGCAGTAGATTCTTCTGTTGTCAAATGGGATTTCCTTACGGAATTGGATCATGTGACTCATCATTACTACCCACCCACCAATCTTGAATACTCAGTCATACAAAACTGATTTTGTTGCATATGTTAATCTGGCCATGTGTTCTTTTTAAACATTTAAATCAGATAACTTCATTTTGAGCCTTTTTAACCAGAAGTCATTCCCAGTAAGTTCAGTGGTGTTTATTTCTAAAGGTGTTTTTAAGAATGCACCTGTAATTTAATAGATACATTTGAATTGTAAATATTGAGGAGTAAGTCCTATTAAAATTAATAAAGTTTACTTCCTTGTAAGCATTATTTGGATTGGGATGAAAGGCTGAAGTAAATCACACTGAAGTCAACAGGACTTAGTTTCAGATAAATATTATTTAGTAGTTGGGTGTTAATGTTTCATTATCATGATATTCAAATTAATAAAGCAGTGACTCTGTTCATGAGATACATTGCTTTTTGAGCCACGACCCATCTGTTTGCATAGTTTCCAGTGGAAACTAAGAACTATAAATGTAGGCGTTGTAAGGTGTGTTGTGTTATGGGGACCATAAATCATTCAAGAACATTTTTTCTGCTCCATTTTCATTGAATTAGAAACCTGGCATAATTGCTATGAAGGCTATAGTTTTATTATTTTGAAAAGAAAACAATGTATTTTGCAGCAGAAGTTGAGTTTGTTATCTTATTCTAATGTAGAATGTAGAAATATAGACTGTCATCCACTGAACACTATTATAATTCCTTAATATTCAACAGGATTTTTAATAGATAAATTTCCATGTTTTAATTGATCTTATTCACGGATAATGTACACTGACATATTTATTTGTAGTACTTTTTTTGAAAGTAAGGTAAAGTATATACTGATAGTTTGTAGACTATTTTTATACATAGGGTTTGACTTTTAGCTCACAGTTGATAAAGAGAATGGATCATAGAATCATCTTAACACCGCCCGCGGCGCCACGGGCGCTGCGGACTAAATAAAATGGTAAGGGGTTCTGGGGCGGGATGTGTCCGGGATGAGGAAGGGTCCGGATTGGACCCTTCCTCTGGACAGACAATCGGAGGGACCAATCGGCAGGCGTAAATCGCCTGCCGATTGGTCCCTCTGATTTCCAGCCCCGAGCAACTGCGAGCCGCGCACAGTGCAGCTCACAGTTGCTCCTTTGCCGGCGGCCTGACGCATCGGGAGGCGCGAAGTGCCTCCCGCCGCGTCAGGCCGCTGCCGCCAACACTTCACCCCCCCCCACCAGCCAGCACCTGCCACCACAGAAGCCAAGCCGCCGCCACAGGGACATCGCTCAGCTCCGGCGACGCCACCCGCGGTGAATCCAGCCTGCCGCCAACAAAACAGGTACGCGCCCGGCCGACAGGACGATCCCGGCCTTGCTAAGCAGGCTCGCACAGCCCCGCCGCCCTCATGGCGCGCCCTGCTAGCGCCCGCTGCATTTTGACTGCAGCGGGCTTATTTACTAGTAGAACAATAAAGTTGGAAAGGTCCTTCTGGGTTATCTAGTCCAAGCCCCTGCATATTGCAAGACACTCACAACCTTATCACTCATCCACTGTAACCTGCTGCCACTTTGAACATTCACAGAATCAGCCTCTCCGTTTAAAAATTTCCAAAGATGGAGAACCCACCACCTTCCTAGGAAGCCTGTTCTGGTTCTGGTCTGTCCCTCTGGGGCAAGAGAGAACAACTCTGCTCCATCCTCTAAATGGCAGCCTTTTAAATACTTGAAGACGGTTATCTGATCCCCTCTCAGTCGTCTCCTCTCCAGGCTAAACAGACCAAGCTCCCCCAAACTTTCTTCATATATCTTGGTCTCGAAACCCCTCACCATCTTCTAGACATACTCCAGTATGTCTACATCCCTCTTCAACTGGTGTGCCCAAAACTGAACACAGTATTCCAAGTGAGGCCGAACCAGAGCAGAGTAAACTGGTACCATCACCTCCCATGATTTGGACACGATACTCTAGTGGTCCGCAACCTTCTTCAGGCTGCAGACTGCTGGCGGCGGGGAGGGTGATCGTATGCATGACCCAGCCGCCTATGCGAGTTTGCAGCCACGCATGGCGCAAATGTGCATGCCCGGCCCGGCCCTGCAGAGAGAGGGGTTGGGGACCACCATGATACTCCATTTGATACAGCCCAAAATCCCATTTGCCTTTTTAGCCACCAAGATGCACTGCTGACTCATGTCAATGTATGGTCTACTAAGACTCCTAGATCCTTTTTGCACATACTACTGCCAAGACAAGTCTCCCCCATCCTATAATGGTGTATATGGTTTTTCTGACCTAAATGCAGAACTTTACATTTGTCCCTGTTGAATTTCATTTTATTCATTTTTGCTCTGTTCTTGAGCCTATCAAGCACTGAGGGAAGATGGAAGCACTGTATTCTTTAAAATACTAATAAATCACTGTGTAATTTGTTCTGGTTTACTACTTAAATTTAGGAGTAAAATACCTTTCACCAAACTATAAATTTAAATGTAAATTCTCAGCCTTTTAGTATATGTCTTTAATCTTACATTTTATTTTCATATTTGGATTAAATTGCATTGATTGTTGTTTATTACATTAACTCAGACTAGATGGATGTGGAATTCAAAGTAGTCTCAAAGTGGGTTTCTAAAAAATATAAGTAATAATTTCATTTTCATCTGCGGTAAACAGGTTTTACAGTTTTTTGTACTGTTTCAAAAGCCTATCAAGCCTGTTTGATCAGGGGTAATAGTGAAACAAAGGACAAAGTGTATGTATGTTGTTCACTCGCTCTGGCCATGAAATAGCCATGTACACCACAGAGCTTTTTTTGCCCTAAGAAAGGCCCTTTCTCACTCTACAGTTTAAGGAGCGTTCAGATACGATGGGCAAACTTTCTACTCCTGCCCCCCTCCCCCTTCATATGGCCAGAATGAGCTAGTGACATGCTTTAATGCAAACTATTGTCCCTTATCAATATATCAATTTCAATTTATTTGTTATAGTCTTAGACCAGTATAAAATACAAAGAAGAAATAGAAAAAAAGATATAAAAAGAATAAAATTGTTAATAAGATTGACACCTCAACAGTCATTCTAGCAAACACAATTAAACATATAACTCAGCTGATAAGTTCCTTATTTATTAAAACATTCTATTTCCTGCAGACAAGGAAGCAAAATTTTGCAACAGAATATGACATGGCAGCCTCTTTATCTTCAAGTAGGAATTTGGTCAACAGAGTCAGTTGTAGGAGAGTGCTTTAGGCGTCTGAATTGAAGCAGCAGCGGTGGAGATTGTACGGTTTCTGTCTTCATCATAAAGTTCACAATAAAGTAATATCTGTACAACCATCTCCATGATATTAGTAGTACACGGGCATGTAGGCATTTCTAAAGGTCAGTGTCAGAATTGTCCAATAAGTACAGTTAATCAAAAGTACAGGAATCAAAAAGGCCCTGGAAAAACCATCAATATATCTAATTCTCAACATGGCCACTTTTGTGCAAGGGATGGGGCCATGCAGGTTTGCCACAAAAGTGTTGGATATGGTAACTCTGCATGCAAGAGGATCTGGGAGGGAAAGCGTTAGGAGAATTCTCTCACTCAGATACAATTGGCAGTTAGCCCCACCTTCTCATTGGTTAGATATTGAGCCTCTTTGGCCATTGATTGCCTTCTTCCTCTCTTGCATGGCCTTGGAGGTGTAGCAAGTTAACCATTTGAAGTTGATTTGTTCACAGTAAGTTAAGTGTACCTCCATGAATATGTTATGTAAGATGTGCTTCTAGTTTTGTAAGTAATTTTTTCCCTTTTAATGGGCAAGTATGGAGAATCTGGGATACTTCATAAAGCTTCTGTGCTTCCAAGACAAATTATTTTAAAAATAAGAATAACACAATAAGAGGGGAAGTACCTTCCAGGAATTTTTTCCCTCTGCACACTTCTCCTCTTTGTAGATAGCCCTTCTGTCCTGAGCTACCCAGGAAGGGCTAGCTACTAAAATGTTGTTGTTATTGCTACTGCTGCTGTTGTTGTTAGCCATAGCTGCCACCATTTCTCTGGTTCTAGAGAGCACACATACTGCTCTTCCTGTTCCCACAGCAACTCTGGCTTTACTCAGAGTATGCTTTCAAGTATGATTGAATATAAGGCATGAAAATTCCAGGCAGAGTGAATGAGAAATAATTTCTTAAATACTATAACATTTACAAAACAGTTTAAAAAATGGAGCAAAATTGATACAGGGCCACTACAGCTATGCTGGGCAAAGCTAACTCAGAAAAGAAGCTGGCTTGAAAACAGCAAAGGTCTTGAACATAACTGCCTTACTTAGTTTCTATTTTTCTCTCAATACCCAATCCCAGTAGGCCAGACTCATCCAATTGTGAAGCAGAGTTCTCATCTACCCATGTAAGGGAAGTAAACCTCCAGGTAATGGTGGCCTTGAAGTTGTCAGTGAGGCCAAATTGCGGGTAGGGATCATGCTGGAAAGAAAAAGAAAACTAAGGAAGTTCTGACCATACTGTTCCTGTTAATTACTAGAGCTACCTGGAATTGATAAAGGGCAGCTCTAGGAATCAGTGGAAATGCTCTGCCTGGTTATCCTACCACAGGATGAATGATCAACTCCTTCCTGCTCAGCTTCCAGGAATGAACATCCTCTCTCATTAGCCTTATATGTGTCCTACCCAAGCTCTACCTCCTTACCAGTGATTGGCTTCTGCTCTTCCTCCATTCCCCCCCCCCCCCCAAATCATAAGGCTTAGAAGCTGAAGGCTTCCTGGAAAATTTGCCCAAAGGCCTCAGACTTCCTTGAGGCCTATAGGTCACTCATTCTTCAGCCGAGGGCTATGATCATGACAGTCCCATCTGCAGATACTTAAATAAGTGGATTAAAGCAATAGAGAGAAAAATATGATCTTCTAGCAGATTTTCTGTTATAAAATGGATTTGCAGAAAAATCCCAAAACCCTCTTTAAAAAATAGAGGGAGTTGAAATCCCCTTGAAACCTCCATCAGCCTGGTCCATGAGCAGGAGGATGGAAGAGGAGGAGCTCTGTATGAGCCACAGAGTGGCAGTGATACGGGGAGGCAAGAAGTGACAAGTTTCAGAACTCAGTTCAGGTATCTGAAAGATGGTCAGGGCAGAATTATTGTTGTCAATCTCTTAACCAGGGCCAGAAGATCATATGCTGCCTTTACTCCAACCCTACCCCAGCAATGTATTTCCCTAATTCTCCCTCATGGTTAAACATTATAACATCACCAAAATTAATCATGGTTAATTCTGAGTAGCAATCTGTTTTGACTAGGGTTAGAAACCAGGGTTTAACAAACTGGTTCAGCTGGTTAGCAAACTCTGGTTAAAAGAACTTGGTGAATACTGCTGATGGACTGGCAGGGGAAATTATCACACACAGTGAGTGGAGCTGCAGTTGAGGATGGATTCAGTCCTGTAGATTTCCCCCCTTCTTGGTTAGGATGTTTCCAGCATTATGTCTGTAGTGGTCCATAAGAATAGTGCAATTGAGTGACAGAATAGCAATAATAGCAATAGTGGCAGAATAGTGCAATTGAGTGGCAGAATGAGTGGCAGAATAGCAAGTGACCTTGTATCTGCTAGATTCATTGCTTCCTTTCTTCATGGAGATAATTTGGTTGCTTTCTTTAAAGTAGTTGATCTCAAACCATTAATTAAAAAAACAACAACATCCACCAGCTGGGAAATATGGCTGGAGTCAGTAGTGGATTCTGTCACAGCTGGTCTTTCTGTGGATGGCTACCTTGTAGGTTGGGATTAAGATTGGTACCCACATTTGAAGTATTTGGTGTAAATATTGTGATTTTTTTCAAATGTAAACTAAAGCATTCTTGTTTTAGAGGACTGTTTAATGTACTTTCCAATAACTTCAAAGTTTTAAAATGAGTCAGAGAAGTACAGAACACCAGGGAGCGATGCAACTGTAGTGAAAGACCTACATATGCTATATTGTACCAAAGACCAGTTACTTGGCGGTCAAACTAGACAAGACAAGCTCATGGATCTTATAGTGTTTTTTAAAAAGAAATCCCAAGTCACAATGAAGACCTGCAGAAGTAGAAGGATACCCTCCCCCCCCCCCGCCATACACCCCTGTAGTGCCAGTCCAAGTGGTGGACATGCATGCTTGGATTTTGCTTTTTGAAAATGTTGAAATCAGTTCATTTATATGAAGTGCTTTAAAACATTTAATAACTAGATATTAAGCCCGCTGTACTCAAAATACAGCGGGCGCTAGGAAGGTGGGTGAGTGGAGGGGTAGAAGGAAGGGAGAAATAGAGGCATAGAGAAAGATAGAAAGGAAGAAAAGGAAGGAAGAGAGAAAGAGATGAAGGAAGAGTGAGAGAAGAAGAGTAAAGAAGGAACGAAGGAGGTAGGAAGGGAGGGATGACCAAGGGAACGGCGGGAGGAAGGGAGGGGGCAAGGTGCAGTAAAAGGTGGGGGTCAGGGGGCCACGGGGAAGGATCGGGAGGGGGAGGCGGCAGTAGCGGAGGGTGGGTGGTTGTGGGCGGGCAAGCGGCAGCGTGTTGGGGGTGGAGAAGGTGGGTGGGCATGGCGGGTGGGCATGCAGGAGATGGCCACCCCCCGGACCACTCGGCACACCGGTGACCCACCCGGGAGGACCTATCCCGCTGTGGGCTGTGCGCGTCATCCGGTTGGAGCATCGTCTGGTTGGCTGGCATGCGTTACAGCCACTGGCAGTGACGCTGGGGTGGGGAGGGGTCAAGGGCGGGGTGGGCGGCGATGTGATTGGGTGCGGGACGCTGCAGGCGCGGGACTCCGTGCCTGTGCACTTGTGGCTGCTATGGGGGCATGGGGCGTGTCCTCTGCGCCACGGCATTGGCCGTGGCTGCAGAGGACGGCCTGCAAGGCAGACAAAGCGGTCCTAGGAAAGCAGGAGCGCAGAGCGCAGCCCCCCTATGGCGCAGTGTTGGTGGCAGCCAGAAGGTATGGCATGCAAAGTGGGCGAAGCAGACCGAGATAAGCAGGCAAGGTGAGGGGGGATGTTGGAGGCTTAGAATAGGGGGCAGGGGTGGAGAAGCCGGCGTGGTGTGGCAGAGGTGAGCGGAGATGGGGGTTGGAAGAGCGGGTGGGGGCAGGCCAGGCGTGGCGGGCAAGTCGTGAGCAGGGATGGGGAGGGCGGGGGAGACCGGCGGGTGGCGGAGAATGCGGGGTGTGCAAGCAGCGGCAGAGGAAAGCGGGTATGGGTGGTGGCTTTGAAGAGGGGGGGTGGATGTGCTGGGGCAGGGGTGGTGGAGGGCAGCAGGGATGGGGGAGCATCTGGGGAAAGTGCAGAGGGGGGAAGGGTAGGGCAGCGGTGGGGGGAGTGTGTCGGGGAGGGGTGCTAAGGAGTCGGGGGGAGGTGAGGGGTGGCTTAGTAGGCGCACGGTGGCCGCAGCACTTTCTGGACCACATGGGAGGGTAGGCCGGGCGGCTGGCTACCTGCCTCGGCAGCTGGCCGGCTCATAATGGCGTTCGGCAGCCGAAGGCAGGCTACATTGGGAGGTGGGCAGTTCGGGAGGCGGGGTGACCAGCAGAGGGCCCAATTGGCTGGCACTTTGCGCCAGCCGATTGGGCCCTTTGCTGGTCAGTTCGGGGGCAGGAGGCAAATCGTCACCCCTCCGCATCCCGGACCGACTCCTCCCAGGGAGCCCTTACTCTTTTATTTTTTACTGCGGAGCGGTTAAAGATTAAAACCTGTCAAAAAGCAAGAAGCCCATGGTAAAACTTCTGCTGTCTCAGGATCAAAGTTCAGAATGATCTACAATAGTATTGTTGTAAACCTCTCTAAGAGAAGAAAGACAATCGGAGATTGCTATTATTATATTAAATGTATTAAGGAAGTAGAATCCTTTACAACTGAAATGAATCAAGGTAAAATACATTAACTATTGAATAGCTAATATTCTATTAGCTTGCTATAATAAATGAAATTTCTCTTTTTGTAATCTTTGCTTTTTGTTGTTTGAGTCCTATATTTTATTTCAGTGATTTAGTTAAGCACATTTATGAATGTAGTTTTTACTGAACATTAAAAAAAGATTTCATGTAATATTGTGCCCTTTTACTGTATTAGGAAGATGGTAACCAAATGGTGGAATGAAACATCTCTTTAAAATAGCTTTTTTGACATACATTGTAAAGGTATTTGTATTTCTTTTATTTTCAGACCAGCTAAACCAAAGAATGTTGAATTAAACCTCAAAGCTCCCAGAATTCCAGAAGATGTGGGAAGTGAGCAAGATTCTCTGGACAAAGCTGCTAAAATTAACTTCAGTATTGCCAATAAAATATCCATGTTTGAAAGCAAACATAACAATCAAAATCAACCTGCTGAAGTCTCTTCAAAGAAAAGTGGTTCTGTATCAAGTACATTTGTTGGCAGAGCAAAGCTGAAGTTTGGGAAACAGCCTGTTGAAGCTGAACAGACTAACAGAATATCAAGTAAACCAAACAGTCGCCCAAAGCCACTGCAAAATGGTGCAAAGCTGAAAGTTGGGTCTTTAGAGACAAAGATCAAAAACGAAGAAGGAACTCAAGTAGGCATTCTAAACAATGAGGAAATTAGAAATAACATGGGGTTTCAATTGAATCAAAATGGTAAAGATAATAATGATGAAACTGATCAAGTGAGTGCTTTTGTTCCTAAAAAATGTGATGCAGAACTAGCAAAGGATGATTTACTAACAAAAACTACATCTTTACACCAAATTAAAGAAACGGAAACCTCCCACAATAGCATAAACAGGAAAATGAATGCCATATCTGTATCAACTGAAAGTGGAGAGGGACTTTCTGTTGACAGAGAGACCAATTCCCCTTATAGAGATAATACAAATCTACAGCAATCTGATTTAGTACACAAAAAAATAGAATTAGAGAACAACATGAATTCTGAGGTGGACAGTGAGAATAAAAAGGCAAACATTCTTTCAGAAAGTCTAGGAATGTTTGAGCAAAATAGCAATGGACAGAAAAGTCCACACAGTCCTTGCAATGCCTCAAGAGCAGGCAATGATGAGAGCATTTGTGATTCCCCTTCAGATATGGAGAAGTTTGCAGAAACAATTAAAAATCTAGATAGTGCTATCTGTATACCTCAGAAAAAGAAAAAGGCCAAACTTCCAAAATCACCTGCACCTCACTTTGCTATGCCTCCTATACATGAGGACAACCTAGAGAAAATTTTTGATCCAAAAATATTTACCGTAGGTTTGGGAATAAAAAGGGACAAACCACTAGATCTAGCTCCATGCTTACAGCTTAAATTGCAAAGCCTAGAAACTGAGGCCAAAGTCAGACCCAAACGTGCCTCTGCTGAAAACAGCATGCTGCTACAGTCACTGAAGTCATCCAACAGAAGAGACCCTGCAAGTATACTGGAAACAAATGGAAAAGAGAACATGGAGAGCACAGATGGTGATATTAAGAGATCTCGACTTGAAAATAGTGCCATCTTCTCAAGCTTGCTTTCAACTAAAGAAAAGGTGTTTATGCCTTCTGTAACCTCTATAAATACGATCACAACATCATTTACCTCTCAGAAGAATGCTATTTCTACGGGGAAAACACCTTTAAGATTTGATACAGCTCAGCTATTGGAGGTAACAGAATACAAATTTGTATAAAATCATAAGCGATATCTGTACTTTGAATACTAAGCATATTTTGATTTATGATTGTATAACTCAGTCTCTTCCAGATTTTGAATCTCCAAAGTACATGGAAAAATATTTACAAATATATGATACAAAAAAAGAGAGCATTTTGCAGATGCCAAACTTTGGAAATATTGATACCAGTTTTTCAAGCTGGTTGCAATCTGGCCAATATGAACCAAACATCTCTCCTGGTTTCTTAGATATGGAGGTACATTTAATGTACTCAGCTAATCTAGTTTTAGACACATGACTGCATGGTTTGCATGTTGGCTTGTTGAATTGATTACAACATGATTTGAACTTTCCTTTCTTCACTTCTGTGAAATACATATATTTTTAATTTGGAGCTAAGTTTAATTTTTTTTTAATTTCAATATAAAATCAGCTTAAATCCATGCCACATACAATACTAAGATTAGCAAATAAAATTGACGAAAGTCATTATAATCCAGCCTTGTTTAAGGATCTTAACCATCTGGTTACTATGCTGCATGCCCTCATACAAAACTTTGTGATATTTTGCATTATTTCTGAAGAGTGATCAGAGAGAAGCAGAGAGGTGTAGAACTGCTCTGATCTTCCTGAGGAGTTTACTAAGAATGGTGTAATATATTATGAGTGAATGTCACTGTAGCAGGAGCAGTGCAATAGTACATGCTGTACGGTTTCAGTTTTTCTCATTTGGCAGGGGCACACATATTATGAATAAGGAATGTAAGGAATGTAAAGGCCTTCCAAAAATGGTAGAGGCAGGACATTGAAGTGTGTCAGAATAAATATTCTTAGATATTTAGGGTCTACTGGTGTTAAGTAATACGCTGGCAAGAAAGGATTTTTAGTGAGGTATGTAATGCCGGGATGCTGCTGTAGCCAGGCCCTATGAGACTATGAGATCCCAAATCCATTAAGTATTTCTTTGGCTTTCTGAAATCCTAGCTGTGACAGGGCTTAAGGGGAGAAACACTATTCTAGCATTTTCCCTTCTACCTTTCGCAGCTAATCTGAATGATAAAGAATAAGAAGGGCAAGTCTTTGGTGGTTACAGTTTAATTTTTACCAGTAAGTCACTATTTGAACTCACAAGTTAAATTGGAGCTAAGAATAACTAAATGCTGAAATGATAGTCTGAGGAAGAGTGCTTGCACTCGAAAGCTCACGCCTTGAATAAGGGCCATTTCGCACGGCTTCAAAGTAGCACAATGGTTGCTAATTGGAAACGCTACTAATTTGCCATAACCCACGACGTCGTAGACAATCTGCAACACTCCTGAAACCAATCAGCAAAAAGCGCTTCGTTGTGGCGCTTTCAGGGGAATCCAGAAAAGTGGATTCACCCTCCGGATAGCGATACACTCCTGCAACCAATCTGCAACAGTAGCGCTAAAGACCTGTGCGTTACCATTGTTGCGGGTTCTTCAAAGTCCCTCCTCCTGAGCCTGTCCTCCAAACTTCCGGCGAAGCGATCGCCATTTTTTTTTCTCCGAGCGAGCGGGGATAAACGCACCGGCGAGCCTCTTTCTGTTTAGAGGCTTCCCTGGCTTCAGTCCTTCACCTTTAGTCACTAAGCACAAACCACTGAAAAGCCCGTTTGCTGAAATAAAGTCCCTTTATTTTTTACAAATAAATTCAGCCGAAAATCGGGCCCGTGAGAGGGGGGGGGGGGATTTTTTTTTTTATCACTCGAGGCAGCGTGCAAACGATCATACAATCAAACGACAGCTCACATTAGGCAGCTGGATGGGTCTCTCCGTAGCAACGAATCTACCTAGATTCGTTGCTATGGGTCGTTTTTTTTTTTTTTAAACCTTTCTTAAAGGGAAAGGGGCTGTTTGGGAGCATGCTAACGGCTGCCCATTGGCTGCTTGACGGCCAGGGGCGGGATGAGCTCGGCAATAGCGCTTCCTTTCTAGCGATTTCTGCCGAGACCGGAAGCCTGTGGGAAACGCTAAAAAACGCAACTGATTCCACTACAAAGGCAGGTATGCATAACGACGAATTCCACTATTTTAAATGGCGATTTTTCATTCCGCAAACAATTTGCAACAAAGATCCCTGTGCGAAAAGGCCCTAAATATTTGTTGGTCTTAAAGGTGCCACTGGACTCCGATTTTGTTTTGCTGAAATGGAAATTTGACTTCCTAGAGAAAAGGTTTCTTCACAAGGCACTGGCATAAATAGTCAAATATGATAATAGCAATGGTACCCAACAATAGTTCAGAACAGAAAGAAGGGAATGCTTCTTTAGTCAACAAGTAATTTAACAGAAATTCACTGCCGGCAGAGGTGGTGATAGCCACAAGCATAGATAACTTTTTTAAATGGGTTAGACATATTCTTGGAGAAAAGGTCCCTCAGCAACTACTAACTGATGGCAACAAACCTCTGTATACAAATTAACCTCTGTTGTTTGGCCTCCTGGCCACTGTATGCTGGCGAAGATGGACTGTTTACCTGATCTAGCAGGCTCTACTTACATTCTTAATAACATTGTTTACATTTATGTTCTAATTACATATATCTTCCTTTGGAATACCGTCTGGTGTTCTGAAAAAGTGTTTCATTTTAAAAAATGATGGTTTTCTTTATCTTTGCATTCTTTCAGTCAAACTGTGTCAATAATTTGGAATGCAAATATTTTAAAGTATTTCTATCCCACTTTCCCCCCTATTTAGACATCAGAGCACCTTGTGTTCTCTCTATCTCTGTATGTGTGTGTGTGTGTGTGTGTATACATTTACATACACATGGGCTTGAGCGGGAATTCCATCCTTTCATACACAAGGCCATACACTCTCTGATTCCAGCTATTCCTCTGATCACCTACTTTCATTATTGGTGGTGGCTCTTTGTCCTTCTTCTCTTCCACCCATCCTGGCTGCCTGCAGCACTTCTGGATCACTCAGTGGCAGGGGAGATAGCAGCAGTCCCTATTCCTCCTCCCTCTGACAGTCTGTTGCATGGTCCTCATTGAACTGGGCCCAATTGCATACTGGGTTTCCCCCTGGATCCCCCTCCCCACACTTTCTCTTATCCTGGCAACCCCATATACTTACAATTCCCTGCTTCATTCCTTCCTTCCCACCCACCAATCTTAACTTTTATTTGCCCCCTATTTTAACCTATTTTTATTATTCATTTACTTCATTTATACCCTGCTTTTCTCCCCAATGGGGATCCTAAGCAGCTTATATACCATTTTATACCATTTTCCTCTCCTCCATTTATCCTCATGTGAGTTGTCTTAGGCTGAGAGTATGTGACTGGCCAAAGGTTCCCATGGCAGAGTGGGGATTTTGAACCTGGAATTCCTACATCCTAGTTTGAAACTCCCAGCAGTCACACTTCCATTGGCATTTGTGGGGTGGCTGTTTCTGAGTAGTAGCAGGCAGCCAGTCCTGGGTAAGCCATGCAAGTTGCATGGTAGCAAGCCAGCTGTGGTTGTTGCTAGGCCAGCCATGATAAGTCAGTCCCCAAACAGCCCACTCCCTGAGTTTTCCTGACAGAAGCCAAAGTTCAAAGCTTGGCATGGCAGTAGTCAACAGCCACTGAGGGCATTCGCTTCTTAAAACTTTAGGCATTACATCCTGCTATAACCTTTATATGAAGTGCTTTAAAATACTGGATAATTAAGACCTGTCAAGAAACAATAAGGGCCTCTTGTGGCGCAGAGTGGTAAGGCAGCCGTCTGAAAGCTTTGCCCATAAGGCTGGGAGTTCAATCCCAGCAGCCGGCTCAAGGTTGACTCAGCCTTCCATCCTTCCGAGGTCGGTAAAATGAGTACCCAGCTTGCTGGGGGGTAAACGGTAATGACTGGGGAAGGCACTGGCAAACCACCCCGTATTGAGTCTGCCATGAAAACGCTGGAGGGCGTCACCCCAAGGGTCAGACATGACTCGGTGCTTGCACAGGGGATACCTTTACCTTTACCTTTTACAAGAAACAATAAATCCACGATGAAACTTCTCTCAGTGTCAAAGTGCAGAATGTTCTGAGTCTGCTGCTTCGACTGTGGTTTCTTTCCTCTGAAATCACTATCAGAATTTATAAGCGTGCCTAGATGTGGCTATCTTGTTGCAGCTGTGACGGCCCCATAGGGCTTTCAAGGCAAGACACGTTCAGAGTCGGTTTGGCATTGGCTGCCTCTGTGTAGCCACCCTTGGATTTCTTTGGTGGTCTCCCAAGTTCTAACCAGGGCTGACTCTACTTAGTTTCCGAGATCTGAGGAGACTGGGCTAGGCTGGGCCATCCAGTTAAGTGTTTGTTTGTTGCTGTAAAATTGGTGCTGACTTAAGGCAACCCTGGAGGGTTTTCAGGGCAAGAGATGAACAGAGATAGTTTGCCATTGCCTGCCCCTGCATGACAACTCCAGTTTCCTTAGTGGTCTCCCATCCAAGTACAAGCCAGGGCTGACCCTGCTTAGCTTCTGAAATCTTATTACTAGATAGATATTCAGTAAATATATATAAAAGTTTCATGTACACACACACAGAAGGATCATTCGTTTGGAAAGAATTATGGATTTATTGATCAGACACATTAAACCAGGCTCGGTGATCATATGAATTAAAGGCACTGCTTTTTAAAGCTACTAATCTGAAAGGAAGGGCTTTTGATATTTTTAATAGTTTGATTAGCTTGTTTGAAACAGCTAAGCCATCAGGAATACTTTGAGATGATTTCATTGCATGATTGCATAACTCAAATTGCATGTTCTTTTAAAATCCACGCTCCTCTATGATTAAAATACTGGAAATTCTTGTGCATATGAAAACTGGGTGCTTTCTGTATATCCTGAGTGAGACAGAATATAACTTGTGTTTAGGAGATGAATGATACATATATTTTATGGAAACTAAGCTTAGAACTAAAATTAACTACATATAATAAAATTAAAAGGGTGAAAATTACTAATAACTATTTTGAAAGTGGCATTGCGGGTTTTTTTAAAATGTTCTTTTAAGATCAAATAAACAAATTCATCTTAGTTTCATATCTAAGTTTATTTAATTTAGTGAGTTAAAAAAAACTGGAAAGGCTCTGATGGTACAGAAAGAGATGGCTGCTGGGTGCAAAGAAAACCTAAACTTCCTCTCCCAGTTGAAAACCATCCAGCTTTGCTGAGATTTTCCCAAAAGCTTCTCATCAGGTTTGAGAAAGATCAAAGAAGAGTTGATGAAAACTCAGGAGGTACAGGAATGCACCCTGATACTATGGGAAAGCAACGGGGGGGGGGGGATCTTCCCAACAGCAATGGGAATAAATAACCCAGGTAGAAAAAATCAATAGGAATATGCCTTGCTGATCAGTGTCTTGTTTGTTTTCCTTGATCAGGCATTTTCAGGGAAGAACCAAGTTAAAATTAATCCCAGACCTGGCAAGGTAGGATTTTAAAATAATAATTAATATCTAATTTTTCATTATATGTTTTGTCACTAGATTCAGACTGAATTTGTTTTCTTTTAAAATGCAGATTGTGATATGCAGTAAATCAAACCCTTCTGAGAACATTGTTGAAGTTTTTCATGATATGCCAAATTGTACTTCTTGGGTGCTGTCACCTGTGATTTTCATTAAAGTTATCAGAGGATGGTAAGAATAAAGCTTCTTAAAAACTATTGTTTTGTCCTGCTAGTCTCGTTCCAGATACAGTCTTACCACTGTATGCCTGTTAATCATACTTTATTTGCTCGTTCAGTAGATATTTTTTCTAAATTCTGTTTGGCTCCATGCCTATGTTCTAGCTTAGCTGTGCTTGAGCTAGTTTACTTTGTGTGTTAAGGCATGTTTTTTACTGTTCCAGCAAGTATATTTTCTCGCCCTAGTATATGTGGAACCTTCATTGTTTAATTTGACTCATACGTTCTTATTTTCAAACTTTGATCTTGTTCTAAAGGTTTTTCCTGTCACTCGAGGCAACTTTTATTGTACATATTTCTTTCAAACGTTTATTGATTCTTCACTTTGAAAAGGCAAACAGGAAAGCTAGATTAATCTTACTGAATCCTATGCATCTTTAAAAAAAACATTTTCTGAAACTTTTGTTGAAAACTTCAGAAACTATGTTTTGCTTGGCAGAATCCTGCAGTTCCCCGTGCCTGCTAAATCCAAAGACATACTAGATAATGCTAGGCAAGATCATGAGAGATCCCCATGAATTTTAAAAGTGAATGGCAGCAGTGTGTGGCCACATGTTGGACTGAGCAGAGGCTGAGGCTATATATGATGAGGGAAGAGGCGATGTAATTTTACCACTGCACAATTTACACCTATAGAAGGTGGTACACACTATATACCATTATAGGCCTTGAACATGAAGAAAATGCAGCACTTATTCCATCCTTCACTTAGATTAAGACTGGAAGAGGACAGTTAATTTGTGCAGTCATAAAGATCTTCTCTCCAGATCAAATAGTTTGGATTCCATGCTTAAGGGCATGACTGAAGTTGCTTTAAAGTTACCTTCACAAACCACAGGTATGTAGGATAGATAGAACTACAATTCTTTGCGCCAATATACATTTTAATAATAGGATGTTTAATGTGTTTTATCTGCTATTCTGGTTGATAGATGCTTTCTATATCAAACTTCCAGAACTAGAATGTAATTTGCATTCTTCAAATATTTAAGTTAGACAGATATTGGTTGCAGGAAACTTGCTTTGTGATTCTTCTTGTTATAAATGTATAGGACACATACTTTCACCTTCCACATTAGCAGAACTTTTAATTGATTATATTTCCACCCTTCTCCAGTCCTGTAACACATAACATGTTCATGCTTTGGTGGTCAGGCATGGAGGGAATGGGGAAATTGGATAACTATGGGAAGCTCTGACATTAGGGAGTGCAGGGGTATTCTTCAGTGTGTTCAGTACTTTTTGAGATACATCCAAGTGAGGGCCAGTAGAGCATGAGAAAGATAGTGGAATCCATAAGGCTGTACTTTGCATAGGATCTGGCATCCCAGCTGCGATGGTATTTCACTAATAAAACTGTTCTTCCTCATTGCTTCTAGTTCCTGCTAAGGACATTTCAATTTATACCAGCTGCTCAGCTTTATACCTTTGCTGCTTCTTTGATCTTGCTGAACTTCATTATCTATTTCCATGCCTCTGATTACTATATATTTTTTGGCTCTCCGACCTCTGGTGCAACTTTGGGTCTCCTCTGTCTTGCCGTTCAAATTTGATTAAGCTGTATATTTCCAGCACCTGACCTTATCTGACAAGTTCTGATTTCTGGTTCTGTATCTTGGAATTAGTTTTGGAACTCTGTTTTGTTTTTGTTTGTTTTTTGATCTCCAGCCTGGCTACCTTCTTAACCTGCATTCTGACTTTGGTCTCTTGAAACTGCCATAATTCTCCCTTACTGCGTCCTGGCTAGATCTTATCCTTTAGTGGCTGTTTCACAGGTGAGGTACATTCATACTCTGAGATAAACTGAGATATAGGCTACACTACTGTATCCATGAGGCATCTCCTCACTGATCTACTCACTGATATGATATGTTTAATATTGATTCATAAGTCTTATGTGCCATAATAAATAATATTGTAGATTTGTGAATTGTTCTTCTTTCCCCACAGCATATTATTTTAAAACTAAAAGTCCAAGCTCTTCTGTTTGCCCCAAGTAAATGTCCCACTTCTCATCTCAAGGAAAGGAAACAGAGACAGTATTGAAGAACGCAGAGGTTTCTGTATTCCTGTTAAAATCGTTATTGCAGAATCTATTCTGTGTCTATTCTGAATTAATGTGATGCCATGTGAGAGATAGCATGTGTGTCCATGGCACCACCGATTTCTAAGGAAAGTACAATCCTTTTTCGGTGCAGCCACTGACTTAAAAATAACACCAGCTAACAGTTGAAGAAAATCATACTCTTTGGTGAACAAACTGATGAAGAAATCATAAAAAACAAATATTAGAAGCAAAAGTTATTGTCCTGTAGTAATCAAAAATCTGTGTTGCTGAGTATTGCATTTGCTTCAAACATTTATTTTCGTGATTTCTTCTCCAGATTTTTCAGAAAGAGAGATACTATAATTTACTGATCCTTACTAAAATATTTTATTGTACAATATAGATCAAGAAAGGTATTGTCAGAGTTTTTAAAATTAATGTTTTAATGAGATTAAATAATAGCAACTATTTTTGTAAAAATGATAAATCATGCAGTTTTATTTCTTTTGTGTGTAAAATTGAACAAAATACTTTAATGAAGAAGAAACTTTAGCTAACTGACATTTTAAAAGCACAATTCAACATTTCCTGTTTTGGGGGGTTTCTTGTAGCTGGATTCTGTATGAAAAACCAAACTTTGAGGGGCCTTCTATTCCACTGGAGGAAGGAGAGCTAGAGCTTACAAACATTTGGGGTGAACAACCATCTGACGACAAAGATGAATGCAAATCTTCTGAGCCTGTAGTGATTGGTTCGATCAAGCACGTAGTAAAGGCAAGTATGGGCTTGACTGCATTATTGCTTACGGAAGCTCAGACTTGAGTTGCACCACCATTCTTATTTATCTCTTTGTTTGTTAAAGTGCTGTTGAATGATCAGTGAATCCTGCATTGCTATAAGGCTATGGGCTGTGCTGTTCAAATCATTGCAGAGTTTAGGTGGTGGTGGTGGGGAAATATTTTCTTTCATATGGCATTGGTGAGGGTTTGGCTCATTACATTATTCTTTTCTATATATGACTGCATGTTCCCATGATACTTAACACAGAAAAAAAAGAAAATGGGATGTCCTATACAAATGCTTTTTGCTCATTACCCTAATGGTGACAGAGGATTCTTTGCCTGTTGCCTTAACTGCATGGGTTAGCTGCATGCATTAATTATGCAGAAGTATGGGAAAGCACAAGGATGAACCATATATGTCATTTTGATGGACCCAGGTTTAACTAAAGATTACTATAACCCCTCTTTTTTCTTTTGTGGAAATATTTGTCCCATAAGTGATATAATGTGAACTATATTAGTTTAGCAGATCATACATACATTGAATTAACTTTTGCTTAGTGTTAATGTCCAGGTACCGTGCGCCATGCAAGCAAGTTCCCACACAACCCAGATAATAATTAAAGAGGCAACAATGAAGGGGGGGCTTGTCATGAATAGATCTGACTACATCCAGGAGCTTCAGAGATAGCCTTTTACAAACAACTGGATCATATCCCACATAGGAATACAAAAAAAAGAACGAAACACAAGATTATAAAGTTATTACCGCTGCACATTCAAGAATAAATCCTTTCAGATACACCATGAAAACCTTGACCAGGTACCTTTTAACTTCTACCCAAAATGCAGAAACCTGGGCAGAATCTGCACGGGGCTTTTTATCCAC
This sequence comes from Paroedura picta, assembly GCF_049243985.1. NCBI lineage: Eukaryota > Metazoa > Chordata > Lepidosauria > Squamata > Gekkonidae > Paroedura > Paroedura picta. The sequence goes on along the minus strand of NC_135369.1, from coordinate 124,957,526 downwards.
CCACAGTCCAAATAAATCCCCCCTGTCTACACTGAATTCGATTTCCATTTTGATTTTGGGCATTTTAAATTTTTCCTCTGCAACATGCATGACTGAGCTGCGGTGACCCTACCTTTGCCCTGCAATATCCAGGAGCAGATATAACTCGGTATAATTGATCAAGCCACTGAGGTAGAGATGCAGTCTGTCCCTAATTGGCTTGGTGCCAGTTCAAAGACTTCCTTGTTCGCGGTTGCGAAACCTTCCTCCCAATATTTATTTTTGCCCTTCTTTTGGAATCTATTTTAAAGTTACTGCGCTCCAGAATCCCACACTTCTTTCAGCAGAGATTTGCCTTGTCCTCTGAGAGGCTGCTGCTGGCTTTGCTCCACTCGGCTCCCTTCCCCCTACCCCATCCCCAGTGCACATTAAGGAAAGGAAAGAAAGAAATGAGCAGCCTTGCGCTGCACTTGGCTTCTCCACCAGCAGTTAAAAGAGAAGAAATAAAGCATACTCCTGTAATGCTGGCTGGACTTCACCCCCCTTCCTCTGAGCTTCCCCAATCAGGTGCAAAACACTTTCTGTTTCAAATCAGGGAAAGCAATGAGGAATACCTGGGTCCAAATCGATCTGAATTCAGTAGGATCGACAATGGGGAAAAGAATTAAGTGCAGAATCAGCCCTGGAAATCCAGGATACCTCATTGTCTCATGCATAGGCAGTATCACCATGGTATATGGATATATAGACTGTTCTAAGATCCTATTCCACCAACACTCACATTACCCTGACTTTAAAAGGAGAATACAATCTTTAAACAACCTTCCAGAAAATACTATTTTAACCACCATGAATGTGCAGTCTGGACACATGATAAAGAAGCCTTGGACATATTCCACAAGGCATTCATTGACTTTCATGCCATAATCAACTTGACCAATCTATGCAATAAATAATTTTTTTTGGATGCATGCATGGACACCATCTTATACTGAAAACCTGTTGACCAGCAAACATACCTGTATGCCTCCAGCTACCTCCTAAGCATACTAAACAATCCATTGTATACAGCCATGCTCTGTGCTACAGCCACATCTCTTTCAGTCCTACAGACAGAAATTCTCATGTGAGGGATCTACAACCAACCTTTTGGAATTAAGTACCCACTTGATGAAGTCAGAAAACAGATTAACAAATCCAGCATGGTATACAGAAAAAATCTGTTGCCAGACAGGCCCAAAATACACAATCACAGAACACCACTAATTATCACCTTTGGCTCTCAACTCAAAACAGTTCAATGCATCATCAATGACTTACTACCTCCACTGGATGATGACAGGTCTCTTTCACAAGTACTGGGAGGCAAACCTATTCTTGCCCACAAATAGCTCCCCAATCTCAATAAAATCTGATTTGAATTCAAAACCTGGTACCAGAGCTTGCAATAAACCCCAGGCCTCAGTAAAATTGTCAAGTGTTGACCGGTCCCCGATGATAAAAAGGTTGGGGACCACTGTGTTAGATGGTAAAAATATGGGTTTCTTAGCAGCACTAATAAGAACTTTATATTCTGGATTCTGCACTTTATAATCACATATATGCAGAGGTTTCAGATTCCTGGGTCAACTCCTCTAATGCTGTTTTAGTGGATTGTAAACCATGACTTCTTTGGGCACTAAACTTGTTTTGTCTTCAAGGGCCACTGAACTCAAAACTTCATTCTTGCATTCTCAACAAATCTGTGTGCTAGTCTACTGCCATTTACTTGTATCTGTATGCTAATGTACTGCCTTTACAGGTTTATCTGCCTTAATCCTCTCTCACCTACAATCATTCTTATGCATGCAATTAGCCATTCCTGACAGTGAAACCCCCTATTCTCTCTCTACCTATATGTAATGGTTGAAGCAATGTTGCTTCATTGTATCTGACAGCCTTCAAGGTGCCACTGTACTCAAATTTAGTTCGGTTTAATTAATACGGCAAGGCATCCCAGAATATCAAAGCAACATTGAATGCAAGTGTGAAAACTTAGCATGTACTTATTGTTTTCATTCAAATTTGTTCAAAACCTAATACATAGAGATAGTGCTGTGCATATTAAGATCAATATTTTCAACCATATTTAATTTTGTTGGGTTGGAGTGATAAGGTGAGTTTATCATAGTTGAATTAGGGAAGGAGAAATGCAATATGGCTTCAGGTTTTTAAAATAAGGCTATGTTGTACTAATAAGGCTAATACTTTATGATGAGGATAATACTGGAGGCCTGGAATTAGGCATACTTATACAGATTAAGGAAGTTTAGATCCTTTGAATTAGTATCAGAATCTCTGGAAAGAGAATTGTATGTATTTGTTACAGAGCTAAGATATGTTTTAAAGAAACCATGGTGGTGGCAGAGAGTATGGTATGGTCAGGTCACAACAAAGTTATGGCAACTCTGTAGGTTGCCCAACCTTTTTTTTTTAATATATATTTTTTATTTTCATAAAGATAGAATTATAAAAAAGAGACAGTATAAGTTGTAAATACAAAGAATGGTATAATATTGTCTTCATTTGTTACATTTACACCCCCTCCATTAAGTTATACTTTAAATTTAGACAGGGAGGCACTGCGGAGATATATTTAATAATGCAGATTAAGCTTACATGGGAAATCTAAGACCCCACATTGCCCAACCTTTTTGAGCCTGTAAGCACCTTTGGAATTCTGGCATGGTGGGCATAGCAACAAAATGGCTGCCACAGTAGATGGAACCAGTCACAAAATGTTTGTTACAATTTAACTTCAGTAACACGGTGCAGATCCTTGTGCTGTGGTAGCAGCTGCTGACAAAACAACATTATAAAAAAATGGCACAGCCAATCAAATAGTTTGTGGAAAATCCTTCCGTACCCCACCTGCTTCCTAAAAACACTTGGTGGGGGCCAGAAAGGGTGTTGGCAGGCACTGTGTTGGAAACCCTTGCCTTAGGATTTTCAGGAAAAAGGCATTCAGAGATGGATTGTGGTTGACTGCCTCTGTGTGGTGTCCCATCCAAATACTAACTGAGATTGATACTGTTTAGCTTCTAAGATCAGGCTAGCCTGGGCCACCCAGGTCAGGGCAAAGAAACAATACTAGGATACAGGCTGCCTAAGGAGGTGGTGAGCTCCCCCTCACTGGCAGTCTTCAAGCAAAGGTTGGATACACACTTTTCTTGCATGCTTTAGGATGCTTAGGGCTGATCCTGCGTTGAGCAGGGGGTTGAACTAGATGGCCTGTATGGCCCCTTCCAACTCTATGATTCTATGATTCTAGGGCAAAGAAACAATGCTAGGATATAGAAAAGACAGTATGAGGTTGTATCATAGTTTTGAGTAAAAATCACCCCAATTTTGGCCCTTGGTATATACGGTCCTAAATCTAATCCCAGTTAATTTCAATTGGTTAAAAATCCTAATTAAGAAAACTTGAAAAGGCATGTTATTGAAGAGAGAAACTATAGTGAAGACTGACAAGATTCAGCCAGATGGACCATTATTCTTACTCGGTATAAACTTCTTTTCTGTCTCCAAGACTCTGTTGTGATTTACATTTTTCAATTTCTGTTACTTAGTTTCTTTATGATTTTTTCAGGATTATCGTTTATGCCGAATTGACCTGTTTACAGAACCAGGAGGGATAGGTATGGTAAAGTCATACTTTGATGACACTGAAGAAACACGAATAATTGGTGCTACAGAAAAGACGCGTTCTATGCAAGTGTATTGGGGCATGTAAGTACATGAATATTAAAAGCGAAACCATATTAACAGTCTACGTTCTGATATAGATATGCTTATACAGAAGATTTTACTTTAGTGAATAATGTTCACTTTACTGTGAACAATGTTCATTTAAAAACAATTAATTTGTTTAATGTTTAAAGTTGTTTAAAGTTGAATATACAAATATTTTATAAACAGCAATTAAAGTCTGACAGGCATTGGATTGCATTTGACATTGGGTTGCATTCAACAGACTGTCCATGGAGGCTGACAATTGTGGATCCTTCTAGTTTCTCCTCCCTCTTGTTTTGTCTGGTTCTAGAACATTTCTATTTGTTATTTTTAACTTCTGGTTTTAAAAATTATTTATTTACTGCTGTTTTATAAGTTTAAACATTTTTAAACTGCTGCTTTTATTTTGTTGTTCAACAGTTCTCTTAGAGCTTTATTTAACTGGTTTTGATATTTTCTATACACTATCTTATGGCTGAAAGATGGACTATAAATGAATTAATCAGTTACAGATAATTATTATGCACTCGTTTTTGCAAGATAATGGGAAAGACTACACTTTGCAAACATACTTTAGATAAACCACCAGTATATGGCATTGTGGTAACTTGATAACTAATATTCATGTAATACATCTCTGCCTTGAAGGCAATAACTTAATCGAGCACAGTGATCAGATAGCAATGATCATATGGTTGTCTTTTTGTTTTTTGAGTAGGTGAGTATTCCAGGAAAATGTGTGGCTGCTGGCAGGAGGATTAAAGCAAAAGCTACATAGGAAAAAGAACATGTTAGAATAAGAAAAAGGGATCAAAGGGTTTGTTTACTTGGCTTCAGATAGTTACAGAACAGAATTAGTAACACTTCTCATTTTTGTGCAGACAAGGAATGCTTTAAAACAGCACTGAACCAATCACAAGGAAGAGAAGTTGCTGCCAGTTTACTCAAAGCAACTGGCCAGTATTTTTTGCATCGCTAATTTTAGTTATACGTCTCTTTAGAGGCGGTTTCTGCACTGGAATCTTCACACCAGGATGCAGGCTGGAGTTTGAGCCAGGGCAGGTTGCCCCGCCTCTTCCTACTCCCACATGAGGGAGCAGTTGGCCTGGTGCACCTTGTCCACCCTGGATTTGTGCTCCTGCATAGGAGCTGGGGCAGCAAAGTTTCCAGTGCAGAAACAGTCAGATCTGTGTTCCATTTCTGGGACAAAAGCAGGATAATACTCTTTTAGACAATAAATGATATTCTTAACACTATTTTGCTCCCTTATATATTTGGGAAACAGCCTCCTGGGAGGAGACTGTCCGGGGCCCTGTCTGTCCAGGTCCACCGTGATTGGCCCTCCCCCTCCAGCTCCCACCCTCCCTCCTTGCCTGCTAGAAGCCTTGTGGCTGCAGGTACGCTCCTGCTTGAACGGAGCCGGGGGGGGGAGTTTGCAGCTTTCCTGCCAGCCCCAAAGCCCTGTCACCACCAGCACGGGGGGCTTTCCACTCCCTTTAGCCCGCCTTGCGGGCCAAAGGGAACCATGTCCACCGTCTCATGCCCTCCTGCCTGCCGCCCCTTTCTAAGACCATTTTTAAAATGGGCTTTGCTCCTAGTCAATTATAAATGGAATGTATTTATTCCATTAGCCTAAGTTATCAGAATGGTATCCTTACACAGTATAATTAATGAAACTGGTTAACAACATGTCAAAAAATGAAAAACAGTATTATTCATCTGTCAACACAACTGGAGCAGAAGACTGATGACACAATAAGTTCACCCCACCTATTTTAATGCTGGTTTTCTGTAATGGTGATTAATAAAATAAGCAAGTTACAGTAAGCAGAGGACAAACATTCGGTTTATATGAATCCATATCTGAAATTTGGTGAATGTTTACTGTTTACCTAAATAGAATTGCTGGCATTCACCAGTGATGCCATCTTTGACCCCATATATGATCATTCAAGAGAACCTCATAACATAAGTTATGCCATCTTGGGCTCATCTTCCATCTTCTAGTGTTATATATATCAGCAGAACCTTTCTACTCTCTCTATAGGCTTTTTTGTTGTTTCTTCTAACCCTCCTAAATAAAACAAGTGTAAAGCTTCTGCTGGAATGAAGTGTTAGTTTCCACCCTTTTGGAATTGATGGCATCAAAATCTCATGTAAACTTCTTGTCTTCCATTTGTAGATGGCTACTTTATGAAGAACCTGGTTTCCAGGGGATCCCTTTGATGTTGGAGCCTGGAGAATATCCTGATTTATCCTTCTGGGAAAAGAAAGAAGCATATATTAGGTCCATGAGGCCCTTGAAAATGGTAACAATATGAAAAATATATATTGATTGCAATAGTGATATGATTACTGTAACTTAATGGTGAACTACTGTAAAACCACCCAGAGCTGCAAAGAAATGGGCGGTATTGAAGAAGAATTGGTTCTTATATGCCACTTTTCTCTACCCGAAGGTGGCTCAAAGCGGCTTATAGTCGCCTTCCATTTCCTCTCCCCACAACAGACACCCTGAGAGAGCCCTGATATCACTGCTTGGTCAGAACAGCTTTATCAGTGCTGTGGCGAGCCCAAGGTCACCCAGCTGGCTGCATGTGGGGAGTGCAGAATCAAACCTGGCATGCCAGATTAGAACCACTACACCAAACTGGCTCTCTAAATAAATAAATAAATAAATAATAAAACCCTTGCAATGTATCCGTACACAGAGTGTTATCCTTCTTAGCCAATTAACTTCAGCAGACATAGAAAGGTATAACTCTGCTTCAGCCTTTCTCTACCTTTTTTACCGTTGAGAAACCCCTGAAGTAGTGTGATCATGCAGAGTATCGTTGGGAAGCCTAGCTGTGCACATGCCTACCTGGGGCTCCTCCCCTTCCCATGCCCTCTAGGCTCATCACTGGACATTTTGGGGTGGCAGATCAACATGACCATATATCATCATATCACCCAATAAACCTTTAACAAATTTTTAAAAATATATAAAACATTAACTCCCTCCCATTTGGGAAACCCTTCCTGAGCTGTCAAGAAACCCCAGGGTTTCATGAAATCCTGATTGAGAAAGCCTGACTTAGTGTCACACTGGTAAAGTTTTAAAATAACCAAAGGCAATTGATGAAGTACTGAATATTTTCAAATATGTATTGGTGAAGTGTTTAGAATAATAAAATTTGAATCATGCTAGTACCTTGCTTAACAAAATGAAGTTAAACAGAAGTTATCTTCCACTAATCTTTTCCCTCATAATTTTTGCAGGGTGGACGTAAGGTTGAATATGCAGAAACCCCCAAGGTAAAATATTAATGTTTCTGTTTAATCAGTATGAAACATGATGACTGTGATCTGTATCTGAACAGGATCATGCTGTCCTGTAGGTGCTCACTGCTGCAAAATGTACAGCCCCCATGGAACTGAAAGTCTTTGTTATTAACCATCTGTTTTAACTCTTCATATTTTATACTTATCTCCCACGAAACCTGTATCCCCAGCATTAGATGACTGTTCATAGTTTGTTCATTGATGATACGCATTGATGCTCTAGCTAAAATTTATAATACTTTTCTGGAGTTACACCATTTAACTAAGTTGAACTACGATGTGTGCTTAACTATGTGCATAAGGTTCCATATTTAAGTTCATTTCAAGGTTTACAGAATGTGACTTTGCTGCCAAATAACACACTGCAAGTCATCTCAAAAACATTGTAGTCTCTTAAATTTCACTCACCATTGACTCAGTTCAGAGGTAGCTCCAAATCATGGTTTGGTGTTACTCAAATTAGCTTTGGGCATCTATGCGTGCACCTTGTTCTTCTTGTTTACTCCAAATCCTTGCCTGACTTCCTGTTTTGTGGTAAATCAGTATTTGTCATTGCATCCAACTCAAACACTATGGTTCACACTTATGTCCCAAATCAGATTTGGAAACTACAGTTTGATTATTATTTCCAGTTCTGGTTGAAAGGGGAAAAAACTAAATATAGTATTTCTATTAAAAAATGAATCAAAACATGTGAAAGGGGAGGTGCATGAGCTAGAGATGTTGATATAATATTCCAGTTGACTCAGTCTCCAGTATGTAGTCTGATAATTCTGACATCTTATGAGCCTCTTGTGAGCACCTGAGATAATGCATGGGAACAAAACATAATTATATGTAAAACAGTGTTATTACTGTTATTCCTGTTTTGCTAAAGGTGATTGTTTATGAGAAGCCTTTCTTTGAAGGAAATCACTTAGAATTTGACTCAGAATTAGCAGCTCTTCCCAAGGAAGGAAATCAAAAGGAAGGGTCACAAATGAAAAAAATGCTGCTCTCATCTGTAGGTTCCATGAAAGTGACCGGAGGAATGTAAGTATTACCAAAAAATATTGAAGCTATTGTACTGTAGTACAGGATTGTGGATCAGGGGGTCAATTGGGTTAATCACATAAGTGAACAGAAGCAGTGGAGAAGAACACAAAAACAATAGAGCAAAGCAAAAAAAACAACTAATTGTGTGGTCAACTATATCTTAGGAGCACAATGAAGAAAGGGTGAAAATAAAGTCTCTTTATTGTGTTTCCTTTAAACAATTATGAGAATTGATGTTGAAAGCAGAGCTGAACAAGGTTCCGGTATATCTTTGTTTCAACTATTTTATCAGCAGCAAAAGCCTATACAGCCTATACAGCATATCTATTCTCTGTCTTTCTGTCCGTCCGTCCGTCCGTCCATCCATCCATCCATCCATCCATCCATCCATCCATCCATCCATCTTATATGCTGCTTCTCCCGGGCCTACCAGCTTGCGGTGGCTAACAACAATAAAAACATATAATAAAAGGAAACCATACAATACAATGGCATAACCTCCCTAATTCCCCTTACCCCTCCCTTCTGTCAGTTTCCCCCAAGTCCCCAGGGATGATGTTACAGGTGAGAGACTCCAAACTGCAGAGGACGGGCAAGATCTTCTGTCAGCCTGACCCTCAACCAACTGTCTGGTGGAAGAGCTCTGCCTTACAGGTCCTGTATAACTGAGTCAGCTCTGGCAGGGCCCTTAGCTCTTTGGTAAGATCATTCCACCAGGCAGGGACCTGGTGATACAGAATTTTGTTATGAAAAATTGTTAATGTCTCCATTTTATGACAAGCTTTCATATTAGTTCAGTTCACATGATCTCCACTCAGCTATGCCATCTGTTTCTCTTACTTTTAGGGGGGTGCCTAACTTCTCACTGGGCAGTAACTGCTGCTGCCAGAAAACCTGAAAGTGTCTTATGCTAGATGGATGTGCACATCTGGCACCTACATTGCTCTGTAGAGCCTGTGCCTTGTTGCTGCATCTGCTTTGCCTGTACTATCTAAGATGGGGATGATCAAACACACCTTTGCAATTTTTGTGCTATTGAGCTTTAGGAATGATGAGCTCACGGGCTGCCCCTCCCTGTTATCATTCTTTGGATAACAAGACCAAATAGGTGTGGTGTGTTTACAGAGATCAGACTTGGAGCTTTCCAAATATGAGAAAGTGCAATAAACAAAAATAAAGAGTATTTATGGTCTGTTCAAGCCTAAGGCTACGTAAGGAGGAAGGGAAAGAAAAGGTGAAAACATGCAATTTTCTGAAGTCTAATGTTTAATCTAAATGGTATTTGATTATGATAGACTGTTAAATCTTGGCCCTGACCTGGATGTCCTAGGTTAGCCAAATCTCATCAGAGCTCAGAAGCCAAGTGGGGTCAATCCTGGTTAGAAGGAGCTATTGGTTAGTACTTGGATAAGAGACCACCAAGGAAGGCCTGGGTTGTTATGTTGAGACAGACTATGGCAAACCACTTTAGTGAGTCTCTTGCCTTGAACATCCTCCAAGGTCACCATAAGTCAACTGTGACTTGATGGCAGTTTCTTCCTTCACCAGTAAATCTTGAAGCTGCAGCATTTAAAAGTCCATTATTACCAAAGTTCTCAGAGTTGGGACTTCTCCCATTGTACCATATCATGTGGACAAGATAGAGTGACTAAATAAAGGTTTAGTCCTTCATGTCATGTGCTGAAGATTAACAAGGAGAAGAGAGCATAAAAGATTTTCTTCCTCACGTCCACTTGGGAGTCTGTCCCTTTCTGGCTTTTTTCTGCTTTTAGAGGAGAAAATGATTATTAGTTATTGGCTCTCTTAATCTCTTTAGGAATGACGTTCCAACATAGGATAAGGTATTAACATTTTTGCTCTTTCTTGAGAGAGCTCTATCACCATAATTACAAGCCAGAGTGCTCTGAGGTGATTCATCTCCTGTAGTTTTCCTTTCACTAATCTGTTACTAGCATTGTAGCCTCTGAAGCATTTGTAGAGTGTAGCCCCACAATAAAATAGCAAGATGGATTGTAGGCTGGAGGTCATTTATTCACAGCATCTATGGTTTTGAGAAAAAATTCTGTGTACAGAGTGGGAATATAAAGTTGATGTGTAATGCTTGTGTAATGCTGATCAATGGTTTGGCTTTATGGTTGAGCCACTGTTGATATTGTGTCGACAATATAAATGCTACATTGTTGGATAATTCTTACAGATAAACCTAATTCATTTCATGTTGTTTGATTTTGAAATGTGCATATGTTAGAAACTGCTGATTTTAATTTGTTGCTGCTGATTCAGTTCACATAAATCAATTATTTCAGCTGGAGAGATTTAAGCACCACGTGTGGACCATAATGTTTGTAGCCAAGTAGAATGCACCAACTCCTACAGCTCCTGCCATAATCTTCCTACCTAGCTGAGCACCTGAATCTCACCTCCATAAAACTAACTCAGAAACGCTTCATTTTTTATTCAGTGGGTTTTACATTTGAGTTAACAAGATCAGGATTAGTCTTTAGAGAGCAATGGATCTTCCATCATGAACGACAGTTTTGCTATGTTTTGCTTAAAGTTATGTTGGGTAGAATACTGTGGTCAGAAGAACTTAAGGAGATGGAAGTCCAAGAAGGTTGGGAGTTTCTCAAAAATGAAATACTGAAGGCACTATCGCAGACCACTTTACTCTGCTCTGTTAAGGCCTCACTTGGAGTACTGTGTTCAGTTTTGAGCACCACAACTGAAGAAAGATGTAAACAAACTGGAGCATGTCCAGAGGAGGGCTATAAAGATGGTGAGGGGTTTGGAGACCAAGTCGTATGAGGAAAGGTTGAGGGAGCTTGGCCTTTTTAGCCCAGAGAGAAGATAAGAGATGATAACCATCTTCAAATACTTGAATAGCTGTCATATAGAAGATGATATAGAAGATGAAGCAGAGTTATTTTCTGTTGCCCCAGAGGATCAGCCCAGAACCAATGGGTTAAAATGAATTCAAAAGAATTTTTGGAAGAAATTAGACAATTAGAACGGTTCTTCGGTAGAACAGGCTTCCTCAGGAGGTAGTGCATTTGCTTTCTTTGAAAGCTTTTAAGCAGAGGTTAGTCATCTGATAGAAATTCTGATTTTATATATTAGACAGATTAGTTGTGGTGGGTAGGTAGTTGTGAGTTCCTGCATTGTGCAGGGGGTTGGACTAGATGACCCTGGATGTCCCTTCCAACTCTATGAATCTGTGATCTCAGTGTATGAGGGGGGCAGCCATAGTGTGTCTCAGAGAGAGAGAGAGAGAGAGAGAGAGAGAGAGAGAGAGAGAGCCATCCTCAGCCATTCAGAAGAGTCAGCTCAACAGAGGCAAGGATCAAGCTCTGGTTGGCTTAAATTCCCTATACTGAAGCTGAGCTGGAGTTACTGTAACATCTCAACTAGCTACTTAAATTTCTCCATTTGAAATACTTGATCATGTCCCTTACTTCATTTGCATTTTTACAATAACTTATTAAAATTCAATTTTTGATCTTTATTCTGATCTTTTTTGCAATTAATGCAATAAGATTACAAGTTCTGCCAAGTTTCCTTATCATGCAGCTCATCTTTGATCTTTCATCATTTTAAACCATTTTAGCTGGGTTGCTTATGAAAAGCCAGGGTTTACTGGGCATCAGTATTTGCTGGAAGAAGGAGAGTACCAGGAATGGATGGAATGGGGTGGTTATGATGAACAGGTGCAATCGCTACGGCCTGTTCTAGGGGTAAGTTTTTTTTAAAAATAAATACCACTTCTTGTATTTTCGTTCTGCCTTTTTTTGTTTTGCTGTTGGGATATCCCACCCTCATGCCTTGACCGATGCAATGTTTGAAAAGGCAAAGAAGAAGATCGGCTGACCATCTACTCCCTATTATTACCCCCTCGTTGCCTCTCCGTATCATAATCCTTTAACCCGGGCTAATTAACAGCTGCACATGGAAGCAGCCTTTGTGTTCATAGTACATTTTAGTCTAGACCCATGGACTTAAATTGGTTGCATACCCAAATTCGTATTTCAGTATGGATGTTTTCTATCCATACTACATTGATGACAAAGGAATTCTGCTGTACATCTGGTGACTGTTGGGATGTGTTTCTAATTCTGTTATCTGTAGTAAAATGTAGATAGATAATACAGTGGTTTGCAAAAGTATTCACCCTTCCCCCCTCCCCCGATGTTTGTCCTGTTTAGTTGCTCTTTTTTTTTTTTTTTTTTTGCCCAAAGGGGACAAATGTCCCATTCAGCCCCGTGATACCATGGAGCCGACTGGGGCATTTTTAATCCTTGCTGGGACACCACAGGCAGGGAAAGAGCTGGGCCTTTCCCTGTGTGCATGGGCCTGGTCCGGCATAGATACTGATTGCTCCCACAGCAGGAAAGGGAAGCTGAAAAAAATCAGCATTCCCTTGCCACAGGGCATCAGAGGCCCTAAAATGGACCAGAGCTAGCAGCAACATGCATAAAGCGGGGATCATCCCCACTGCCACATGAGCACCGACCCGGCCTTTTCCCACCATGTATAATCATTCTGTGTGTATCTGTGTGTTAGTTTTGGTACATAAGAGTACCCTGTTTATTAATACAAAGGTAATTATTTAGATTGCAGAAAAAGTAATTTTGTGTTTACTGTGTCTTGACTGTTTTCTGTTGGTTTTCTTTCCATAGAGTTTGGCAGAACCTCACATGATAATGTACACTGAAAAAGATTTTGGGACTAAAGGTTCCAGTATAACTGTATTAGGAATTATTTCCAATTTAAAGGACACTGGCTATGGACTGAGGACACAATCCATAAACGTCTTAAGTGGAGTGTAAGTCAGCTGTCTAGCTTCATTTTCATTGTAATGGTTAATTTTGGCAGGTAAATATTCGACAAAAAAAAGCATAAACCTTTAAATTTGGTCAGTTGAATCACAATTTTACATGGGTTTCTGATCTAATTGCAATTACAACTGTCTGCTATGGACATTAATCATGTTAAAAAACTATACAGAATAGCAGTTTCTATAGATGAGTTTCTCAATTTTATGCCATGGTTGTGAGAAATTTCAAAAGAAGTATAGACCTCACTGTTGTAAACATCCAAAATATAAACACAGTTGGAAAAGAACACACTAGAAAGTGTACACTATTTTGCACTACTGTACACACAAAGACATATTTCCATGTATCAAATATCAATTGACAATTGATTAAGTCACAAATAGTGATCTCTGTCATGATGCGTTGGGATGCACAACCAATTTATAAACTGAAAACATGTGCACCAAGAAGGCTCAATAACAATATATATATTTTCTAGCTGTCTATAACTTCTATTCTTATATAACTTGCATTATTACATCCTTATCCATGGTTCCTCTATATATTTGTGAAACAACCTGGGGTGGGGTGGGGGGGGGTGGAATCATACTTGTGGAATTGCTGAGATGTGTACCAATCAAAACCATTACAGCTTCATGCCAGGAAATCTGGGAAACTAATAACTGGCCAGAAGAGTAGAAACAGTCTGTGTCCATCCCATTACCAAAAAAGGGTGACTCAAAAAACTGTTCCCATTATCATGCAATATCCCTAATTTCTCATGCAAGTAAGATCCTGCTTAAAATCATTCAACAATGTATTGCAACAACCATTGAATGGAAATTACCAGATGTTCAAGCTGTCTTTCGACGGGGATGTGGCACTTGTGACCACATAGCAAATTTGCACTGGATTTTGGAAAAGTCACGGGAATATCCAAATGATGTCTAGGTCTGCTTTATTGGCTACAAGAAAGCTTTTGATTGTGTGGATCACAACAAACAACAAATTGTGGGAAGCCCTGTACAATTGGGGGGTGCAAGTGCATTTTATCAAACTTATTCAAACAAAGAAACCATTGTATGTACAGCATTTGTAGACACTGACTGGTTCAAAATAGAGAAAGGAGTGTGCTAAGGCTGTATTCTTCCCCCTTCCTGTTCAACTTGTATGCTGAGATCAATATGAAAGAGGTTGAACTCAAAGAGTCAAACACTGGCTTTAAGATTGAAAGAAGAAATATAAAAATCTTCTGTATGCTGATGGCACTACCCTCCTGTCAGAAACTAAAGAAGGCCTAGAACAGCTGAATACAAAGGTCAATGAAGTAAGAAAGAAATGTGGCCTTTTCTTAAACACTAAAAAACAAAGATAATGACCACTGCAAAAAACAGACGTCACAATAGCAATTGATGATAAAGAGAGTGAATGTGTTCAAAAATTCATTTTTCTTGGATCACAGATTGATGAGACTGGTGATTGCATTATGGAAATAAAACATCAGATTGTTCTGGGACACTCAGCAATGATGAGCTTGAACTTAACATGGAACAGCAAGGACAGAAGCCTAACTATCAAATTTAAATTAAATCGGCCATATAATTTAATAGCCACTTATGGTTGTAAAAGTCAAACAATGAAAAAACCAGACAAGAATAGATTCATTTGAACTCTGGTGTTAGAGAAGGCTTCTGCAAGTTCTGTGAATGACGACAGTCATGAACAAGGAAATAGTACAGTGTGTAAAGCCTGATCTATCACTGGTAGACAAAATCACAAAACTCTAGCTCACTTACTTTGGCCATATCTTGAGATCCAACTCATTGGAGAAAGCAATTACGCTAGGACTAGATTCCAAGCCCCCCCCCCCCTGTGCGCCGAGCACAGCCAGTGGCCCAGGAAGGGTGCGGGTGTGCTCAGGGGGGCGCGGGGAAGCATTCCCCGGCTCCCTTCTTTCTTCCCCCCCCCACGAATCTGTCCCGCTCCCCATGCCGCGTGCACTTTGCGCCTCGCTACTGTTTTGAAGTGGAGGTAGTCGGTGGAAGGGCTAATTCACGCCTTCCAATTGGCCCCTCTGTTGTCAGTCTGGGGCCAAGGGGCCAATCAGAAGGGGCCCCTTGGGGTTCTGTATCCTGGACAACCCGCCCCCCCCCTTAACCAATTATTTATATCGCTCCCCGAGATTGGTGTACAGATTGGGGATTGGTGTACAGATTGGTCACTGGATAAAGGAAACCATGTGGACAAAGAATGCGGTGGTTAGATATGATCAAAATGGACACCAGCCAGAATATTACACAAGTAAAAAAAGTGGTGCAAGAACAGAAATCATGGCAGCATAGGATCACCAAGAGTCAGAGTCAACTGAATGGTTAACCTCATGTTGGCTTAGGAGTACTTTAATGTGCCAGTCAAAAATGCATGTTTCTATGGAGAAAGTTTGGTGTTTGTGGGTTTGCATATTGGCGTGTTATTCTTATATGCAGTGTGAGTGTTGGTAGAACTTAGTGTCTTCCAGGAAGTAATGCGACCTATCTGCATTATTGCTCTGGATTGGGTTTTTTTAAAGTGTCAACAGTCTAGTCAGCCTTATCTTGGTGGGTCACAGAAGAGAACAATAATGTAGCCCCATAATTGTCTTTGACTGTTTTGGAATGCTTTGATTTAGGGCTTTATTCTCCAGTGTGTTAAGCTTTGAGAAAGTATACCTTTCTTTGTGGAATGTGTAAAAACAATGACAAATGCTGCGTTTTCTAGCTTTTGTTAACCTGTGGAACAATAGAACAATAAACTGTTCACCTGTAGTAGTTATATGCTACATTTCTATAACAGAATGGCAATCTTTAAATATTTTCTTTTATTACTCTACGTGATCAAGAGGAGCTAGTTTTAGTTGCTAGGTGGAAACATACATACTATCCATTTTTAGCTGCATAGGTTTTAAAAGCAGACATGTATATCTGTAATATTCATTATAATATTTTGTGGCATATGTCTATTTTTTTAGTTTCTTTTCTTTATTTTGTAGCTCTTTTTCCAAGAGTTGGTTAATAATTGTGCTGTAAATCATGACTGTACACCAAAATAATATACTGTTTATTCCCCAGGTGGGTGGCTTATGAAAATCCTGACTTCACAGGAGAGCAGTACATACTTGATAAAGGAATGTACCCCAGTTATGAGACTTGGGGAGGTAGGAGTTGTAAGATATCTTCAGTTCAACCCATAATTTTGGTAAGGAAGCCTTTTGTATGGTTATACTTGTCTTTTCCCACCAATCTTGATTAACTAGTTATTTTATCAATCCTTTCTACATCATCATATTTATTATTTGTCCTTTATTCTCTTTATGTTTTAGGATACCACCAGTGATTGTATGGGGAAATTTAAGGTAAAACTTCTAAGATTTTATGGAACAAATATAGCATGTAAGCTATATAAACAGTTGTGAATATGGTGGTGTAGATGAGAAAGTATATGTGGGACAGCCAACACGGTACACAAAGAATGCTGTATGTAGCTGCTGGCCAGGAGAAGGCAATACACCACAGGGGTAGACATTTTAAGTCTGTCCAGTTTTCTGTGTGCTGTAAGACAAAATGCATAGTTAATGCTCACACTTCCCAGCTAACCCTGGCCCTTCAAATGTAGGGCCAATTTCTTTTCCAGAAGATGTTCAGACTTTGTATTTATCAGATCTCTAAAAGAAAATTTCAATAATATGAAGCATATTCTGAGAATGTTTCTTTGCATTGCATGCGTGTGTATGGGTGGGGGGAGAAAAAACTGCCAGGCAGGTATATTCCACTGCTGGTTCATCTTAGAAAAATGGTTTTGAACCTTTTACTTACTTCAAAATATAAGCTGCTTATAATGTGTTTTCATGTATTCTTTAACTTATAAATGATCTTAGATTTATCTGGTTAACAGCTGATAATTTAGGAGGAGGAGTGTTACAGATCTAGCACTAAGTGGTTTTGTTCCTTTTTCTTTAAAGGTCCAGATATTTTCAGAACCAGAGTTCCAGGGTAAAAGTCAAATATTAGAGAAAGACACTTCTCAGGTTGATGACTCATTTCCTGCAAGGTCTTCAAAGGTATTATCTGGCAGGTATGAAGCTGCATACTATGAATCATAGAATCATAGAGTTGGAAGGGACTTCCTGGGTCATCTAGTCCAACTCCCTGCACTGTGCAGGACACTCACAACCCTATCACTCATCCACTGCCACCTCCTTGAATCTTCCCAGAATCAGCCTTTCCATCAGATGGCTATCCAGCCTCTGCTTAAAAATGTCCAAAGATGGAGAACCCACCACCTCCCGAGGTAGCCTGTTCCACTGAGAAATTACTCTGTCAGGAACTTATTCCGGATGTTTAGACAGAATTTCTTTTGAATTAATTTCATCCCATTGGATCTGGTCCGTCCCTCCAGGGCAAGAGAGAACAACTCTGCTCCATCCTCTATATGGCAGCCTTTTAAATGCTTGAAGATGGCTATTAGATCCCCTCCCAGTTGTCAAGCTTACAGAAGCAATCTTCTGAATAAAAAGCAAATGCATGTTATCTAGACCAGTGGTCCTCAACCTTTTTATCACCGGGGACCAGTCAACACTTGACAATTTTACTGAGGCCCGGGGGGGGGGTAGTCTTTTGCCAAGGGACGTAGCTGCCTGAGCCCCTGCTCCACTTTCCTGCCGGAGCCCCTGACTTCCCGCTGCACACTGGGGGGCGCTGCCAGCAGCAGCTGCGCAGTGCCACGCTGAGGGGGAGCCCTAGCCATGGCAGCCGCAGGAGAGCACCAAAGGTGAGCCGGTGGCAGAGTGGCAGGGCAGCCCTCAAGGCAGCAGCCGGGGCAGAGGACGAGGAGGAGTCGCGGCCCGGTAGTGACTGATCCACGGACCGGGACCAGTCCCCAGACTGGGAGTTGGGGACCACTGATCTAGACCATTGGTCCCCAACCTTTTTATCACCGGGAACTGGCTTTACAATTTAACTGAGCCCCGGCAGGTGGGAGGGGGGTAGTCTTAAAGCTGTTCAGACCTTAATGGCTGCTTTTACCAAATAGCTTGGACAAATGCTTTCAACACAGGTGGGAGTGGTTTCCATAGAAACCTTGCCTTTCCCCCCTTGTGCTATCTGTCTGAAGCACAAAGGCAGCTTAGCTGGAAACTGCGGCCATCTGTTTTGACCCCGAGGTCACAAACTGCTCTTTAAGATCAAAGTGCATTTCTGTTGTGCGGACTCCGAAGCACGCTGAAAAAGGCCCCACCAAAGTAAATGCCTAACACTAACCTCCCTGTTCCTGGGACCTAATGGGGGGGGGGACAAGATGGGAGGACTGGAATCACCCCCCATCTTACCGGTCCGGCCTTCACCTCTGCCATGCTGGCTCAAACAGCCTCAGCGAGTTGTCTTGTGCCAAGGTTACCGGGCGACTCCAATGATGCCAGCCCTTGCAACACCACAAAATCCAATAGCACCTGGCCGCCAGAGAGGAAGCACACTTCCCTGCGAGGAGAAGGAAGGGGGGTGAGGAGAATACAGCAGGTGGGTGTCTGACGTTCCGTCACCACATGCAAGGCGCATCCAGGGAGCCTCACTCTGCCCTCCCGCCCACCCACCCACCTGTTGCTCTCCTCCGGCTCCTCACGGTAGGTCCACACATGGTCCACCGCCGCTGCCAGCAGCATGGGCAGCAGCAGCAGCCACCAGAGGTGCAGGCTCCGCACCAGAGAGGTGAGTATGAGCAGCAGCATTAGGAGCAGCGGCTGCTGGGCACATCCTCCTCCCCCACACTGCAGCACCATTGGGTAGCCCTGGCACTGTGGCGTGCAGCGACTGGCCAGTGCGCTGGGCTGGGTGGCACGAATGAGGCTGCCCCCCAACGATGGCCGACGGGGCAAAGGACTCAGGGCGGGCGAGGAGCCAGCTCAAGAGGAGCCTGGAGCCCGCACATCAGCGGCCACCCTCGCCAGATCCTGCAGACCGGGCCGTGGACCAGGGGTTGGGGATCGCTGATCTAGACCACACTGAAGGGGCTGTTGTTGTTGAAGCAGGCACCCATCTAGGGCCATTGGTTGTTGTTGCACTTTAGCAGAAGTTGGCTGGGGCTAGGAATTTAATTTACACTACAATTTTAGGGAGTAACTAAGTTGAAACAAGCAGACATGCTGAAGCAGCAGAAAAACAATATTTAAAATGAATTACACAGTGCAATGAAGGTACCCGAGGCTCACATTCTAAGGTGCCTTGAATACTGTTTGTGTGCCACTAGTTAGCTGCTGCTCCCTCCCTCTCTCCTGTGGAGGGAATATAGTACCCCAAAACTGATTGTCTGAAAGAGGCTGCTTCTATCTTGAGCACTTGGCTGCAGGATGTCCTCAGCAACTAAAGGAGGAAAATGAGCTGGTGAGGAAGAAGGCGAACAAGTGGGAAAGAAAGCTCCTTCTGCTTCCAAAAAGAAATTCTCTTTTCTGGGAACCTGAAGTGGCACCACCTTCTGTTCTCTAAGGCAGTGGTCTCCAACCTCCGGTCCGGGGACCGGTCTGGAGATCATTTGGTACCGGGCCATGGCTTCTCGTCCTCTTCCCTGGTTGCTACCTTGGGGGCTGCCCTGTCACTCTGCCGCCGGCTCACCTTTAGTGCTCTCCAGTGGTTGCCATGGCTGGGGCTTCCCCTCAGTGTGGCACTGCGCAGCTGCTACTGGCAGCACCCCCCAGCAGGCGGCGGGAAGTCAGGGGCTCCCGTGGGAAAGCAAGTGGAGTAGAGGTTCAGGCGGCAGCGACATCCCTCGGCAAAATATTACAACCCCCCCCCCGCCTAAGTAAAATTGTCGTTGACCAGTCCCCGGTGATAAAAAGGTTGGGAACCACTGGGCATCCCACCAACTGGCACTCTGTGCTCCTTTAAAAAAGAGGAGATGCAGAGATACAAGCAATGGAGCAGCCAGTCAGTGGCTGTAGCATAATAAATCCAGCATTTTGTTCTTTGCTGTGCTGCAGCCATGTTGTGCATTAAAAAGTGAGACTCAGAATGCTTTGAGTCTCCTTTGGTGTATATGTGGATGCAGTAAGTATTCTGAAAGCACACTGTGCGCCTTTGAAATGCATACTTTGGAATTAAATGCATGTGTGTTTAGCAGAACCATCCTAAACAATTATACTGCATATAAGCCCATTGACCTTTATGAACTAAGAAGGGTGTAACTCTGCTTAGGAACGTACTGTAAACCACTGTAAGCAGATTTGAGAGTAACCTCTGCCTTCTTGAGTGCACTAAATGGAAGAAAATATTTTACATACTCTAAATTGCGAATTGACACTATAACAATGAAAGGATCTCACCAACCATCATTAAGAAAATAAGAAAACTACATCTGACCCAGCATTCTATCAGAAAGCTTTCAAACCATGTTGTGCTCCTCTTTGGGAAGAACATATTCAGATTTTTTCTCTCTCTCGTGCTGACATTTCTTGTTTCAGAACAGGAATGTTTACATCCTCATTGTCTTCATTTTTTTTTTTTTTTGCAGTTGGATTGCATATGACAAGGAAGACTTTTCTGGTAATCAGTATGTGTTAGAAGAAGGAGCCTATCCTGATCTGCCCGCAATGGGATGCCTACCCCAAACTTGCTTAAAGTCTTTACAAGTTGTAAATATTGTAAGTTTTACAAATATTTCAATAATCAAATGAGGTAGAAAAGCTTGACTTGCTCGCCAGTGTAAGTTCTGTGAACAAACAAAATATAATCTGACAGTTTAACTGAACAAAGTATAGATGTAGAACTGTGAAGTTGGCAGGTCCCATTTATTTTAGATATCAATAAAATCTCATTTAATAATTACAGTAAGAGCCTTTTTCTGAGCATATTTTGTGATTCCTGAAAGACAGGGCTGCGAGCTTTAAATCAACTATGGATCTTTAAATTTTGAACCAAATGAGTCAGTGGGAAAGCAACAGAGAGATAAAACTAAGTGGCTGTAGACAGCCATGGATGAAGACATGTTTGGAAAATACACATACCTCACCTTCTGAAAAGCCTTTTCATACCTTTCTTTTAAGTGAACATTCAGCGCACACATACTTATTCCTTAACACACTCACAGTAAAATATTCCTTTGTTCACCAACAGTGAAGACTCCAAGAATAATCCAATGATTTATTCTTTAGTGATCAAAAAATACCTACTTGGGTATCTCAATCATTAATGAAGCAAAGGATTTAACAATATAACTATTGATATTAACTATTAGTCTGAACTGCAAATCGACACAGCTCGATTATTGTTGCCTGCTGACAAAAAAGATGAATGGCAAAGCATCTGCTCTTTCGTAATATAAACACTTTGAAGGGTTACTTAATTTCTTAATTGTCAGGCTTAACAAATAAGTCCCACAAAATGGCATATCAGCATCTAATGCAATAATTTAGAAACTACAAATGTAAAGCTAATTGAAGCAGTTTGGGGATTAGGAGAGCATATCTAGAAAGCAAGCCCATGTTATTCACTTTTACATGAATTTAAAACAGGAGACAACTGCAGAGACTGAAAAATTCTGTCCTGCACTATACAGACTTGTGGAGTATTGCAGCCTGTGCTTGGTATGAGAAGAGCAGGTTGTGCAATATACAAGATACACTTCTTGCATTAGGTTTGGGCTTTCCCATAGAAAAAAGCGCATGCCTCCCCCCCTGGGAACTTCCAAGTACTCCTACATTTGCACTACATGATCCAGTTGGGCTTCTGGTAACAATTTGGGTGAGGACAACCTTTCATGTATCATAACATTGCGAAACAACTCCTCTAGGAGTTCTGGATTAGTATATTAAGTCATCATTCTTTGATTTCAGTCCCAAAATTCATGTTTTGCATGGAATACATAGAATAAGAATGTAAAATGTAAAACTCAGTTTTTTAAAATTCCATGTTTAAAGAACTATAGGTTTAAAAATTCATGTCATGCCACTTTATCCAGAAAGCTGTAGGGGAAGTTCTGCAATTATAGCTGTTGCTGAGTCATGAAAATACCAGCAAAGAATGGAAGGTGTGGCTGTAAATAATCACCTTGTTCTCCTTCCAGTTTTCATCCCACACCTTGAATAATTTTTTCATGAGTAATGAGCAGGCCTCCCATCTAATCAGTCCTGTAACAGTGGGATTGATTTTCATTTCTCTTAATTCATCAGCTCAAGCAGTTTTGCAAGTGTTTTTTCTTCTTTTTTTGGGGGGGGGGGAGTGTGGCTGAATCAGAAGCAATAAATACTCCCCGTGTGGCAAATCTGGTTAAACTGGTAATCCAGTGTGCTGGAAAGTATTGATTTTTGTCGAGGGGCTAGTGATGGTCTACTGATTAAGAACAGCTACTTGCCATTCACAAATGAAAAACTTTAGTGACTGTATTGCTTCATGAACCCTACAATTGATGTAAAATTAGACTGCTTATTTTAAAACAGGAACTTTCTGAGCCAGTCATAGTCCTCTTTGAAAAGGAGAACTTCAAGGGAAAGAAAATGGAATTTACTACAGAAATTGTAAATCTCAAGTTTCTTGGCTACAATCCTCATGTAGCTTCAGTACAAGTTCTTGGTGGCATGTAAGTTGAACATTGGGATTTGTTTTTGTAGGCTTTAAGTAACCATTAAGTGATATTTAGTGGGTTATTATAAGTTAGCATAAGTAGAATTAACTTGAAAAATACTGACATTAGAAGCCTTGGAGTGAGACTGAGATTTAAGGCGAATTTATGAGGGAAAGGATAACAGAAATGAGACATTATTTTTTCCTTACTGGGGCTAACAGCAGCTCTGGTATGGGGGGGGGGGGGGAGGAGCCTCTGTGTTCATCTTGCTTGGCATAATTTGTTCTTCCTGCTTATAGCAGAGACTGTCTATTTCATGATGACTGGCAGTCTGTCTGAATACAAGTTAATTCTACAACTCAAGGAGTTTAGTTTTCATCTGAACTACAGTTCTGAGGATTTTAAATGTAAAAACTTGTGCATTGTCCTGATAGCTAAAGTCAGTCTCAACTGAGGTTTGTCAATGTCCTACATTGTGGGTCGTGATTGTAAGCATACAGTAACAAATTTTTCTTTAAAAAGTTTTCTGTCCTGGTACTTTGGCGTTTTATATGATGTTTAAGCACCAAGAATAACCTGTTCCCGAAACATGTTTACTTGCACAAATTGTTAAGCAGTTTGCAGGGTCAGTTCTTAACTGTAATTTAAATATTCAGCCTAGGCTTAATCATGATTAAGGAATATATCAGCACAGTGCATTTGAGGAGCTTGGGGGCATTAATGCTGTGGAGCGGTATATTAGACAATTAGTATAATCCTTCACAGGGCTGAGAAGCTGAGGGCAGAGTCAGCTCTCACCTTTCCCGATGGCACGACTAAGCTGTCGTAAGCCATTTTGAAATAACGAGTATTACAATGGCTTTATGCCAAATGTACACCACTATTCAGCACGATCTTGTAACCTAGATCTTCATACTCAGAAGCACTTGGGTATAATTTATGTAATAACGTAAGATTGCAGTCTTATTGACTATATAACTTTAATGTATTGGTATTGTGACAAGCATTAAAAAAAACAATTTTGCCTTACCTCATATACATTATTCTATAGTTAAATATATATACTAAATGTATTATTTATCTCAGGTGGATTACTTATGAAAACAATAATTACCGTGGTCGGCAAATTTTATTAAAACCTCAAAAAATACCAAACTGGCATGCATTAAGCGGCTACCACAAAATAGGTTCCATGCGACCTTTACTACAGGTAAGAAATACAGCCTACTCTGAAATGGGAAAGCATGAGTAAATGTTCCATAACTGTCCTTGTCAACTGGCTCTATATTTATTCTTTGTTCTGGTATTTGATGGGAGTTCTATTTTTATGAAATTGCATAGTACAAAGACCAGTCTCCTTGGAAAAAGAAAATCTGATCTGTAAGATTTGGTTACCTGCATTGCACCTATTAATAATTCTGCCTCTTCAGGATATGTGTATGTGTTTATTTGAGCTGAACTTACATTGCTTCTCTGAAAATATTAGCATAATTAAATTACATAATTTAGAAGTACCCGTAGTCTAATATTTACAGTATGCTCAGGTGAGAGATCTTGTGATGCAAGTTGAATAGAAATAAATGTAACAGGGGCAACAGATACATGAGCACTATAGAATCAGGGATACAACGCTCCATACTTTATGACCATGCTTTGAAAATTACTGTGAATTATTAACAGTATTTTCTAATATTGTAGGCTATGATCTCATAATTCTTTTGTTCAGTAGCAATACACAATTTGATGATCGTTGCCTAAATCACCTAAGGCTTTTGTGTGTGCTTTCACTAATCAAAATATACATTTCTCAGTTGTGACTGTATAGTTTTTTTCTCCTTTATAGATTTCATACTTTTTGTTACCAATAAAGTATCTTAAATAGTTAACAGCTGTTTACTTGTCTACCAAACAGATTAAGCAGGGATTTTGTCTAAATTTACCTACATCTTATTTACCATTCTTCATACATGGCATCACCTACTCACAAGAAAATGCATGTTTGCCATATTTATACCATCATAAATGAGCATGTGTATATTTTGTTCCTGCATAAAAATAATATGCAAGTAGCTGAGTTTAAAGTGCATGCAAACAATGGTAGAGCAGTGACCACACCCAGATGCTTGAGAATAATACGCTGTCATTGTACAATTGGGCACAATACTTGGAGATACTATAATGCATGAGCTCTGGTCTTTTCACAGAAACGGGTGTACTTCAGACTTCGCAACAAAGAAACAGGACAGTTCATATCAACTGATGGAAATGTCGATGACTTGAACCTTTTGAGAATGCAGGTTGCAGAAGAAAATAAATCTGATGAGCAAGTCTGGGTTTACCAAGAAGGATATCTCAAATGCAGGGTAAACGTTTACATTAAACATCTTTTGCATCTTGTAAGTGATGCAATAACCCATGTACAAAACTCAAGGATAAGCCCTGCTGAACACAAAAAGCCACTTCAAACTAATATCTAGCAGCTTGTACTGTTAATGTAACTAGAAGAAGAAGAAAAAGAAGAAGAGTTGATTCATATATGCTGCCTTCCTCTCCCCACAACAGACACCCTGTGGGGTGGGTGAGGCTGAGAGAGCCCTGATATCACTGCTTGGACAGAACAGCTTTATCAGTGCTGTGGCGAGCCCAAGGTCACCCAGCTGGCTGCTTGTGAGGGAGCACGGAATCAAACCCAGTTCGCCAGATTTGAAGTCCGCACTCCTAACCACATTATCAAACTGGCTCTCAAAAACAAATTTTTGCTTCCCATTAATTTTGTTAAATCCATAGTAGGTTCTCTCACTGTTATCTTTCTGGAATGTGAACTTTAACTGTTGAAGTATATTGACCAAAGATTTTTCATTTAACAATATTCTAGCTTTATAATGACTGAAAATTCTTTTAGTAATAAATTCAGGTTGGTTTAATCTTCTGTCTAAAATCTAAGCACAGAGAAGGCATTTGGAGCATGATGCAAGGAACTTAAAAAAAAATGAAAATGGAATGGCAAAGGCTGCAGAAATCTAAAACTGTGCCTTAAACCTCATGGATTTCAAAATCATGTGTTTTTAGTTATTGTTTTGCTTTCACGCAACACCTGCCATTCTTGCATAAATAATTAAGGGTGTGCAGTGTTTTTTATCCAATATTTTTTGGTTTGGGTCTATTGGACACCCCAGTAGTCCATATTTCCCCAAAAAATCCCAGCTTCCAATATCAGTATGATATTTGGATCCAGGGTTTTTCAGAAATCCTTGTTTTTGGGAGGTCCAATAAACCCAATGAAAAAAATACTGAATGAAAAAATAGCCAGCCAATCCTGGGACTGACTTGGCTTCTCCTGCAGGGTTTAAACCATGTTGCAGGAGAAGCTGGCCCCAGGAGCTGCAACTTTATGGAGCATAGCCGAACTAGGTTTAAAACAGACTGCTAGAACAGCAAGCCCCAGGAGTTCCTGTGCCACATGGAGCACACTGCTCCAAACAGCACAGCTGATCTTGGCTGGGCTTGCTTCTCTTGCCCCATCCTCCAGTTTCCAATGTAAACTCTTTCCCATTTGTTAATAGATCTGTCATGCTAATCTCCTTGTTATATCTTGAACCTCAGCTCAAGCCTCCATTTCCTGCATGACACTGGAATCCTACTGTTATTTCATATTTTTACAGTAAAATGTTGCCATTTTTTTCAATCAGTTTAGATATCCATTTCCAAACAAGGTTTCCCACACTGATCTGCAGGAGTAGTCTAGCAGGCCAGTCCTAAACACTTTCCTTACAGAGAAATGCTGCTGAGTTACAGTCTTCTCTGATCAAAGTGGTTAGGTTTTCTTTTGGGCTCTTACATCAGATGAAGTTAATACAACACGAGGTCTACTTTTAAAAGTTGTGTAACATCATTAACAGCATTCTGCCAAGGGGAGACATTTCTCAACTTCACCAGAAGTGATCTGCAGGAGAGGAATGCTTCCTGCCTTTCAGTAAGCCAAGAGCATGTTTGGACACGGAGAAATCTCAAGTTCTAACTTACAACAGACTGCAAAAAGGGAGAGGAGTTGATGTTAATGCCCGAACTCAAAAATATAATTAAGAACTGACACACTCACGTGGTATTTCCACATGCTGTTTGTTCTTTTAAGCACAGGCTGCTGTATTTTTGCAACTCAGTGCCATGCCCACTGTTCAGTAGCAGAGACAGTTCTTTTTGCTTGAAAATGGCCCTGGGTCGAATCCCTGTTATCTCTTGTTAAAAGAACGTCAAGCAAGTAGAGATGGGGGGGAAAAACTGTATATGAGATGCCAATGGAGCACTGCTAGTCAAAGCAGACTGTATTGGGTTAGATGGGCTTAACCGTTGTACTTTATGAAGTCCAGCAAGATAACCTGTGTGTGTTGTTATATGGTGGAACACTGTAATGAAACTTCAGTACTAAAATAGCATTGAATAATGAAACACCCAAATTAAACAATACTCCTGGCATTGCAACAACTATTTTAAAGCTGGGGGAAAACTCCCAGAGTCCCAAAACCATGAAAATCAGCATGTGTACATAATAAAGCTACTGAGAGAAAAATATCAATGTTAATGATAGGCATCAATGACTAGCACAGCAGTAAGATAGAGCCTCTTTTTCAGTGACATGGTTTATTTCATTCCACAGATGGCAGAGGATTTCTGCATGACCATTGTAGGAAGTCTCATCACTCCTGGTGCAAAACTGGGCCTGGCACTCCAACAGAATGAGGAAAAACAGCAGTGGAGGATTAATCCAGATGGAAGAATCTACAGCAAGATAAAACCAAATTTAGTGCTGGACATTAAAGGTAAAAACTTGTTTGAGGGAATACGCTAATGACTCTGATGGTGCTTACTAAGAAAGACCTTTCATAGGGTAGAGTAGGACGTAAGACCAGGTGGCCATACTGTTGAAATTGCAGTTTTATTGCAGTGCAGACAGACATACCTATCTGCAACATATCTGGAAAGGCTTTGTGTGTATGGCTCTCTTGCTGGATTAGAACAAACGTCTTTCTGAACACAATATATTTTCCCCCGATTTCTTGTGTCATTTCCTGGATGGAGAAGGCCAGTGTTAAGTAGACCAGTGATCTTCCTAGATCACAAATAGGATGCTGCTGACACAACAGTTCTTGGTTTTCTCGTTATAAACAAAGAAGGAAATCACAATTGTTGCAGGAAACACTATGCATTGCCTGTATTATCATGCCTAAAATTTACTCAATAAATAATTAATTCTGATAGCAAGAGGAAATATCGTTATTCTATGAAAAAATGACTAAAATAAAGCATTCAGGTTCTTGATGCATGTGAGCTTGTATAATTCATAAGATATGCAATTATGCCCTCTTGTGGATGCAGTTAATTAATGCAATCCTAAACACAGAGTTACATCCACTGATGATGTAATGAGTTTATTTTATGTATGTATGTATGTATTATACTTATATATTGCCCTCCCTGAAGGCTCAGGTTTTGAAGAATGTAACTCTGCTTAAGATGTTTATGGCACTGATACCTGCAACACATAATCTAAAAAATTTATTCCTGCAACACATATTCTAAAAAATTTATTCCATGCACTGAAACATTATGAAAGATTACTGAAGTATGAACACTTAAAAAAAATCAGGAACTCCAATCTAGTCTATCTAAAGCTAGTAAAGATTAAAAGCAGTGACAGTAGGTAAGATGAATGTGATTTAGACTGTCAAAAACTGGTCTCAACTAATTTATATATAGCACTGAGATATATATTTATATATAGCACTGGCTAGGGAAGCATCAAAAACATATTGTGTTCCTGTAACATGGGTCTGTTGTGGTAAATGTTTGATGCTCCTTTATCACCCCACCAACTGTTTGTATAAAGTAATGCGTGAGTATAATGAATCAGTACCCAAAAATTGATTGCAATAGAAAATGACATTTTTAAGACATATCAGCATTTATATACAAGATTTGCATTTATGTCTGTTGGTGTCATAATCCCAAACTCAACTAATTTCATTGTTTTGGGGAGAGTGTTGAGTTGTGGATAGTCTGGACCTCAATCCTGAAAATAACTAATGTAATTATTGGGTATTAGATCCCTCAGGATCCAAACTAATTTTATTACACTATCCTGTGTTGCTAGACATTAATTTACAAAGCGTTAAATATGTTAACTACTGCACAAATATGAATTGCATTTTATTGGAAACAGATATTCCTACAACTTCTGATTGGCCATACAGAGTATGAAAGACAGCATGCTTGGCTCAACTAAAATATTATAAATTGTCTTTACAAAATAACACTTTACTTGAAAAATAGACTTTCTTCCTTTATAATGTTCTGGAACTACTAACTCAAGGAGGTATCTGACGTTATGTTTTGATTTGGTTTTTTGGTACTATTACAGAGAACCTGTATGGTTATCTGTAACGTGAAGCATAACCCTATATCAGAAATGCTGAACTATAACTTTTAAAATTTCATTTTAGGGGGAACACAGTATGATCAAAACCACCTGATTGTCAGTTCAGTTAGTGAAGACAAGGCAACACAATGCTGGGAACCACATGTAAAAATGTAAAAATAATTCTACTTCAGAAGGAAGAATGAAGAATTGGACCCATCCAGAGCAATATACATGAAGAGTGGTAGAAGAGAAGAGATATGCCATATGCCTGTCACTGATTTTAATGGGAATTTAATGTGCTGCCTTCACCATTTTGAAGTGCTTTTGTGTACCTTGCTAGAAGTTTAAAAAGCTCTAAAGCAGCAATCCGTTCTATTCGTTCCTTTTCCCAAGTAAAATTCTGTCAGTGCAATTATTTCACAGCAGGATTAAGTTATTAATCTAGAATATATTTTAATGTGCAATTTTAAATTATTTCTGAAGTCCTATTTTAATCTCTTCGTGCTGCAGGCTTACTAATGTATATTGTATTTGCACAAGAAAAGAAATGTTTACTCTTTAAAATTCTCTAGATCATTTTAGGTGATTTCTACAAAATTTCTACAGTACATTGAAATACAGTTTAGTAAGGAAAATGTTTTAGAGCTTGTGATTGTAGTTTTACATCACAAGAACTACACAACCCAGTAAGTGTCTGCAAACGAACTCATTAACCATGAATAATTTCTCCATTATGCATCTGCGTTGCTGCCTTACTTTATACAAGTATTAAAGGGGGAAGGGAAAGTATTCCCCTCTTTATAAAGGGGAAATATATTTCTTTCACATTTTAAAGTGTTCTTTCTAAATAGAAATGTGCAAAGTTTTTAAAATGAGATGATTTTCTTAACATAGCAACAGTACCACTTACTATTTGCTATACACTGCTCTGTGTATAAATTCCTGTGCTCTGGGATCTTAAGCCTTTCAGCCTACATTCGTAGATACTTCTGTACATCTGATTATTCTGTGTTGCATCAGTATTAC
This sequence comes from Paroedura picta, assembly GCF_049243985.1. Lineage (NCBI taxonomy): Eukaryota > Metazoa > Chordata > Lepidosauria > Squamata > Gekkonidae > Paroedura > Paroedura picta. The sequence continues at coordinate 124,927,583 of NC_135369.1, read as the reverse complement.
CTACCCTTTTCACATCCATAGCATCTGCAGATAGACTTCTGTTGAGACCCGATCCCCCACTTTACCTCATCCCGCTATATGCACTTCACTGCTATCCTGGACAATGAATGTGCTGCACTGATGCATTTGAAAAAGCTTGGGGCATCTAGTCCTTTGTGAGGGATCTATGGTGAATCTCATAATTTAAGTTCTTCCTTGAACATCAGCTAATTGACGGTTACTAAACCAGAGTTCAACACCCAACAACCCCTGATTATGTGCAAACCCTACTGGAGTAGAGGTATTTTTAAAGGTAATCCCAGCAATGAACCCCAGCAATCTTTGTGCCCAAATCATTGTATAAACATGCCTATTTTACAAATAAAATTATTATTCAATTAAATCTGTTTTTCTTCTGAAAATAGGATCAGAATTCTGACAAAATATTTACGAATCAGACCACAGATGTTATGCGTGGTACAACTATTCTCTCTACAGGCATCACAGGAACAGCAACAGAAACAAAGACAGAGGGCAGGAAAGAACCTTTTAGCCACCAGCAATAAGCCAGTACTGTTAGCACTTTCCCCTTAGACCAATATAGAAATTTAATGGCATTACCACCACTAAGTGGCATATACCAGTACTGGCTTACTCCGCTTCAGTTAGTTAAGATGGTTCTGCGGCTATTTTAGCACCCAGCAATTCATACACCGTCAATGTCATTAGTGTCACTGTGTCATTGCCCACGACTCAGAGATGGACTGGCTACTAAGGCCAAGGCAAAAAGCAGCAGTTAGCCAAGCTGCCTCATGAGGAGTTGCCTCATGAGAGCTGATGACACCCCACCTGTCTCCTGATGGACGGTCAGCTTGACAACTTGAGTCAGCTAGATGCCTGGAGGATGTAACAGAATGGTTTCAGCCTAGTTGCATGAAACTCAACCCCTTGAAGACAGGTCTTTTGGACAGGTGGAAGAGGGTCAGACCAGGAAGTATGTCTCCCAAATCTTACTAGCATGCAACTTTAAACTGCACTATCAGTCACAAACCTGGGCATGATCCTCAACACTTCCATAACCATGGAAGCTTAGGTCACAAAAGTAGCACAGCTGGCATTTTTCCACTTCTGCAAGCCAAGCTACTAGCACCCTACCTGGCCCCAGAACGCCTTGTCACAGTGATCCATGCAATGGTCACCTCTAGACAGGATTACTGTAACTCGCTCTACACGGGCCTTCCTTTATCTGTACTCCAAAAATTGCAGTTGGTCCAAAATGCACCCAGCTTGCTGGGGGGTAAGCGGTAATGATTGGGGAAGGCACTGGTAGACCACCCCGTATTGAGTCTGCCATGAAAACGCTAGAGGGCGTCACCCCAAGGGTCAGACATGACTCGGTGCTTGCACAGGGGATACCTTTACCTTTACCAAAATGCAGCTGTCCACATTCTCAGCCAAACACTGTGGAGAGTATACATCACCCCAATCCTTCAGCAGCTGCACTGGCTACCAACTGAGTACTGGGTCAGGTTTAAGGTGCTGGTACTTACCTTCAAGGCCATATGCAGTCTGGGCCCTGCATACCTCAAGGACCATTTGCTTGTCCATATCCCCTGAAGATCCACGCAAACAGATTGGAGATCCCTGGCCCCAAACAAATCCACTTGGCCTCAACAACAGTCAGGGCCTTTTCAACGGTGGCCCCAACCTGTTAGAATAAGTTCCCCCCCAAAATCAAGGCCCTAACAGAACTTAAATACTTCTGCAGGACCTGCAAAACAGAGCTCTTCCGCCAGGCCTTCAGCTGAACAGCAGCAACAAGGGACCTCCCTGTAACCAGATCTTTCTATATCAGGCAATTCTTAAGACAGGATCCAAGTTCAAGGTCTCGTTGTCTCCAAATTACCATGGTTATTGTTCCAATATTTCCAAATTATATTTTGATGTTGATATCATGACTGTTTGAATTTGATCTGTTTCTACACTGTTAAATATAGTTCAATGTATTTTTCCAACCTTACTGGTTCTACATACACCGCCCCAAGATGTCACAGTGAAGGGAACTTGAGAATTTTAATGAATAAATAAATAACAAAGGAGACGCATTCCTTCTCCTCTCCTCCCTTTCTCCTTGGGATTGGGGAAGAAGTGTAGCTGTTTTCCCAGGCCATTTTCCTCTCCTAAACCATTCCTTCATGGACTTATTAGCAAAGATTCTAGATTAACAACATAAAAACTGCAGTCAAATAAGTCCCTCTGCCTCATAAATTGTTATATAGCTACAGACTACATAAAGCCCTCTTGTACAGGCTTGTTTTGAAACTCATGCTCAGTTAAGATGAAGTACCAAAGAACTTTTCCATGCTGCATCTATAGCAAAATGATCTTGAGAATCTGTAAAGCCAGACTACCAGACACTTCTATTGCAGTGGCTTAACCCAGTGGTCCCCAACCACCGGGCCACGGCTCCCTCTCCCCACCCCCACCCCCACCCCCACAGTGAGAAACTTCCCAGGCCACAAGCAAATCGACTGCCAAAGCGGCCGATTAGCTTGCGGCCTGGCAAGCTTCTTTTTGTGGGAGGGGGGAAACGGAAGTGCAGCCGCTGGCGCAAACGCGCATGCGCGTTTGCACCATGTGCGGCTTCAAACGCGCATGCACGGCAGTTTAAGCCACTGGCTTAACCCACTGAACATTTTGCAACATATCAGAGTTTCCGGTGGGAAAGAACTTGTTCAAATCCCAAGTATGAGCAAAAAAAAATCCATATGGGTCAAAATAGAGTTAATTCATTTTTTATTTGTTACACTGATCACTGTTTTTCCTCGTGCATGTCCTTCTTCCACTTTCTGGAAAGCCTTCGGAACATCAGCAAATGAGAAGACTTGGTCAATAACTGGGTGGATCTATAGGGGAGAAAAAACTGTTATCCTTTCTGCTGCACAGCACAGCTTATCACAACAGCACAAGCTACTCAGTTCATAAACACCAAGCATCTTCAACGACTTGGCAACTGAACCGCACCTCAGAATCTCTCTCAGGGCCAAACTAAGCATTACAGTGTCCAGGGGCCTGACCTGCAAATGGCAACTCCAGAGCCGTTCCAGCACCTGAAAAACTTACAGGTGGTGGAAAAGAAGAGCACTTGGTCCCACAATCTATAAGTCAGAACTCACAGGTCTGCCCATAGATACAGTAATGTCTAGTTTGGTATACAGTGTAACTGAAGCAAGCTGCAAGTCATTAATCATGGCTTACTTAACTGGAAAACTAGGAAGGACCAGGTAGATTCTGCCCCAATCAAACACTTGTTTTTCAAATAAATCCTGAGAACCTGTGGCTTTTGTTTTGCTGCTGTTCTTTAGCATCAATTCAAGTTGGTTGATTGCTGTACTAGACACCACAGCAACATAAAATGTTCAGCTGGGTGGACAAATAGACTAACTTAAAGATGAAAATGTACTACTACATCTTGGTTTATCAAGAAACTTTATCTTCAAATTCTGAAGAAACTTGGTAAGTCTTGCTATTCTATACATCCTATTTTTCTAGAGTAGCAAGAAACCATTCTTTACAAAATCATTAAAAGTTCAGACTATAAGAGCTGGCCTCTATGTAAACAGTAAAATCCAAACAGCATAACTACCAATGAGTGACTTACAAAAATACAGAGCAATCGTGGTTTTGCAGAAAAATTCAATTTGTTTTTTTTTTTTAAGAGAAAAGCTCAGTTCTGGTGTAAACCCTTCAACCTACCACTGGAATCTTGGTGCTATTTTGGGTTGCCACAGGAATCACAATGGCACCCACTTAAAAACTCTGGAGTGATAGTTTGACTCAGAATGTGAGGGGTAAAGTATTTCCTACACATTGTTTTGTTGTCTTAACAGGACAGTTTAAATACATTATTTTCTTCTTTGTAGTCTTACCCCATCTACATTAATTTGTCATCTTCTCTCTGTGATTCCTCTCAGATTTCCTAAGCAGGAGTGGGAACCTTCTGGTGTGCATATTGACCAGACTTTTTTGCTTCACACCCAAAATCAGATGTCTGCAACCTGAGACACTGACAGCATTAGAGAGCCCAGCAGTGTGGCAGGAATCACAGGCCTAGGTTATGCCTGTCACCACTGCCCAGACCTGCACAGCACCAGCCAAGCCCAAAGCTAATCTCTGAAATGCTGGCTGCTCCAAGCATCATGTCTCACCAAGTACAACCCTCATCACATAATTTCATTTCACATTTCATTTGCCAACAGGCCAGCATTATTCACAGGTCGATATTGTTCTTTCAAGACCCTCGGGCCAAAAAGTGTCCAAGTCCCCTGCTCCAAAGAATGCCTAATATTGAGCCATTTTTTTCTGTATGCTTATGCATCTCAAAGTGGACTCCTATCCACCTTGGAAACATGACCTCAGTCTGTTTGGATTATATTATCATCAATTATTGTTACGCTGAAAGATCTCTGTATCTTCTGTTATCTATTACATTTACATAATTTCCTGTCTCTGCCTGTATTTCCAGGTTCCCTCCCTCCTCCACCACAGTCTCTTATATTCACTATAAGTAAGAACCTATGCTATGCATCTGGCAAACAGGAAATGTATGCCATAATAAAACATATTAAACATGCCACTGTATTGCACTGTGCATATCAACACATTCTAGGCTTCTGGATTGCCCCTCACACGCATTAGCTTTCTCCCTTACTGCTGCAAACCATGCTGCCTTGTTCCAAAGACATTTTATTGCTGTGTATCTCCATATTCTTGAGAAGTTTACCACATAATATATAAAAGAGGTCTTAAGGCAGAACCGCTAGTCGTCTCTTTTAGACCCCAAATGTTAGCCCCAGTACAGTAATTTGGGTAAACAACCCTCTCTTGATGTACTTTAAAGCAGTGGTCCCCAACCTTTTTATCACTGGGGACCAGTCAACGCTTGAAAATTTTACTGAGGCATGGAGGGGGGTAGTCTTTTGCCGAGGGATGTCACCGCCACCGCCTGAGCCCTTGCTCCACTTGCTTTCTCGCCAGCGCCCCTGACTTCCCCCCACCCACTGGTGGCGCTGCCAGCAGCAGCTGTACAGTGCCACACTGAGGGGGAGCCCCAGCCATGGCGGTCGCTGGAGAGCACCAAAGGTGAGCCGGTGGCAGAGTGGCAGGGCAGCTCCCGAGGCAGCAGCCGGGGCGGAGGACGAGGAGCCATGGCCCAGTACCGACTGATCCATGGACTGGACCTGGTGCCCAGACTGGGGGTCGGGGACCACTGCTTTAAAGCTTTCAAGATCAGTCTCTTTCTCTTTGGCTCTGGCAAAGCCAAGAGGACAGCTAGCAAAGAACCAGTAGTTTTTATCTTATACAACATTTAGAAAAAATGATGGAGCTCTGTGCTGGCAGGGAGGTAAGAAAAAAACCTGGAGGTTTTGGGCACTGGGTATTTCCTCCCCACTGAAGGCAGGAAAATGCAACTTCCTCATCTCCAGGGATGATGGGAAGTAAAGTATCCAAACACCTCAGCGTGTTTTCCTCTTCACATGAAACCCAGCATACAGTTCAATTTATTCCATTTATACCCCATCTTTCTCCCCAATGGAGACCCAAAGCAGTTTACATCACTCTCTTTCATTTTATCTTCAAGGCCAACTTGTGAGTCAGATTAGGCTGTGAGTGTGCAGCTGGCCCAAGGCCACCCAGTGAACCCGCATGGCATAGCGGCAATTCAAGCCTTGGTCTCCCAGCTCTTATCCCAACATTCTTGCCACTTATGAGACAGTGCCTTATGACAGTGGTCCCCAACCTTTTTGAGGCTGGGGACCGGCGGCAGCAGGGAGGGCGATTGCCCGGCCGTGCATGCTGTGCGTGCGCGGCCGAAATCGTGCATGTGCGGCACTTCCACACATGTGCGCATGCGCGAGTGCCGCACATGCGCAATTACGGCCGTGCATGCGCAATGCACGTGCGTGGCCCTGCTTCCCTCTCCCCCACTCCCACAGTAAGAAGCTTGCCAGGCTGCAAGCTTGCGGCCTGGGAAGTTTTTTACTGCGGGGGGGGCGGGGAGAGGGAGCCGCAGTCCGGTGCCAGGACCTTCACGGCCCAGCACTGGGCCATGGCCCGGTGGTTGAGGACCACTACCTTATAAGACACTGAGTTCTCCTGTATTTCCAGGAGGAAGAAAACTGCTAGCAATGTTTGCTTTCAGTTCTATCATGTGCTTCCAGATTTATTTATACCCTAGTTTTGTTCTCTTTGGGGACCTACAGCTGCATGCAATATTATTTCCTTACCCATCTTATACTCAAACATAAAAGACAGAAAATGTATAATTGGCCCAAGGTTACTTAGCAAACTTCAAAGAGAGAACGGGCATTAAAACCTGGGCTTCCCATATGCTATGCTATACCAGTTATGATATCACTGTCTGATGCTACTGTCAACATCCATGGTGCTTCAAAATCAGGAACCTGTTCAAAAGGTGCTTCAAAAGGTATTATTATTTAGGTACTATAGCAGCTATGCCACCAACACTGACTCTGTAAGTGGACTCAGAGTAGAAGGGATGATGTTCTTGAGACTTGGTTCCCAATAATTAGAGTAGGATCCAAAGGACCATCAGAAGAGCTCCAATGATGAAAAAGGATTTTCTTGCCTCCACATTTCCAATACAACCAAGTGAGGTCCCAGAAATACTGCTCCAGAGGGTCACAGAAATTCTCAGAAGTATGGAAAGTTCAGGTCTACAGTAGGAGAGGGAAATCAGCAAATATTGCCTCCTCTGTTCCATTGGCAGAAATGCTTCCATCAGTAGAAGACAACCTTTGGATCCAGTGAAGTCAGGGGCTGGAAACTGTTCCCTGATTCATGCCTCCCTAAAAAGGTAAGGTATCCCCTGTGCAAGCACCGAGTCATGTCTGACCCTTGGGGTGACGCCCTCTAGCGTTTTCTTGGCAGACTCAATACGGGGTGGTTTGCCAGTGCCTTCCCCAGTCATTACCGTTTACCCCCCAGCAAGCTGGGTACTCATTTTACCGACCTCGGAAGGATGGAAGGCTGAGTCAACCTTGAGCCGGCTGCTGGGATTGAACTCCCAGCCTTATGGGCAAAGCTGTCAGACGGCTGCCTTACCACTCTGCGCCACAAGAGGCTCATCATGCCTCCCTACTTTATAGCAATTATGTAAGTCAGGCTGAGAGGTACTAAATGGACCAACATTATACAATAAGTTTCTGGTCAAGCAGAAGCCACTTCTGAAAGCCACAACTCCCATAAAATGTTTATAGTCCTTCTTATGAAGAGAATCTTGTAACATGAGACCACTGTCTGGAAGGATGAATAACGGAAAGCAAATAGAACCCTATTATTATGTGGAGTAGACACAAGCATATATTCTAAGTAAGCAAAAGGTAACTTGAATATATCAATGGTTATCAGTCATGTAGAATAGTCAATTTCTGAGTCACCATGCCACTGAATATCAGTTGCTGGATTGGAGGCAAAGGAGAGAAAGGCTGTTGCTTTCATGTACTGTTTTGATGGCTTCCTAGCACCAGGGGACTGGCCACTATGAACTACACAGAACTTATGCCTTGAAAACAAATGCCTTTGCATGTATTGGAAATGTACTTTAAAACTTCCACCCTATTTCAGAGCTGTCTGTTCCAGCTGAGAATATAAATGACAGATGGTCAGACATTATCAATGTTGATACTATTCAGGATTAAGAATACTTGTGAGCCATTATCATCACAGTGCATGTAGCTTTCCAGTTGCCCTGCATTCACAGCATTAATGGATCTGTTCCCATATCTTGGATTGCTCTTCTGGATTCATGTGACAAAAACAATATTTTTAAAAATTCCTTCCCAATGTTTTTAGAAGAGTACATCAGTATTGACTGAGTGGTATATAAATATATAATAAAATAAATAAAGACCACACAAAAAAAAGCATCTTCTCCAAATCTTTCTTCCTGTATCCTGTATTCCTGTATCCATATGCATCCCTATCAAACTCTTCACTGAACTGACAACATGGGCTCTCTTTCATGAAAGCTTATGCAATAATAAAACTGTTAGTGTTTATACTGTCGTAACATGGAAGTTTGACTTCAAATTTCCAGCAAGAGCCCTCACACATAACACTCTATGCCGTTCACGAACTAGTGAAATGTAGCTGGAGGGCTCACCCAAATGATTGGCTGTGCTATTCGTATGCTATGCCATACCCTTAATAATATGATGCTATCCTAATACAGTAAACGGTAATGACTGGGGAAGGCACTGGCAAACCACCCTGTATTGAGTCTGCCATGAAAACGCTAGAGGGTGTCACCCCAAGGGTCAGACATGACCCGGTGCTTGCACAGGGGGTACCTTTACCTTTTTATCCTAATACAGAATCTAAAATGAAATATGCTGTGGTTCATAAAATGGATCTCTAGGGGGCATGCTTTCACTATGTGGTCAGGCTCATAGATTACCTTTGAAAAACAAGTGCAATAGCACATTTCAAACAGAGCCCTGAACTTAACCTGAGATCATTATAAAAGGTTGCAGCAAAGCCCTCATTGGCCATATTGTTGCAGACCTCTGATCTGATTGGATTGTTGGCTTTCAGCGATGCAGGAAAATGACATAAATGTTAAACTGATGATCGCAGCAAACTGCCGCATTGAACACTTTATCTGGCCAACTGATCCAGACTTATTGTTTCAATAAACCTGAAAAGGGCTGACCGTGTCCCCAGTACAATATGTCATTCACTGTTTACTGCAATCAACCTGACTAAGACAAATGCCCCATCCTGTGCACATGCGGACAGACAGGCAACACATTCAGCAAATAGTGATGTGATAGTAACGGGAGATTAGCAGGACAATGAACGTACAATCTGTTTACAACTACGCACCAGTCCCCTGGCCACCCAAGCCTTGTTTGTTCAGGGAAAAGGGATTAAAATGATGAAGGACTGGGGAGAAAAAGGATTACACACACCCACAGAGAACTGCTAGACTGAAAAAGCTACTGTGCTTGGTTTCCCAGTTATGTGTATTTTGCAGTTCTTGATTTTTAGTGACAATGTGCTATGAAACATGCCAATTAATTAGTGATAAGAGTTTTTAAAAGGGAGCAACAGAGAGCAAGAAGGAAAGCATGCAGGAGAGACAGAAAAAGCATTTGCTAGTGTAGCTTTTCTCCAAAGAACACTGAGCTGGTAAAACCAAATTAATTCATCTAATGCTGCAGTTCAAAGTGATGATTAGCAACAGGGATTTTGTACTCTTTTTAGAACTATGATTAAAAGATTTTTAAAAAACCGATGAATCATTCAGGTAAAAGGGAGAAGGCAAGAGACTGGCTTACCTTTGATGCATGTTTTAAAAGAAAAAAGACATTTTTGAAGTATACATCTTTTCTCCTTTAAAAGAGTAACAAAGGAAGAAGCCTACTTTCAAACAGTGAAGCCAAATGGGGACTGGAGGGCTAAATACTTATCCATTTCCTACACAACCTCAAGACAAACTGAGGGAGCTTTCAATGTGCATTTTCTGGAAGAAACAGAAGCACCATCCTGAGGTGAGATCTGAATCCGGGATTCTCACGCCACCCCCTTAGCTGCTATATCAAACCACCTCTAAATAGGAAAGGGGATACGTGCTCACGTATTATTACAGATGGGTGAAAATCAACTGGATGGGCTAATGCTACCGAAAGATGTTACTAGACAGCTTCTCACAGCATGCTGATGAATGGGCAATGTGTTTTGATAACAGTCCATGATGCAACAAAGATTTAATTGGGGCAGCATAAAAAGTCTCCATCAGGTTGAATGCAGTTTACCACCTGTACACAAAGAATATATAACAGGATCCCTCCACACACACATACACACACACAATTTTCCTGTGAAGATGCCAGCAGGCAAACAGAAAAATGACCTCCTGCTTTTCTCTCTAATATATTAATGTCTGGAATCAATCAGCAGCCAAACTATTTCCAGAGCCAGAATTATCTCATCTCTTGCACAGTATTTCTGCATGCAGACAATGCCATGGTAATGCATTACATCTGGCAAAGACAAGGCTCAACTTTCTGAAGAACTGTTTGAAGGCAAGAAGATATTGGAGAATACTTATGGAGAAGTTCCTTAATGTAAGCAATTTGTCTTGCTAGTTTTATTTGACTAGTGCTGTGAAACACCAAATAAACAAGTAGCAAGAACTGATCTCAGAGCTGTCCCTCATTTTTATGGCTCTCCTCTTTCAGCATTCACTTTTATGCAGGAGGACATCTCCCCCCCCCCTTAATGGGCATTCCTCTTCACTTCACTTTATCTATTTCATATTTATTATTCCTCTGGGACCCAAACTGCAACTACTGCCCCTTTCCCAGATTTTTGAAGTCAGCACCAAATTCTCACTGAACCCATTGTTAGCACAAGCTGACGGCTGCAGAAAACATATGAAGTATGCATCTGTTTGTGTTGCTAGCTTTTGCAAGTGTGTGTGTGTGTCTGAAAATACATACGTAGGTCCTAATTTCAAGTAGGTCAGGAGCCAGATTTTCAATGACAAATCAATATAAAATCAGAAAGATGTTTGTTTTTTCTGAATACTAAACAGTTGCACTCTGCCTGACAATATATCCAAGTTTTAGCCTGTCACTATGCAAGCAGTGAAATGCTATTCTAAAAAGATTCTTCAGTTGAGTTTGAAAACTATTTCCTAAATAGCTAAAACAAGCTTTGCAAACGAGGCAGGCTTGTGCGAAACAACACTGGGGCTTCCCAAGGGCAGGCTGTGCTGCCGTTTCTTTGCCTGGGCCTGAAATCCAGTAGCACTCACCCATCCCCTTCTCCCCAAGCAACCAGGCCTTTTTCATTTTTAAATGGCAATTGAATATCACTATATCCATATGACATGACACCAACCATTGTATCGCTTTGAATTCTTAGCTTTCATTAAAAAAAATCTCTAACTCCTTTTCTTGGAGAGAGATGCTGTTCCTCATATCTCTGCAATGACAAAGGCTAGATCCTTCCCCCGCCCCCCATGAAAGCTAGGAATTCAGTAATCCAAATGCACGTATAACGTAGAATATTCCATTTTTTTAAAACAACCCTATCATGGCAGGAGAAAGAAAATTCCACAGCAGGGAAAATATGAACTTTTCCACATCTATGGAAAGGTTTGAGGAAAATAAACTAACCCTTGAAAGTACATAAATGTACCAAAATTCTGTGGAGAAGCTGGCAAGCAAAACAGAACAAAATGCTTTCCAACAGCATAGAATCTGGGGCAAATAACCCATGTGGATTTAGAGCTATAGACTTTGAACTCCAGATTTGAATCCACTTCGTATAGTATCCTTTATGAATCATAGTAAAATATTTAAATAAATTAATCTGCCAATTATGGTTCTCTTTAATTTTGTGGGCCGTGTTTTTCTCACAGACCAAGTTGCTCCAGAATTATATACTGACATAACAGTATGTCAGCAGCCTTGTTTGCTGAAGACCAAGAATGGCGATGCAAATATGTAATGAAAATTCCAAGCATATTTTGTAGTACCAAGAGCTTAAATAAAAACTTCCTTAACTTGCCTATCAAGAACTCCCTTATGACTTAGCTTATCAAGAATTAAACAGTTCCCGGTAACTGCTTTCAAATAAAAAAACTTCATCAGAATTCCAGTTATATCTCATCTACAGCTGCTAACAGGCACATACTCCCCTTAAACCGCCATTGATGTACAACTGAAATTTTGATGAAGAGTTTTTATTTGAAAGCAGTTACCAGAAACTGTTTAATTCTTGATACGCTAGTCAAAAGGGAGTTCTTGATAGGCCTTTATTGAAGCTCTGCCTACCACAAAAAAAACTGGGAACTTTCCTTATATGTTTGCCTCTCACAGTCTTCATGTTTAGCTACCCATACTGTGTGGCCAATTTATTTTTATGAAGACCAAAATAAAGACACAAATAAAAAGGTCTGGAGGAGTATTCAAGGCCTTCAATTACACAGAGATCAAAAGCAAATGATGAAGAGCATAGAAACACTGGGAAGAAAAAGACTTTGAGGCCTGCCCTGTGTAAAGAGAGAATGAAAGCCTAAGCAAACATTTTATCCTCTTATAACAAAAGGAATACAGGCCCATCCACAAACATAAGAAGGACATTTTCAATAGTATTAGCTTTCAGCTGTCCAGAGACTTACGTAGATGACTGAAAGCCGCACCCTTATTCTATTGCATACACAGAATCTCCCCAAGCCCATCTGATTTAAGTATCAACATGCCAAGCTGCCTCAGACTCTGGCCAAACGGCAATTAGATGGATTCAGCATTCTCACTCTCTCAAAAGACTGCGCAGCATTGTATGTGGGTCCATTCAAGGACAGCAGCTTTCCTATTATTGTCAAAAAAAACCTGCAAGTGTCCAATAAAATGGTATACTGCTGTAACTAGGAGTATCTCCCTGTTAAGTCTTTTCCCTTGCAGTAAATCCCAACAAATATGACACTATAATGCAGTAAGAATGAGAATCTGAGAAACTTTTTACTCTGCATATCTGGCAAACAAAGTTAGGAAGTCATTATGTAGCACCAGAACAGATGAGTCAGGATATAAAGAGGCAGAACTGGAGACAAGATGAGCATCCAAGATTAGGTTCTTAGGATCAGGAGAGATGGCAGCTACAGCTGCCACAGTGCTTGGCTACATTTCTCAGTCACCTGAACTGACCAATTTAAGCCAGAAAACTGAAACAACAACAAACCTTTTTAAACCTTTTTATGTAAACTCACATTTGTTGTTGTTAGGTGTGAAGTCATGTCCAACCCATCGCAACCCCATGGACAATGATCCTCCAGGCCTCACATAACCCCCCCCAAAAAAACCCCCAAGAGCCCAGACACTGGAAGAAAAGGAAGGTAAAACAACTAAAAATTGTTGAATATCTTAACTACAAATTAAGAGTTTGAACGAAAACAGCTTGCGCTTCAGCAACAGAACATGAAGTTACCAATTCAGACATACATACCTTCCCTGCATCAACAAGAGTAGCAATTTCATCAAGATATGGACCACTTGGTGCAAAAAATGCCCACCGGTAATGGATCCCTTTACAAAGATGCTGTGGGAGACCAAGCACATATACAGTATTAATACAGAAGCATAGCCCGCCCCAAACAAGCAAACAAACTTCCAAACATACGACGGCATGATCACATGAATATGACAAAGGGAAGAAAGCTAAAGCCCCTGGGCTGTCCAACATACCTTTACAACCTTTGTACCGATAGTCACACCAGTCTGTAACATACCATCAGCTACACCAAGTCTGTCCACATTCACTAAGAAAGGTGTTATCAGAGAGACATAGGTGGCCCCTGACCACTTTTTCAGGAGCTCAGGGGCCCATTCTTCAGTAGATCCACCAACATTATCTAAGATGAAATCAAACCTGGAGGAGAAAAATGCAAGAAAATAATTGGAATAACTGCATGTCAAATAATTAAAGAAGGGGTCACTGGTTAAAGGTGCTAATAAAGCACAAGTGCAACAGGGCTTCCACCTGTGTACACCAGGTTCTCTGAATTCCCACCTTTCGGTTAAAAAAATAGTATCTCGCTGCTTCCACTGTAGAGATATGCAACCTTTCTGCCATTCTGTGTCAACATCCATGCATTTGCATCAGTAGCAGTTGCATCAGATGCATTTGGATCAGTAGCTGAGGGCAAGCCTGGCAAACTAAGACAAAGCAGTGAAGATGGATCTGAGCTCTCAAAGTCTTTTTGTTTCTTAAATGTAGTCATGGGGGAGAGTGGGACTTGGGAGGAGCTAAGCCTTCCTCTTGAGCCATTCCACATATAGAAGTCTGTCTGAGAAGAGTAATGGGACGAGAGTAATGGGGCTTGCTTCCTAGTTAGCAGAGAAGGATAGGTGGGAAGCCTTCATGCAAAGTTGTTTTACAGTTGCCTGAGCATTCTGCCATGCACTAGTTTTGTGAGATGGATCTATTAACAACCTAAGTTACCAATGCAGAAGGGCCCGAAATAAGCAACCTGCAGAAAGACACCCAGAGTTCCCGGCTGACTTCAGTTTGAGGCCAAGGCTATGAAACATTCGACCACACTCATACATACAGAGGCAAAGCTTTCAGCTGTTCTTTTACATCCCCAGCTTTATAATCAATGACATGGTCTGCACCGAGATGTTGCACTAATTCACGGGCATCCTGAGAACAGACTGCGGTCACATGAGCACCCCAGACTTTCATCAACTAAACAGAAAACACAAGACAAAAAAAAAAGTTCCTCAGATTAAAACTTTGTTGCAAGATTAATATTGGCTAACTCAAAGCTGCATCCAGACCCCTGAGGCCCTACACTATAGCAACCACTCCCAAATGGACCACCTTGACCGCACATGAGAATCCAAGTGTGGGTGGCTGCAACTGTGCAGGGCCAGCACAGTATCCACTGAAGTGTGAGTGCGTCCCAAGTCAGATCAAGCGTATGTCCTCGCTATCTGTTCATCATGCACAATTGTTAACTCTGTTAACTCAATGGCTCAGGATCTACCTGAGGCTCTTCCATATCTCCTGAGCACCCAACACCCCCACCCATACTGTTCCATGAAAGTAGGCAAGGACATTATCTGCTAGAGCTTATGGCGGGCAGGTGGCTCCCATCCTAAAGCACCTGTTGCTGGAGGCCTGGACGACAGGCGAACCTCCCTGAGCTGTAGAATAGAATACATGTCTTCTCCAACAATCTACCACCCTCATCTGCAGCCCCTGCACTCTCAATCCAGCACTTGGCTGGCTGTCAGAAAGTCAACAAGGTAGGTGCAGAGAACAGAGAAAGTCCACCATCACATGGCAACCAACTGGGAGAAGAGCAAGCTGGTCACCTTGGGTAGTGGAGATTGTCTCTTCTTTCCAGCCAGCTTGCCCCTTCCAGGTACTTTGGCTTTCCAGTTCTGTTCCCTGACTGACTATGCCTAAGGCTAAGGAGACATGAGGAAGGCAGAGAGCCCTCATCCTCACCCCAGATACACAAGGGCTTCCTGAGGTTCAACAGTGGTAGAGAGAGACAACCCTACATGCTCAGCGGTACTCTGGCTAATTGAAAAGGCTATTGTTGTATATTCCATGTTTATAGTTATATCTTATTTATTTAGTAGTGTGTTTTGGCAGGGCATTTAGCAGTCATATGGCTTGTCTGGTTGATAAATGTGGAAAGGGATCTCCACAAAGTGAGCACCTCTGCTCTGCCATGTCCTCTCCTTGCTGTACAGCAGATGGAGGGGGGAATTAACACCACCTGGAACTCCTTGAAAGAAGAACTAGATAAAAATGAGTGGTAATCTTGGTTGGGAAGGGCTTCAGATTTTCCTGCAAGGAAGAGTGCTCTGACTCCCTTGTCATTTTGGTTGACTTTTCCTGCAGTGTTTCACTCTCTAATGAGGTCCCTATGGATACGGTGGCCATTTCAGTGCTGGCTCTCTGCCCCACTTTTTCACTTGCCCACATAAAAGGCTGGGCTAGACTTTACAAAGTCAGCAAAAGAAGTTCTAGAAGACAATCAGATGCACATTTTATCCTGCACATTTTTTAAAGTAACATTTCATTCATCATTTCAATAGAATAGGAGGGATGAGGAACAATTTCCGATACAGACATACACACCTGCTGATATCTTGGGGCTGAGCGACAGCAACAGAGCAATGCATTACCCTAATTTACTTTATACATGCTGTCATAAATTTAAAAGGAAAATATCAGGGTCAGAAGAAGACCATTTTCGAATAGTCTGCTTTTCACTATCCGAAGGGGTCTCAAAGCAGCTTATAAAAGCCTTTCCTTCCTCTCCCCACAACAAACACCCTGTGAGGCAGGTGGGGCTGAGTGAGCTCTAATAGAACAGCTCTGTAAAAAAAGTCCTAAGAGAACTGTGATTAGCCCGAGGTCACTGCACGTGCAGGAGTGGGGAATCAAACCCAGTTCTCCATATTAGAGACTGCTGCTTTTAACCATGCTAGTTTGTCATGAAGCTCTATTATCTCTCCAGCATTTTAAAAGACTTCCCTGGAGCAGTGCTTCATGAAAACATTCATGGTAACAGTTTTCCAGCGCCAATAGTAATAAAAACTACCTCTATGGCAAAGTGCAGAGATTTCTGGAACTGCTTCTATACTGCAGGTGCTTTCTTTTTTTGTTTTGTTTTGTTTTAACTTGCCTATCAAGAACTAAGTGCTAACTGAATACTTTGGGGACACTGTTACCTGTACACATCACCTTTACAACAGTGCCTGAAGAGGAAAATGTTCTAGGGCCACTTTTCACTGCATTCTGCTATTTCAGCAAAGCACTGTTTGGGTAGCTAATTCACTTTAAGTGTTGTTTGAGACTTTTAATGTAGAAGGATTTTCAAGGACTAGATAGGGTCAAGAAGCATCGCAATCTTATGTCACGTTTTTATTCCAAATTCCCTCCAAGAAATTCAGAATGGTGTACAAGCCATTACTCTACTTGATCCTTACAAATCACAAACACCTTGTAAGTTTAATAAGGCTGACAAAGAAAGCATGACTGGCCCAGTTCAAGTGCATTCAATTCACCCAAACAAAAACAAAAACACCCCAAAATAATATACTGCTATTTTTTCTGTATCACTAAACTGAATGCAAATTCTCTAATCTGCTTCAGCTACTGGTATAGTTGGCCTGAATAAAAGCAGAATTATTTCAGATTTTATTCTGGCATATTCAGCAGCTATACTGTTGAAATGGCTCCCAGCCATTTAAGCTTAACAGTTTGACCAGTCTGCCAGTCAGTGGTTAACTTTAAATGGTGGCAGCTATTTCAGGTGTCCCTTTCACTTCCCATTCCTTCCAAAGGAAGGGAAGCAAGAGAACCCTGAAGTGGCTTCCAACTATTTAAACTTAAACCTTGACCAATATGCCACTCAAAGGGAGGGAAGTGAAAAAGTCTGCTGAAATGGCTGCCAGCTGGTAGGCTCTGCAGGAGTCTCCATTTCAAACTGGGGCCCTCAGCACAGTCCAAGCCAATCTTGCGGAGAGAGTTCTAGGCCTTCCGCAAACCAGGCCCCCTGCAGAGCCCTTTAAGCAGGTGATACAGTCAAGAAAAGTCTTCCTACCAAACAACATCCTGCAGAGAGAAGTCTCTCTGTATAATCAGCTCTGTATAATCAGCTCGGGGTCTGTAGGGAGAGGCCTTGTTTGAATCAACCCCCCCCCCATCCCAAACGAATCCTGTGGAAGGACTTCTCTCTATGGGATCAGCTGTTTGGTAGGGAGACTTTTTTCCACTGCGTCAGCTGCTTAAAGGGCTCTGCAGAGAGCCTGGTTCAAACTGGGTGCCCCTGCAGTTCCCAAGTCAATCCTGTAGAGAAAGTTCTCTTTGCATGATCAGCTGTTTGGCAGGCATTTAAATGGATCATAGTTATTTTATATGCTTGGAAGCCAAAAAATTCAGCTTTCCCAAAATATTTTCTGAATCCCAATACCGTACTGGTTATCAGATTGGGGAATATCAGGAAATACTGATATTTTCCGGGTCCAATATATCCAAAGGAGGGTTGTGCACTCCGGCACAATTTGGCTGCTTCAACGGTCACTGAAGTCTGAGGGCTCTACGCCTGCATGTGGGCACCGGCTGGTGTGCCTTCCCTCCTCTCCGTGCTGCTAGCCGCCTTGGACTTCAGGGATTGCCAAAGTGGCTGAACTACACCAGAACGTGCAACCCTAATCCAAACCCCAAAAGTACCATTTTAGGGGATTTTTTTTTTGCACATGCCTAACTGCTATACCAAAGCAAATGAGGACAGTGTTTACTCAAAAATCTCAGTGAGCTCTTAAAACCAGTCATACATAAGGTTTCAGACTAAGCTTCTTTTCCAAAAGTCTCAAGTATATAACTTATACTTACCTGTATAGCAAAGGTACCTACGCCACCTGATGCACCAAAAATCAATATTCTGTGAAGCATAAACATTTTAGTTAAATTAGTAGATTAATTCACAATATCAATAGCTAAAATACAATACATCAATAGCTAAAAGTTAAACAGATGAAAACTATATTGTACACAATGAGTTCCTCGTGGTTCTTTTTATATGACTAAACTAAAAATCCAAAACAAGGAAATGACAAATAAGGAAATCCAGGGTTACTGCAGAAGCATAGTGCTTCTAAACATCACTTGCCTTGAAAACCTGATGGAGTTACCACAGGTCATTTGGATGTGACAAACTGCCTCAGAACATCCCTTGCATTGAAAACCTTAGGGAGCTATCATAGGTCACCTTGATGTGACTTGATAGCAAATAAACAAACAAAACAGATCTCACATAACAGCAGGCTAACAACTAGTATTTAAACTGAAGCTAAACTAACCTTTTTGAATAGCCTGCTTTTCTTGCTTATGACAGGAACAAGCCAAGTTTATTTGAGAAGTGATGTGCCATCCTTCTGCAGCACAAAATTATACAGAGACAGGAAGACTGTCAAGAAAATTATAACGCATGATCATTTGAGAAGAATCCTTTTAATAAAAAACATGCGTATTTCAAGGACCATGATATACAAAACTCTGCAATGCATTTTGTAGCTGAACAGAAGTTTATATAAGAAAGTTTAACTCTGTCATTCAAATGCACGTAAATTCAGAATAAATATTTTTTGTTCTTTACAAGAAATTCCAAAGATGATGTCTTCAGAGCACAAATCATTGCCTACCTTTTATTACTACAATTATCCTCCTTCAGACCCCCAACCTGTTTCATTGCAGACCATGCCGTTAGACCAACATAAGGCAAGGAAGCAGCTTCCATGTGACTGAGTGACCGGGGTTTTTGAGATACCTATACAAAAGAACAGGTGTGTATTCAAGAAATAATCTGTGAGTTACCAAACCTGTATAAAATTATCAATCTCAGCAGCTGAACCATCTTAGCACCAGCAATCAACATAGCTCTCACACAGGGGGAAACAGACCTCTTTCACTTCATGACATTTTTCCCACAAAGATGTATGTAGTTAAAAGGACAAAAAACACATATACACTATCTTATATTAAATTCACACAGCCACCTATTTTTGCCAATATACATGTTCAGAAGTTACCATACTAAAAGGGCAGATACTATAAACTTCTGTTGATAGTGAGGAACCATTTTCACTGATTCCTCTTCCATCTGCAGAATTCCAGCTTCCTACTTCAGGCTTTTCCTGCAGGCCCACTCTCCCAGGATGAGCACTTTCAGGAGCATTTTGCAACAAAGCAGGAGGGAGGAAGGCAAGGAAGTCCTACTCCATTGATAGACATCTTTTTCATCAGCAGAGATTTCCCACAGGGTGTAAACCATTCACACAGTTTATATATATCTGATTTTCTAGTATTGAAGACTCTGTATGTATATATGTAGCAAAATTAGTAGCTGAGTGAACTTTATATATAATAATGTACGTATGTCTGGTTTCCATATGTATAGGTGTGTTTATCCATGTACAATGCACATATGTGTTTCCTATACATTTTCATACACAAGAAAAATATTACTGAAACTACTGGACAGTATAAATACAAAAAAATGGAATAATATTCAGATGTCTTTTAAATAACTGACTTTGTTGCTTACAGCAATTGAGAATTACCACTAGCCAACTGATCTCTTTCCTCTTCCACACTGCCAGTGCGATGCACTGCAATGGTACACATCCACCCACAGAAAGCCACCCTGGCATGAGCCAGTTCAACCTCTCCCGCTTGTAATGATCACAGCCAGTGAGAGTTCCAGATATTGGGAGGACCTGGATAGAGTAATCCTAGGACCCCCCCAGCTCCTCTGCCCATCACCACCACCTCATTCCCTCTCATCCATCCTGTCTTCCACCTACCAGTATACCTTTCCCTGTCTGCTTGTAAAACTTCCCATCACTCATGCTCATAGCAGCCTGTACCACCTACAATTGTTTTACTGATGGCAACAGGACGTATGTGCAGCAGGAAGCCCAGACGGTAGAGCACTGGAAAGTGAAGGGAGTTGGCAGCAATGGGCTCTGAGAAGGTCTGGTGGCTGCCCCACCTCAAGGTATGCCAATACTGGGCCTGATCGCACTTTAATGCTGTGTTTTGCCACCTGGGGAAATGAAGCACTCTCCCCTTACAGCTATCACTCAGCTGTTGTCCCTCTCTGTCTTTCCTACTTTTAATTCTGAGACAGAAAGAGAAAGGCAGGCATAGATGCTAGTATTGTGCAGGAGGAGAAGCAGAAAAGGAATGCACTTAGCAAACAAAGCAGGGAAGCGGTCAATCACATCATGAATAAGTGCCTGCTATGGGCCTGTGTGAAAATACAAGGTACTGTCTCCCGTTTTAGATCAGGGTGATTTCAATAGTGGAAACCAGAGTTGTGCGCTTCAGCGTCTGGAGCGGGGGGGGGGGGCACCAGTGGCGGTGCGCAACCTAGCACCTGCACACAGGCACAGAACTCTGCGCCTGCGTGTATGCACTGACTGGTGCACCGGTGCCACCCCACACACACACACACGTGCCATAGCACTGACTGCTTCAGCCTGGAACAGCCGCTTCGGATGCCAAAGCGCACAACCCTAGTGGAAACTCTCATGATATTTTGCATGACCAAAATGAAAAATTAGTATAATATTATAACAATAACTACATTTTTAACATACAGTATTGTTTCTGGTTTTCCCCTCCATAAACCATTTCCAAGCAACACCTTTGTTTCATTACCTCATTTCCACTTGCTAGTACAAACTCTGACAAAGTGCCTTGCTTCCAGGGAGGAATGGCTGCCCATACCTTTAAAAAAGAAGAAGAATCTCTAAATTCAGATTACGGAAACCACAAAATTACCCACAGTACAAGGAAAGTAAAACTACTTAGGGGGTCCAGAAATCACACGGAATTGGGAGTGAATTGTTCTCTACTAATCACATTTAGAGTCAAGCCTCTTGTATAATTTGTTAAAATAAGCTCATTCCCAGGCTAAGCAGACATTTTGATAATTCTGATAATAAAAGAAAAATAAACATATACAATTTTTATTCATTTTATAAACAGGTTGTTGTTGTTGTTAGTTGTGAAGTCATGTCCGACCCATCATGACCCCATAGACAATGATCCTCCAGGCTTTCCTGTCCTCTACCATTCCCCGGAGTCCATTTAAGTTTGCACCGACTGCTTCAGTGACTCCATCCAGCCACCTCATTCCCTGTTGTTCCCTTCTACTTTTGCCCTCAGTCGCTCCCAGCGTTAGGCTCTTCTCCAGGGAGTCCTTCCTTCTCATGAGGAGGCCAAAGTATTTCGGTTTCGTCTTCAGGATCTGGGCTTCTAAGGAGCAATCAGGGCTGATCTCCTCTAGGACTGACCGGTTTGTTCGCCTTGCAGTCCAAGGGACTCTCAAGAGTCTTCTCCAGCACCAGAGTTCAAAAGCCTCAATTATTTGATGCTTGGCCTTACTTATGGTCCAAATTTCACAGCCATATATTGCAACTGGGAAGTCCATAGCCTTCACTAGGCGCACTTTTGTTGGCAGGGTGATGTCTCTGCTTTTTAGGATGCTGTCTAGATTTGCCATAGCCTTCCTCCCCAGGAGTGTCTTTTAATTTCTTTCCTGCAGTCCCCACCTGCAGTGATCTTGGATCCCAGGAAAATAAAATCTGTCACTATCTCCATTTCTTCCCCATCTATTTGCCAGGAACTGAGTGGGCCAGATACCATGATCTTTGTTTTCTTGATGTTGAGTTTCAAGCCAACTTTTGCACTCTCCTCCTTCACCTACATCGAAAGGCTCTTTAGTTCCTCTTCGCTTTCTGCCATTAGTGTGGTATCATCTGCATATCTGGGGTTGTTGATATTTCTCCCTGCAATCTTGATCCCAATTTGTGACTCATCTATCCCCACCTTCCTCATGATGTGCTCTGCATACAAGTTAAATACGGTAGGTAAGGTGACAGTATACAGCCTTGCCGAACTCCTTTCTCAATTTTGAACCAATCAGTGATTCCATGCCTGGTTTTCCCTGTTGCGTCTTGACCTGCTTATAGGTTTCTCAAGAGACAGATAAGATGCTCTGGTATTCCCATCTCTTTAAGAACTTGCCACAATTTATTGTGCTCCACACAATCATAGTCAATGAAGTCCCTAACTTTCTCCATGATCCAGCATATGTTGGCAATTTGATCTCTAGTTCCTCAGCCTCTTCGAAATCCTGCCTGTACTTCTGGAAGTTCTTGGTCCACATATTGCTTGAGCCTAGCTTGTAGGATTTTGAGCATAACTTTGCTAGCATGAGAAATGAGTGCAATGGTGCGGTAGTTTGAACATTCTTTGGCATTGCCCTTCTTTGGGATTGGAATGTAAACTGACCTTTTCCAATCCTGTGGCCACTGTTCAGTTTTCCAAATTTGCTGGCATATTGAGTGTAGCACTTTTACTGCATCGTCTTTTAAGTTTTTGAATAGTTAAACTGGAATGCTGTCATCTCCACTAGCTTTATTGTTGCTCAGACTTCCTAAGGCCCATTTGACTTCACATTCCAGGATGTCTGGCTCCAGATCAATAACTACCCCCTTGTGGTTATCAGGGATGTTAAGCTCGTTCTTGTATAGTACTTCCGTATAATTTTGCCACCTTTTTTAAATCTCTTCTGCTTCTGTTAGGTCCCTACCATTTTGATCCTTTATCATACCCATCTTTGCATGAGATTTTCTCTTCATATCTCCAATTTTTTGAAGAGATCTCTGGTCCTCCCTATTCTATTGTTTTCTTCTATTTGTTAGCACTGTTCATTTAAGAAGGCATTCTTATCTCTTCTAGCTATTCTCTGGAATTCAGCATTCAGTTGGGTGTATCTTTCTCTTTGTCCCTTGCCTTTCACTTCCCTTCTCTCCTCAGTTATTGGTAAAGCTTTTTCAGACAGCCATTTTGCTTTCTTGCATTTCTTTTTCCTTGGGATGGTTTTAGTTGCTACGTCTTGTACAATGTTGCGAACCTCTGTCCATAGTTCTTCAGGCACTTGGTCTATCAGATCTAATTCCTTAAATCTATTTGTCACCTCTACTGTATATTGGTTAGGGATATGATTTAGTTCATACCTGAGTGGCCTAGTGCTTTTCCCTACTTTCTTCAATTTGAGCCTAAATTGTGCAACAAGCAGCTGATGATCTGAACCACAATTGGCTCCTGGTCTTGTTTTTTACTGACTGTATAGAATTTCTCCATCTTTGGCTGCAGAGCACATAGTCAATTTGATTTCTGTGTTGACCGTCTGGTGATGTCCATGTGTAGTCGTCTCTTGGGTTGTTGGAAAAGAGTGTTTGCTATGACCATTGTATTCTCTTGACAAAATTCTACCAGCCTGTGCCCTGCTTCATTTTGTACTCCAAGGCCAAACTTGCCTGTTATCCCGGTTATCTTTTGGCTTCCTACTTTAGCATTCCAATCCCCCATGATGATAAGCACATCATTTTTTTGGCGTTGCTTCTAGGTGTTGTAGGGCTTCATAGAACGGGTCAACTTCATCCTCTTTAGCGGCAGTGGTTGGTGCATAGACCTGGATTACTGTGATGTTGAATGATTTGCCCTGGATTCAAACTGAGATCATTCTGTCATTTGGGGGATTGTATCCCAAGACTGCTTTTCCTACTCTCTTATTGATTATGAAGGCTACTCCATTTCTTCTGCAAGATTCTTGCCCACAGTACTATACCTCATGGTCATCTGACCATTTATAAACAGGACACATCATTATATACTAGAAGCAGAGAGATTTCAGATTCACAATATCTTCTTCAGAACCCAAGAGCCATTTATTACAACCAGTAAAAAAACAAAACATTTGGCATTCAGTGGAAATTAATCAAGGAACTGGCTCTTCACAAACATTACTTTTTACTTTAATGCAATTTATCACCTCACAATATTTTTCTTGTGAGAAAACCCACTCAGAATTAAGTAAAAGTGCTTCAGAAGACCTTTCAGCCCACTCAGCTGTGTTCAACCACTAATTCCATGACAGCTAATTATTTTTTCCCTGTTCAGTAACAATAAATTGTGTCAGCACAGAGTCCTGTTTTTAAGCTGGCATATTCAGAAGGAAGTGCAGAGATATGTTGGCATTTGACCCGATCCAGCTTCTGGATTGGCCATAGGGTGAAGACAGCTCTGGTCGTCCTGACAGATGACCTCCAGAGAAAACGGGTTCCAGGCAGGTTGGCACTGCTGTTTTTGCCAGATACCTTGAGGCTGTGGTGAACCCACTCAAGAGTTGGCTGAAATTGAATCCAGCCAAGATGGAGGTCTCCTGATTGGGTCGGGATGCAGAAAGGCAGTTAGCACATCTCCTGGCTCTTGATGAGGCCCAACTAAAAACACTGTCTTCCGTCAAAAGCACAGGAGTGATTCTGGACACCTCCCTTTCAATGGAAGTTCAGAACATGAACATCACTTGCACCCTACCTCTCTGCACTAGACTCTGCCAGGATGATTCATACAACGATCACCTCTAGATTAGACTTCTGCACCTCACTCTACAAAGGGCTTCCCTTGAAATGACTTAGGAAACTTCAATTGGTTCAGAATGCAACAGTGCAGGTTCTCATGGGGACCACTGAGCAACAGTGTTCACCCAGATGCATTGGCTCCAGATCAGAGACCAGATCAAGTTCAATGTTTGGTATTAACCTGCGAAACCCTAAACAGTCTGGGAACTGTGTACTTACAGGACCGGCTTTCCCACTACACTCCCCCAAAAAAGGTCATTAAGATCATCAGACCAAAACCCACTGAGGATTCCTAGCCCAAGGGAGGTGAAATTGGCCGCAACCAGGGCCAGGGCTTTTTTGGCCTTGGCCCCATCCTTGTGGAATGCTCTGCCGAGATAAATCAGGGCTGGTACCTTAACTAGTTGCACAGGGCCTGCAAGACAGAGCTCTTCCATCAGGTCCATGGTCAGGGCCCTGATAGACCTGCAAAAAATGCTGGCCTCGCTGCCATGAATTGAGTGGACTTCTTCTAAAGATCAGATCTCCCCACAATCAAAACTTGAATTAGTTTTATTGAATTTATAATTGATTTTATAATTTTACTGATTGTTTACTGACTGTTGTTACCTCCCCTGAGCATAGGAAGGGCAGATTATACAAATAAATATTATTATTAAGTAATTTGCCCCCTGGATCAGGCATGTGAGTGAGCAGATAATGGCAGCTTATATATGAGCACCTTCTTGGGCTTGATACTTCAGTGACAGTGCAATCCCAGAAGAGTTATTCCCATGTAAAACCGCAAAAATAAAAGCCTTCCTTTTCCTTTTTTCCTTCAGTAAGTACCATGGATGAGGCAAGACACAAAAGAGGAAGAAGACAGGGAATTTGCAACCTCTGGTGTGGCAACCCTGCTCTGGGCTAAAGTAGAAGGAGCCCACTAAAGCCATTTAGGTAAATTAATAAAATGGGTTTGAACCATTTCCTATTTCTTTCTTTCAAATAATTTCCCATGCCAATAAGAGGGGGGAATTGTATCTGGTACTTTACCTCATCTCCAGGTTTGAAATATTTCACATTTAGTCCACATTCCATAATTATGCCAGAAACATCACGGCCAAGCGTTAGTGGGAACTCACTGCCAGAGCTTTGAATGTGAAGAGGATCTCGCTTCATCCTTAAAGCAGAAACTCCATAGCCACCTACCCCCCACCCCAAAAAAATCACAGTTGTTAAATTTTCCTTTTGGTTTACACAATATACTTTGCTACAGCGGGTCACATAAATTCCCTTATACTGATCAGACCACTGATCCATCAGAGAATTATGTACTGACTGACAGCAGCTCTCCATGATCTCTGGTACAGATCTTTCACATGACCTACTATTTCTTCCTTTAATCTGGAGATGCCAGGGATTGTACCTGGGATTCGCTGCATATCAAGCAGATGCTCTATCACTGTAGTTCCCTTATACTGATCAGACCACTGATCCATCAGAGAATTATGTACTGACTGACAGCAGCTCTCCATGATCTCTGGTACAGATCTTTCACATGACCTACTATTTCTTCCTTTAATCTGGAGATGCCAGGGATTGTACCTGGGATTCGCTGCATATCAAGCAGATGCTCTATCACTGTAGTTCACTTATTTATTATATATGCCAACCTGGTTCAGGAGGCCTTTGATGCAATCAAACAAATTTTATTCACAGTTGCATGCATTTCTAATATGAATAATAAATTAAACTTTATCACTTCACAGAACAATGTTAATAAGAGGTAAGCACAACAGACAGATCATTTTGCTTTAGTAAAACTGCTGAAGTTTATCAGGGTTAGTAATTGCATTTTTCATTTCTGTGCTATATCATTTACACTTTACCTACTTTTCTAGCCAATTAGATATTCATCCTAGTCCTAGCTGCACTATATTTTCTTCACTGAAATGTAATTGATTTTCTTTACTAGAAATCAATAATTATACTAAATGTATCCTTTGCATATTTAGGATCTCATTATTACAGTCACTCCTATAGATCACTATGCTGGAAGACTTAGAGTAACTTTACTTAGGATTGGACTGTTAACCCCTTAAATTTAAGTGAGTTTGCATGCTTCACTTCATGGAGTTGAGTAGAAAGGAGACAAGTAGACAAGATATTCTGCATATTTGCACAATTTTCTAGCCTGAATAAATATCAGAGCATAGAAAAGGAAGCCTATAACCATGACTACCTTCCTCGGGGATCATGTCTAGAATAGTCACAGCATGTCTACTGCAACAAACTGTGTTGTGGTTCCTTAAAGACTAACCAATTTACAGTCTAATCCCAGAAAAATTTAAGAATGAATCTAGGACTAATTCACTCTGAAGGATTGGATTGTTATTGTGGCATAAGCTTTAGACAAAGAGCTGGTGTGAGGAAGGCTTATGAAAGCTTCTACCACAATCACTGCAATCCTAAACATAGTTACACCCTTATAAACTGCACTTTTGGGACCTAATGGGACTTTTAGCTTACATTTAGTGACCAACAGTGACAGTACAAAACAGAACAATATTGAAAACATACTGCTAGAAGGGGAGTATAGAAATTAAATAAATACTTTCCAAAGTGTTAGACACCATATATTATCTCTGTAAACACAGCATCATAAATCTCTACATGATGGCAGTGTTATTTTGACTGATTGACAGGAAACATACAAGCACTTACTTCTCATGTTAACATCTATGGGGTTTAAACTTGCAGCATGGACTTTAACAATAACCTCATTAGGGTAGCGGATTATAGGGAACATCATATTGTTTGTGAATCGCAACACATCATTTTTCCCATAGCGGTCAATCACCCAGGATGGCATAATCGTACATCGTTGGCAGGAGATGTGGAACTCCCTACACATGAGCCACTGAGTCAAACGTGTCCCTTTTCCAACACAGACGACACTCGGGCTTTGACAGCGGGACAAACAGCTCCATGCTTTCCCGCCAAGCGCGCGTCCTTTGAGGAACATGACTGCAAACGAAGAGACGTGCAGGCGGCTACTGCAACCAGTGTCAGCTAATGGTCAATCGGGGAGCGGCCCTTCCCCACAAACCACGATCGGATCAAAAACGGCCAAAGTTTAACGATGTGCAATTTAAAAAGGCCGGCACGTATAACCATGATTTACAAGCTCAGCATTCACCCAGACCCTAATTAAATCGAATGGGAGAAATAAAACAGGAAAGCCGCTTATGCTTCCGCTCTGCTCTCTATTCTGCAGGCGTTTCGATTCCCTTTCTCACTGAACTCTTGACGCACCAACCCCCTCCAGGCTACGAAGCCACCCCCGGCCGGAACAGCCGCTCCTCAACACCGCGCGGCCCCCCCCGCCCCGGCCCCGCCAGCCGCCGCCCCCCAATGCCTCCCGGTCTCCTTCAAACCACCTCCCCGCTTAGCGCACTAATCCAGCCTCCCCCGACAGGCGCACACGTGCTTCCTCCACTGAGCCAATAGGAGCACGATATCACAGCAGTCGTAGGAGGCTCCAGCCAATTAGGCTCGGCGATACTGGGAGGTGCTTTCCAAGATGGCGGCGCCCATATAATTTTTTTGTACAGTACCGGGCTGATAGAGGCCGTTCCGCTGGAAGGTTTAGGCTTTGTAGGGAAGATGTTGCGTGCCTCGCTCCGAGAGGTGAGGGGGGGGGGGTACGGCTGGGATCGGCCCACTGTCCCTGGATGGGAGGGTCAAGCCGTTCGTGCTGCACTTTTCCTGCTGCTCTGTGTTTGATCGAGCGCTCTGTCGCCGTGAAATTGATGGAATCCTTTTGAGAGTGCATATTCCTTTATTCAGCAGTAAGAAATATATGAGAGAGAGAGAGAGAAAAAACAAGGAAAGCTTTCCCAAGCGTTGCTTGTTGGATTTGTGGTTGTAATGTCGCTTTAAGATGACGATCTTAACCTAAATGAGAAATTTAGAGACACCTTAAAGACTAACATTTTTTTCAAGCACATGGAGGGGGATAGCTCATTTCTAAATGAAGTGGAGTCTAATCCATTAATTCATGCTGTGAATAAAATGTTAGTTTGCTGTTTAGTTTTCATTTCTGTTTCAATAGGCTATCATGAGTATTCCTCTGAAACCTTATCCTGTTGTACTATTGCTCTGACAAAGATTCTGGCGACAGTAACCTTGTTTACCGTTGTTTACTATTTCTTGGTCAGTTTGCTGCATGTGGGTAAAAACTAAAAAAGAATATAAAGCACCAGTTATTATTCATGAAAAAGGCAAATATCTGATACCTTTAGCACTTAAATAATTTCCAACAGGAAAAAACAAAAGACCTTTATCTTTCTAAAAATGCCAAGGAGACTACCCTGGACAGATAATTTCCACAGCTAAGATGCACCACACAGGAGATCCTCAATCTTTGCTTTTGTAGTTAATTAAGTTGCAGAGTCTACCCAACATAACAACAAAAATGCCTGTTATTAAGGTTGAAAGTCAGACACTTGTCTATGGCAGGAAAGGGTTTCTTGCATCTGCACAGCTTGTGTAATCACTGGCTAAAAAGGGGGTTGTGCTTGTATTTTTTTAAAAAAGAGAAGCCTAGTCATATGGGCTTAACTCCAACACAACATTTCTTCAGATAGAATGCAAGCTATGACATTCTTGTTTTTCCAGTAGCAGTATTTCAGGTGAGGGGCATTTTCAGCTACAGTAGAAGAACAAAAGGAAATAATTCCTTCTGTAAAAATAAAAATTTTCCCTTGACTTGAGCCTATGATAGTTTCTTACCTGAAGTGAAGAGAAATACAGTGTGGATCAATTTGAAGGGGAAATTAATCTAGTGATAGTTTTATGGATAATGGTCCCAAGTCCTAGCCTTTATCCAACATGCATAGGAGTACTGGCACTCCCATGTCATCTGTCATCTTTCCTGGTACACAGGAACAGTAGGAATTGATTTATGAAAAGTCTCGGGGAGACAAGGCAACTATAAATTTATAAATACCTACATTTCTAGTATAATTACTCAACATTATTTCAGAAAGACTTGGGACTCTTTCATGCAATGTATGTTTTAATTGTTATTTTTAATTACATTTTTATTCTGCCCTTAGAAGAAACTTGGGGTGGTGGACATGGTTCTCTCCTTACCAGTATTATCCTCACAACAGTCCTGTGAGAGATATTAGACAGAGTAGGATGGGCCCATGGCCAGACAGTGACCCTCATTGCTGAGAGGGATTTGAACAGCCTTCTCTTACTGCAGTTCAATACTTTGAATCACAACTTTGATTTTATATCATTGTAATGTTGTTTGCTGAAACAATGATTTATTTGATACAAAATTACTGTATGCACAAATGTCATTGCAAGTAGAAAACTTAGTTTCAGAAACCTGACTTGTTTTTTTCTTGATTCCTTTTATAAATGGCTGCCATTTCAGATTTCTGCAGCATTAAAGGAAGGGAAAGTGAGTCCAGTAGAGCTCTGTCAGAAGTGTCTTGCCTTAATCAAGGCCACCAGATTTCTTAATGCTTATATCTCTGTAACAGAAGGCACAGCATTAAAACAGGCTGAAGCATCTGAAAAAAGATACAGAAAAGGTAAATTTATCCTGTAAAACAATTTTTTCCCTATCTTTTGTTATTTAACAATGTTGTAAAAGGTACAGCTGAGTTTATTTTAGTCAAGTGCTGGGCTTGATAAATCCCAGGAGCCAGGTCATCATGGCACTCAGAAATATAATTATGCTACTTAATATTTCCAATTATGATTTCATTGCAGTGTCTCTCAACAGATACGCAAATGGTTGGATCTACTGGTGCAAAAGGAAGGAAAGGGTCCTTTTTACCACCAAAAACATTTGGGATCATGAGGTTTGCAATGACAAGAGCCATTTGGAAGGGGACCTGTAATAAGGAGTGGAATTGGCTAAGATTGAGCAAAAACTTTGCTAAATCCAACCCAAAGTTTATTTATTATTTTCCTTCAGAATATTTTCTTATATAACTTATGAATACATTGTTGGTATGACATAAAAAGTTCTTGTAATAACTTGTTGGTATGTAGATTTTTACACCAGTCAGGATTGGTGGATAAATTTAATTCTTAACCAATTGTGTTCTGTACTGACTCCCAATATTCAATTAAATTGAATTTAAAGTTTGGTTTGGGGGTAGCATCATTAAAAAATGTAAAACTCTAAGTGATGAAAAATGATGCTGGCTCCTACAGCCAAACAAAATTTGTTGAAAGCTGGTCTAGTGGCCTGGCAGATTTATGACCTAGTTCTCAAAACACATTTGTTTGTACCAACATTATGTGCCTGTTGTGCTGTCTGTGTACTGTCAGCATGGAGTTGAGTTCCATGTTATTTAGCTGCAGTTACGCAGCCAAATCCTGAGCCTAACTTAAACATGACACTGGCTAGGCAAAGGGAATGACTCTTCCCTTGTGACTTTTGCATGTACTCAGCCTTTTGTCCAAACCTGGCTACAACATGTGCAAAACAGCACTGCAGGCTCAGATCACATGCCAGCACAATATCCACAAGGATGACGTATCTCTGGCAAACAAAGTTTGTGTGGCTGCTGCACATGAGTTACAGCCCAGTTTAAAGAAGACCTTACAAAAACCCAGGGGTGGATATTTTGGCCTTATGAGTGTTACATTTAAATAAAATAAAGAATCTGAAAATCAGGATTCAATCATGCTAGCTTCACTAGTAGGTAAGGATGTGTGCATAGGCTGGACATTTTTAAATAAATAAATGAACCAACCTAAATCTCCAGCTGGCTCAAACCATGTCCTTTAATTTGGTCTATTTAACATTTTCCCAGTTTAACTGAATTAAACCATGAGGTGGAGACAGCGCTGGTCTCCCTGACAGATGAACTCCGGTGCCAGCTGGATCAGGGCGAGTCAGCTCATTATGTTAGATCTGTCGGCCGCTTTTGATGTAGTCGATCACGAGTTATTGGTTCACCACCTCACCAGGACGGGGATATAGGGCGCAGCCCTTGATTGGCTACGCACTTTTCTCCAGAACCAGATCCAGAGGATGGCAGTGGGGAATGTGTTGTCACACTCCTGTAGTCTCCCTTATGGAGTTCCTCAGGGGGTGGTGTTCTTCCCCAGTCTTTTCAGCATCTTTATGCGCCCTTTGGTTCAGCTGGTCCGGAGTTTTGGGTGGGGCCATCATCAATATGCAAATGACACCCAGCTCTATCTCCTCATGGACAGCCACCCTTCCATCCTCCCAGAACCATTTGCCAGATGTTTGGAAGCCATGACAGGATAGCTTGAGCAGAGTCACCTGAAACTCAACCCCTCCAAGATGGAGTTCCTATGGCTGGGTAGGAAAGTGGCGGAACAGGAAGCCCGTACCGGTTGGGACGCAACTGATCACCGCAAGCCTGACAAGGAATCTGGGAGTGACCTTGGATGCCTCACTGACCATGGAGGCACAGGTCAAGAAGGTAGCCCACCAGGTGTTTTTCCATCTTTGTCAGGCGAGGCTATTAGTGACCTGGTGATCCACGCAATGGTCACCTCCAGAAGAGACTTCTGTAACTTGCTTTATGTGGGCTTGCCCTTTTCCCTTACTCAGAAATTGCAGCTGGTGCTGAATGTGGCTGCTAGGGTCCTCACAGGAACACCTTGGAGGGCCCATATCCAGCCAGTGCTGAGGCAGCTGTATTGGTTGCCAGTTGCGGCCCGGATACGGTTCAGGATTTTGGTTTTGACCTTTAAGGCCCTTGGTGGTCTGGGGCCACATATCTGAGGGACTGTTTGTCACCCTATGCCCCCCACAGGGCTTTGCGCTCTGTGGCTACAAACTTGTTGTTTGATCCTGACACCACGGAAGTACGCTTGGCCTCAACCAGGGCCAGAGCCGTTTCGGTCCCTTCCTGGTGGAATGAGCTCCCAGGAGAGTTTCGGGCTCCATTGGAGCTGCTGGATTTCCACAGGGCCCACAAGACACAGCTCTTCCGCCAGGTCTGTGATTGAGGCCAGTGCAGGAGAAAGATCTGATTCCAATCCCCCCCCCCAGAAGTATATCATCCTTCAACCATCTTGAGGATGTTTGTTGAAACAGCCCTCTGCCACCCGGTAGCAGTTGTTCCATTAGGGGAAGGATTGTTTTCTGCCATGTTGGGTTTTTTATTGGGTCTTATTGGGGTTTTATCTTGTAACCCACCATAAGCCAGCATGCTGAGAGTAGTGGGTAATAAATGTAATAAATAATCATAATAATTAAAATAATATTCTTGCTTAAGTGCTTTGTAGAACAAAGTTTATTTAACAATATGTTGAAAACTAACCTTGGTAAAGGCTCATTGTGTCCTGAACTACTTTAAAGAAAGAAGAGTATGCCGTACATAGGATTCCGGTGGTATTTCTCATTCCTGTAATACTGCTTATCTTAAGAGGTGGAACTACATTAGAAATGTTGTATGCATCAAGTATATGTAAGTTTCTGTTAGTAAGGCTGAGGCTTCGTAGAATGTGTCATGCAAATATTAAAGCCAAGCACATTTGGCTGCCTGAAAATCTGTTTTGTTGAATGATAAACAAAAATATATACTAGGTGTCTATTCACATTCAACTGCACTGTTATGGCAGATTATATGACTGAACCCAAGATTCCCAATGCAAGCACAAAGAAATACTGTATCATCTTGCTTTGATGCTGGGTGTTGGCTCTGGTGCACTGGAGAAGGGTCACCCTGTGGCTCATAAGTACTGCACAGTGAGTTATGGTTGGGGAGGATATCTGTATTCCAAATGGCTCATTCTAAGGGTTGTGTAAGGAGTCCAGCTACTAGCACTAAGCACAGCAGTGCTTGCAAAAGGGATTCAAATGGAAAGGGTACTTATGCCTGATCCTACAGTGCGAAAGCTACTGAGGGAATTCATCTTGCTATGTGAAAAGTAATGTAAATAATATTCCATACCTATGATTTTAAAAGCCCTTATGTTGTCTATAATGTAGGCCAGAGGCTGGGAGACTTAGATGGAATTCCTATTGCAGTTAAAGACAACTTCAGTACGATGGGTATTGAAACAACATGTGCGTCCAACATGTTAAAAGGTAAATCATTATACTGGGTTTTTTGTTTGTTTGCTTGTTTGTTTTTTCCATCTCAAAATTCTTTTAGGGAATAGACATGGGTGGGTGATGCCTCTGCTCCTGTGGTGTCGTCCCTTGGGAATGTTGTGGGGGTCTTGCAGGGTGGGGGCTGGAATAGGAGAAGAATCAACAGAGATGATGCACAAGCAGAAATGCCACATGAACACGCAGAATGAAACATACTAGTGTTTAAATTTTGTCAGGATTGTCTGTGTTAGGTGCCATCAAGTTGTTCCCAATTTATATCAATCTTATGATTTAACGTCCTTCAAAACATCCTGTTGTTAACAGCCTTGCTCGGGTCTTGCAAACTGAGGGTCATGGCTTCCTTGATTTGAGTCTATCCGTCTCATGCTGGGCCTTCCCCTGCAACCTTCGATTTTTCCTACCATGGTTGTCTTTGTCCAGTGACTCTGGTCATCTCATAATGTGACCACAGTACAATAGCTTCAGTTTATTAACGCCCATATAAATCCAACAAATCTTGCACTTTTCTTTGGATTGATTTTCTGATCTACTTATAATGATGTTTATGTCAATTCTTTGGTATTCTGGGGTCAAGACCCATCCCTGAGTCCCCTTGAGCCATTGCCCCTCTAATAGGCCAGCAGTCTGCGGACCTGAGGGTCTCTGAGGCTGCATGCACACAAGAAATCAGACCTTTTCTTAACAGAATAGGATAAATAACAAAAAGCGGGGGGGGGGGGGGAGGAATACTGTTAGGTGACACAGTCTGCTTGATTAAATAGTACAAAACAATAAAAAATGACTTTTCTGCCTAACATATATACCTGACATTAATCCCCCCAAAATAGTGTTCAATGTTCTTCTGCAATTCAGCATAGTCTGTGCTTCTTTCCAGTAAAATCA
This sequence comes from Paroedura picta, assembly GCF_049243985.1. NCBI lineage: Eukaryota > Metazoa > Chordata > Lepidosauria > Squamata > Gekkonidae > Paroedura > Paroedura picta. The sequence continues at coordinate 124,893,062 of NC_135369.1, read as the reverse complement.
CCAAATCAGCAGTCCCCTTCCGTTAATCTCTAGCTCAGTTATACTCTTTGGGTCCTTGGTGTCAGGTGAGGCTCCAAATCCAGTCAGAGGCCACATTCACAAGAGTTCTCTGGAAGATGGCAGCATCCCTCCTGCTCCTACCTTACAGATCACAGGTTTTCAGGAAGAACTAATTGCCATATTCTTGGCTCTGGCCTTGAGAAAGCTAAGAGCCTGTGAACAAAAGGCATAAGTTTGGGTCACCTGCAAAGCTGGAGTGTGTCCACTAATATTCACCTTAACCCTTGGGAGGAATTAGAGTGCTTTGCCTCTCAGCTTGCTAACAAATCTAGTTGTATTCATTTGCAGTGCTGTTGGTTCTTGTCTGGCTTTCAGGTAATATTGCTAATTTGGCTTTTTAATGGAGTTGTTTTTACATGTTTCTTTTTCTCTCTGCTTTATTGTTTGTTTTAATATTGTTAGCCACATGGGGAATTGATACAGCTTGGTGGATATAATTTATTTTAATGATTGCTTGAAGAAATTAATGCAGCCTTTGATGTACTAAAAATCTGCATGATGTTATTGGTTCTGTTAATAATGTATTTAAATAAATCATCTGACATGGGAAAAACACAAAACACACATGTAAATATGCAAATGTAGATAAACTATATTAAAATAAAACAAAGTTAAGCTATTTTAGTACACACCTGGGGAATTCAGTGGTTTTCACACTCATTCCTGCCAGAAAACTGTAGTGTAATTCCTTTTTATTAGGATCGACCAGAACCTCACAAAATAGTGAGGGTAAGCCTTCAAATTCCCCAGGCTAGATCAGATGATTTATTTATGGTCATTGACCAGCATGGCTAGATGTTTACAGAATAGCAGGAGAGGGAGGATTTTTTAATTTTTATTTTATTGTTTGATTTATTACTGGCCACTCCCAGTCTCGCCAGTTCATGGCAGGCTATAGTAAAAGGATTTCGGGTTCATCCATCATTCCCTGAAATTCTGCAACTTATACCTTTCTTAAAATTGAGAGCAGGAGCTTTTGCCAGCAAGTCAATAAATGCCAGATTGGGTAGCCTTATTTAGTAGAGTAGAGGCATGTAACTCATGTAATTGCAGTACTATTGGAAGAATCTAGTCTTTTTTACTTGTATAATTCCTTTCTTGGTTGGCTTAATAAGGGATTTCCCAACATTTGAAAAATTTAAACATCACAGTATTATTGTAATACCTTTCAAGCATGTTTGTCTATCTTTGCAAAGGCAAAATCCAGTTACTAAGGTATAAAGTTATAGAAAAATACATAGGCTTCAGTCAGCCCAGTATTTGTCGTATTTTTCAGGTTATATCCCCCCTTACAATGCAACAGTAGTTCAGAAATTGCTGGATCAAGGAGCTGTACTTGTTGGCAAAACAAATCTAGATGAATTTGCTATGGGGTAAGTGCCACAAAATCTTGAGCCTCCTTAGTGCTTGTTGCCCTATTATCTTTTTGTTGAATTGTGTGGTTACAAGGGGAAATAGATTGGCCACATGGTAATGAGTTACATGGTTAGCAGTGCTCATTCTGGAGAAGTACAGGGTGATTGAACAAGCTCTGAATCCTTTGCCATCCACCAACCCCCTAGTTGTTCCTGCTCTTGTTTCTAGGATTTCACCTGATAGTGCTCATGCCCATTCAAGCCTGTCTTTACAAACCCGGTAGTTGGAAACTACGTTGTGGTTTTTATTTATTTATTTTTATTTATTTTTTATTTTTTTATTTATTTAGTTAGTTAGTTAGTTATTTTTAGAGAGACAGCTAAGGCCTTCAGAAAACACAATACACTGTACTTGTGTGAAAACGCATCCCTAAATTTTACCTGGTTAGGGCATATAAAATAACTTGGCTTTTATGGCTAAATGAGCATACTGATTAGCATAGGTAATGATTCCTCACTTGGAACTGTGGAGCAGCTCCATAGATTATGTCTGGAATTATGTCCTTAAGGTATGTTTTTTTTAATTGTATTCTTTGTGTTGTAAACCAGCCCAAGCCAGCACTTAGGAGGGGTGTGTGAATAACTTGAAATCAAATTAAATAAAAAGGCATCTTTTTTAAAACTACAGAAAAATCCTTAAAGAACTACAGATTTGTTACCCCTGAATGATCACGGCTAGTAGCCCAAGTAATAGTGAACACACATACGTTTGTATTGATTTTTCTTTATATGTGCATTAATTCTCATGTTATATTCAATGTACATTACAGTACATCATGTAGTACAAACCTCACAATGATCCAAGCACTGGTTCCCAATTGCATTTTGTCAAGCGAATATATGGATGCTCTTTCTTACAAGCATATTACACAAATATATACAGACTGTGAACAAAGCTATTGTGTAAAGATATCAGAGTCTAGGGACTGAAAATGGACAGATCTTTTGTGATTGCAGTTTGGAACAAGTGGATCAAATGCACTTGGATAAAAGATGGTTAGACCTATCAATAAGCCTGCATCTTTCCTTTCCTCTGATTTCCTTACTCTAGTTCAGGAAGCACAGATGGGGTGTTTGGACCAGTGAGAAACCCCTGGAGTTATTCACAACAATACAGAGGAAAATGTCTGCGAAACTCAAGCACAAGGAATGAAGAGTTCAGCTGGTTGATAACAGGCGGGAGCTCTGGAGGCAGTGCAGCTGCAGTATCATCTTTCACTTGCTTTGCGTAAGAAGCATTTTTGAAGGTTTCTAATTTAAAATCATAGTGCTACTAATTAAGTGTTTAGTGCCAGAAGTTTGCTGGGTGGCAAACAAAACCCAGAAGCTACACCATTTTGAACTAGTACATGAAATTTATTCTGAAACAGAAAGAACTACACTAGATCAAAAGGAGTCTTGAACCTATGGTGATCCTCACCTTGACTTTTTAAATCCAAGACTGAAAAATAATTCATTCTAAGCACTTTTTATAATCTCAACATGAGCACTATGTACTCCTCAAAAAGAATTTATTGTGGCAATAAGGAGTAAGGGATGTTACTGATCCTCCTATTTGAGAACTGCTATGGGATCAAAAATCTGTCCAGCAGCCCAATCACACAGAAACATAAACCTTTTAATTTGGTGAGACTTACAACATCTCACCCTTAAAGATTAAATGCCCTTTCAGCCCAGATATTGTTCTAGTATTAACGTGAGCCCATTGTCTGGAAATCCCTCTCACGCTTCTGATTCGAGGTTTATTCTTGGTTACCAAGCTGTGCTGACAAAAATAATTTTTTTAAAACAATAATTTATTTTAAAGTAAAAACCTAGAGGGAATAACTAAAAGAAATCCTGATATTAATACACTGACACAGTCCATTGCCTGCAGACTCCTAGGCAGGGGAAACCTCCAGCCCCCATTTCTACCAGTGCTACAGAATCTGGGTGGGTGGTTTCTCCCTGAACCTTCCTGGTCATTAGTTCTGTATACTTCCTGTATTGTAACTTTGTATAAAGGCAACATGTATCCTTGAATAGCTGCTCGTTGTTGATCTTTTTTTCATCCATATGGAAGCTCTATTAGATACATGATGCCTTATATCTTCTCTTCCTTCAAAGTGTCTCAAAACATCCAGTATTATTCAGGGCCTTTTAGCTTTAACAAGTCCAGTCCTATTCCTTCAGGCCATTCACGTTGGTTAGTAATCATCACTTAGCAATAAAAGGCTCTTCAGGCTGTTACGCTTAAACAGCATGATAGGAGTCTGCTGCAAAGCATAGCTATGATAATGTGATCATAGGAAGTAACCATTAGTCACAAGTTATTTAAAGGCACAGTGTGGTTTTAAAAACATTTTGTACTCTTATTTCACTTAATCTTCCTTATACCTCAGTCACCTTCTGTATATGTATATCTAGCAGCTTCTGTATATAGGCATCTACCAGTCCATTCCGTGTGCCTGATGAATTAGCATTTTATATTATTAGAATGAATCCAGAAATTATCTTGGGCACAAATCATCATAGGCATAAGAGCAAAGCCAATTGTGACCTGAAATCTGTTCCTGATAATAACTTTTTCTCAATTCACAGGGCACTGGGATCCGATACTGGAGGGTCAACCAGAAATCCAGCCTCTCTCTCTGGAGTTGTTGGTTTGAAGCCAACATATGGCTTAGTTTCCCGCCATGGCCTCATACCGCTTGTGAATTCCATGGATGTGCCAGGCATTTTAACTAGATGTGTGGATGATGCGGCCACCGTGTTGGGTAGGACAAATGTACCTATTTCCCCAGTGTAATTGTCTCAAAATTCATTTGGTTCCAGTAGTGTACTGTTTTCTGGAGCTGACCATGGTCTTTGCTTCTTTCAGGAGTACTTGGTGGGCATGATCCAAAAGACTCAACCACAGTACAGGACCCCTTTCATCTATTCCAGATTCCCAGGATTCCAGATATCAGTCAGCTCTGCATAGGCATACCAAAGGTGACTCTAAACCACTGGTCATTGGGCAGGGGGGAATGAACTGGCACCAAAACAGATTTTTTTTTCTGGTGTTCTGATTCATGTGACAAGGGCGGCCAGCATGGTATAGCCTACTCTCATCCAATCTCAGTTCACTCACTGAGACAAGTCATTTGAATACTTGATTCTTCAGCATTAGATTCTGTACATGTCCCCCCAAATAGCAGGAGAGATCATGTTCCTTCTATGTAATGTATAGCAGGAGTAGTCAACCTGTGGTCCTCCAGATGTCCATGGACTACAATTCTCATGGGAATTGTAGTCCATGGACATCTGGAGGACCACAGGTTGACTACCCCTGATGTATAGAACTTATAGAACATCCATGTGTGGAAGGAGCATTCCCAAACTATCATTACTATATTTTAAGCAGGATCTTTGTTTGAACAGTGAGATATGTAAGCATAGATATGTACCTGTAGGTATAGATATATCACATACTTTTATGTGAAACAATAAGTGTTTCACATTTCTGTTTTGAAGTGACATTTATTCAAGAATGATGACTTGTGGAAGCAAAAACACTCCTCCCGTGTCTTGGCCACCACTGCAGAGCCGGACCTTGCTCAGTGTGTCTGTTAAATTGCAAAGTGTCATGTTGCTTCACACCTTTCCATCATTAGTCCATGAAAGTTGGGTCTGTACAAAGCTGTAACTGATAATCCTAGCTTTTCTTTTATTGATGAGCTCCCTGCCGACAACTGTGCCCTTCCTCATCATCCAGGTCTTTGGGCTAGAACTGCCGTGACTCATCTCAACCATTCCCAAATAGCTCCCAAAGGTAGATGGTCCTTTGAAGGAAGCCTCATTTTGGCACTGAAACAGGAATTGATTGGGCACACAGCGTCCTAACTGGCTGCCAAAGGAGACACAGTTCCCTAATAATTAAACAGAGATCCATGGTTTAGAGAAAAAGAATTTGACCTCCGGAATTTTCTTTGACATACTACAAAGCAACTTCAGTACTCCCCCCCCACCACCACTACCACCACCACCACATTACCATGCATGAGCATTGTAAAATATTCTGAGATCTGGTTAATGGCGTTGCATTTTTCTCCCCTTCCCAAGGAATACGATGCACCGGGAATGTCGAGTGAAACTCGGGCAGTGTGGTCCAAGGCAGCTGGCTTATTTGAGAAAGCAGGCGCCAAAGTGGTTGAAGTGAGTCTGCCCCACACTTGTTACTCAATTGTCTGTTACCATGTGCTGTGCGCAGCTGAAGTAGCATCAAACATGGCCCGGTTTGATGGCCTGGAGTACGGTAAGGCTTGTTTAAGTGGTTCCATTTCCAAGCATAGTTATGCAAATATGCATTGTGAACTTGTTGGGTCTTGCAAAGATTGCCACTATTGTGTAAGTGGAGAAGGGATTTTTGTCAGTAGAGATTTTTGTCACCTGGAGATTTAGGGGGCGGAGCCTAAGGAGGTTAGGGGTTGCAGAGGGGAGGGACTTCAGTGGGCTGTAATGCCACAGAGTCCATCTTCCAAAGGAACAAATCTGTGTCACCAGCAGATTAGTTATACTACCAGGACATCTTCAGCCACCACCTGGAGATTGGCAACCCTATCCATCATCCAGGAAGAGCAGTGATTTGGTCTGAATCAGGGGAAATAGCCCTTCCACACTTGTGCCCATGACAGTTATTGCATAGTAGTTCAAAAACTGGGGATCTGATACCATGTTGGTTAACCCAGGGGTAGTCAACCTGTGGTCCTCCAGATGTCCATGGACTACAATTCCCATTGGAATTGTAGCCCATGAACATCTAGAGGACCACAGGTTGACTACCCCTGGGTTAAGCTATACAAAGTGTGGTTCAGCTGTAGTCAAGCCACGCTGTGCAGGAGACTGCATTTAAAAACACAACCCGTGATATTTTTAAAAGGAAAACCCCCTCCTTGAGCAGCTTATAAATCACTGTCTGAGTCACAAACCACAGTATAGAACCAGTTATTATCTGGAATAAAGGCAGATTCATTGACGATATCTGAAGAAGTGCCCTTCCCCACCCCAGTGAGGCATCTTCTCAGAAATGCATTTTGGCCAAAGAAAGATTAGATGTACACCAAAACCCTTTTTCAATTCATGGGAAGTCTTTCACTGACCTCACTTGGTGGGTGTGGTTTTTTTCATATTATTATTATCATCATCATCATTTCTAGGAGCATGTTTTTATTCTGAAAGAAGTGTTGTCGCAGCTGTGTCCTTAGGAGAGCATGCTCTGCAGCACAGAGTACATGCATTGTTCAGCTCTATTGTTAGTCTGCCCTCAAGGTCAGAAGATGAGGGAATACGGTGTTATTGAAATAACGCTGAACTTCCTGTTGCAAAGAATAGGAAGGGAATCGGGGAACTCTCTTTTTACAGAATGGCAGCCTGATCACAGGCATTGATTCCTGCTTAGTACTCCTGTATTCCCCAGGGCCAGGCCAATATTGTACTTAAATAACTCCCACAGGCTGTTTTCAAGCAGTTTATTATTAGATTGACCAATATGAGTAAATCCATCTAATTCAAAATGTGGGCATTTAATTATTTTGAAATTTGTATTCCTTCCTGTCTTTGAAAACTCAGGACAGATTACAGTAATATAAAATACATACATATATTTCATAAATATAAATTAAACGTTAAGCATGAAAACATTAATATTAATTATTTTATTAAATATTAAAATATTAGTTATTAAAATTGCCCCTAGTGCTTTTTCTCATGTGGGCGGGGGGGGGGTGTGTGGAAGAGTTCACAGGAAGGTTTGAGTCGGGCGGAGCCAGACAGAGACCCCAGCGGTTTTTGAAGTTTCTCCTGGCCTCCGCCGTAGCCTGGCAAAACATCTCTTGCCTTGGAAGCCCTGGGAACTGCCAAAGGCCCCGCAGGGCTCTGACCTCCTTCAGCAGAGTCCCACCAGGCCAGAGCCAGGGTCAAAATACTGGTTGGGGCCAGTTTGAGCTCCTTGGGGCTGGGGATTGATGTGGTCATCAAGGACTGAATTATCACCCCTGCTAAGCTGCACCCCATATCTTGTTAGTAATTATTTGTTTATGTTTCATATTTGTTAGCCATCTTTAGTGTTCTTTTCCTAATAGAAAGGCAGAACATAAATAAATAAAGAAGAGCCTGCTGGTTCAGAGCAAGGGGCCCTCTAGTCCAGCATCCCATTTCAATCAGGGACCAACCGGGTGTTCCTGGAAGGCCTGTAGCAGGACACTTGTTTGTTTGTTTGTTTGTATTTTTATACCGCCCATTCTTTACGGCTCTGGGCAGTTTACATGGAACATTATAACGCTCTATAACATTATACAGGTTTCAACAGAACAACACAATCTATCAGTAACAATTACAACACAACATGAATAACAATGGTGGGGAGAACAAATTGTTTTCAAATGGATATGTGTCAGGCTATTTTATAATTGGTATGAATGTACAGAACATCCACTATCATCACAACATTTCCTGATATCCACCATCGCTTAACTAATGTTTCCCCCTGATTGCACTTGTGTGGCAAGTGTGCTCCCTTAGAGTTAATATCTATTAAATTTCCAATACTGCAGGCAGTTATTATTAACATACGCAGCCCTGGCAACACCAACAGGCTACTTCCATGAATGAGCGAACGAATGAATGAGTGTATTCTAATTGCAGAAGCAATTAGAAGAGTAAATTCTAGAACTTCAATAAGGATATTCCAGCTTCTGTGGCAGCATATGCAGCATGATCAGCTGATTTCCTGGCTGGCTTCATCCAATGGCAGCTGATGAAATCCATAATAACTTTGAAACCATTCTGCCAAGGAGGAAACAGAAACATTTAGCTGTACGCAACAGCAGTGTATAAATGGATACACTTTAGTGATTTCTGTTGTTTATTCATGAGGAAACGTTGAATGGCTCTCGGACGTGTTCCCAAATTGCTGGTGACTTTTAATTTTAGGACATCGCAGCAGTGCTGACAAGTCCACAGAAGCTTTGTATGCAGCGACACGCCGGGAAGGCTTTAATGATGTTGTAAGGGGAAGAATTCTATCAGGAAACTATTTCTTGCTAAAACAGTAAGTTCAGCACATTATAAAGCTCAGATTTACAAAGCCAGCATTTTATTTGTTGTGCAGTTAGGGATGAAATTACTCATGCTGGACATTTTTTTCCACCTAGTTAAGGCAATATTATTATTGCTGATAATGCCATAGCTGCAAGATACAGCAAAACAGTCTTTCCTAAAATTCTGCAAAATCTAATAGGTGACTTGTGGGTTTTCTTCTACCACTGTCTCCTCGCTAGGGAGCTTATTGCTACTTTCACTTAATTTAAAATGTAGGTATGTATACATATTAAACAGTTTTCTTCCTTCTGATAAATAACATCGTTCAGCAGTTGCTTTGGTTTAGACCTCAGAATCCTGCATTCAGGTCTCAGCTGAAACAAACTTGGGTGAGTCACTTACAGGCAGTCTCATTTGACTGACTAAAAGGTAAAGGTATCCCCTGTGCAAGCACCGAGTCATGTCTGACCCTTGGGGTGACGCCCTCCAGCGTTTTCATGGCAGACTCAATACGGGGTGGTTTGCCAGTGCCTTCCCCAGTCATTACCATTTACCCCCCAGCAGCAAGCTGGGTCCTCATTTTACCGACCTCGGAAGGATGGAAGGCTGAGTCAACCTTGAGCCGGCTGCTGGGATCGAACTCCCAGCCTCATGGGCAGAGCTTTCAGACGGCTGCCTTACCACTCTGCGCCACAAGAGGCTCTATTTGACTGACTAAGGAGAGACAAAACTTTTCTTTTTTCCTTTTAGTTAAACTTATTGCTTCATGAAACAGAAAAGTATGTTCTATATTGAAGGTTAAAGCCTGCAATATGTTTGGGTGTGGGGCTCTGATACTCACTGGTGTTCTCAGTTTTTCTCCTCCCCCAGCGGCCCCTTCTGACCCTGGAAGCATTGGTTCATGAGGTCATGGGATCAGTGGGCTGCAGGAAGGAGGGAGAAGGGAACAAAATTGCTTCCTCTTCTGTCAGAGAAACTGTGCTGATGGAAGAGGGAAATTTCTGCCCTCTTCCTGCTCCTCACTGCAGCCCCCTGACCTGTAAGGCTGTTACTCCACATGGGTTCTGCAGTGTTGCTGGCCTCAGAAGGAACTCCTTCTGGAGAGGGGAAAGCTGGAAAAATCCACAGCTCTTGTACCAGTGGCTCGCTGGATCCAGAATTAGGTATCTGGAGAAATTTGGTTAGCTCTGATGTGAAAACCAGGAATGAGAACTGTGAAATCTGATAGTGGCAGCGAGCTACAGGTGGTGCTGTAGGAAAGCATTCAAAATGACCTTTTGTGCTGCGGATGGTTGGATAATTTTAGCAGGTTAACAATGGGCAGGTTGGAGAAAATGCCTTTTCTTGAGCAACAGCCTCAGAAGAATTAATGTACTGATGTAACTTGGACACATCCCTATCACCTTTCACTCAGCTCTCATACTGAAAGACTAGCACTCACTTTCCTGCTTTCAGTTTTCACAAGGTCGTTTTTTTGCCTCTTTGTTTGGCCTTTTAGGAATTATGAGACCTATTTCCTTAAAGCCCAGAAAGTGAGAAGACTCATTGCTGCTGATTTTGCAAAAGTCTTCAGTTCTGGTGTTGATGTCCTGCTCACTCCTACTACACTGGACAGTGCTGTGCCCTATGTGGAGTTCACCCGAGAGGACAACAGAACCCGCAGCACCCAAGATGACCTTTTCACTCAGGCTGCTAACATGGCCGGTAACAATTGCTGTTTTTCTCTCTGTGCCTTTGTCACTTCCAAGCAGCCGACTCTGTGATCTGGGAGGTTCCCACTGAGCTGTGCAGCCCCTGGTCCTTTAAAAACATCCACACTGATTTCCTCAGCTACCAGACTGCTTTGTTCTCCTCTCCCTACTGCCAGATCAGTGTACAGGGTTCCTAATGCAACTGTATAAAAACAGTTTGGCCAGCTTGAAAGCGTCCTTCCATTCAGGATTCTGAAAATGATTCTAGGAAGGCCATTCAGGGCAGATAGCTATAGCCTGAGTTTTATCATCTACCAATGAGTTATCATGCCACTAAAGGTCTTCTTTGTTTTTCAGGCCTGCCAGCTATAAACATTCCCGCAACACTCTCTGAACGAGGCTTGCCAATCGGGCTGCAGTTTATCGGCCGTGCGTTCTGTGAGCTGCAGCTTCTTACTGTAGCTAAATGGTTTGAAGAACAAGTACAATTCCCAGTGATCCAGCTACAGGAGATAATGGATCAAGTTGATGCTGTCTCTCAAGAGGAAAAATCAGCCTCTTTTCCTTAACCAAAGACTGGAAATTATGAACTATACAGATTCTAGAGCAGCCTGCTTCTGTCCTCAAAAGACTCAAGAATACAATATCTTTATGAAAAAGATTGATTCAAGGAGCAAGCACTTTAGAATGGAAGACAAAGAAAAATCAGAAGTCTTTAGAGTTTAGTTAAGTTTGTAAGAGACTTGAGCCTGTAATCAATTTCTAAATACAATATTTACTCAAGAGCAAGATTTCTTTCAGCTGTGGCATTGGATGAAAAGGGGGGGTTGTCTTAAATTTGCATACGAATTACAATTATGTCCAACAATAAAAACATTTTTTTGATATTTTGGAGTGAGGGAAGGGCTGTTTTCTTATGTTCAGGGTCACATAATTAGACTGAAGTCTAGTAGCAACAGTAAAGGTCATAAAGCACATCTCCACCCATCTGTCTGAATTTTAGGTAACTGTTGTGGTGTCTGGGTTTTACGATGGTCAGCCCCTGTGGTTAGAATCTAAAACACTTCTCCCGTCCATTTAGTTCAAATTATGTTCTGTTCATGTCAATATCAGGTATCTCCAAAACTCAGGCTGGGTAATTTACATGACATTATCATGCCAAATATGACAGTGTACTGTTGTAGCTGTACTCCTATCACATTTAGGGATACTTGGATAAAATGAGTGATTTATTTATTTTTAGGGAACAGTTTTTAAGGCAAGCAAGTTCTCCAAGTGAGGTATAAAACATTAAAAGCACAAATTACATCTCGCAGTCACTAAATAAGCATTGGGATACATTTAAATCTGGCATTGCAACATAATGTACCTTTCAAATGGAGCCACCTGCATAAACTGGTAGAGGGTTCTCCAAGAGCTCTTATGATCCAAATCCTGCGTCCCGTGAACTACAGCTGGATCTGGTTCGAGCACAGCAGTCCCCGGTTTGGTGCCCCCATGGTACCTGCTGATACCTTTCCTGGCACTTGCTAGAGAAATTGGGCAGGGGCAGGGGGTTGTCCATCAAAGTTTCTGATTGGCCATTGTGTATTTTTTAAAGTACTGCTTTGACAGCAACTGCCACATAATTCTGAGAATTGTTGGATTTGATTTTTTAATGGGAAAATCACAATTTTAACCTAAATTGAATCTGCTTTTGTTTTGTGAAGTGCCGCCTGAGTCATTCTGGCAAAGAGTAACCAAGTGATATTTCATATATTGGGTTCTTACTACTTCTGAAGAAAGAAGAAACCCCCTCCCTGCTGTCCCTTAGGAGTATTTATAAGCAAGCAGAGCCTGAGTCCTTAGGGCAGGGATGCCTAACCAGGGGTCCAAGGACCTCCAGGGGTCTGTGAGAGTTCCAGAGGGAGGTCCATGGCCTTTCCCCTCTGGTCTTAATGGACTTAGTCACAAGCTAGGGAACTGGCAACTTCCACCCAGAGGGCTTGGTGGCTGTAAAAAATCAAAGGGGGGGGGGAGTCAGTTGTGGTGTGTTATGGGTAGTCTGGGCTTTCTTCTCAGTTCCTGGCCATCTTTCTGGCCTGCATGAGGTGGAGTAGTAGCAAAGGTGGTGGGAGGGACCAAAAGGATTGCAAAGGGTTATTTACCTAGGATCCTGTTTTGGTTGACTTATCATTATTTGGACTTTTACTAATAATACAGAGAGGACTATTACATTATCTTGCCTTGTGATTCCTTTTTTTTCTTCTGAGTTCATAGTGAGCAATCTACGGTTCTTTATTTGATTGGAGTAATTGTAACATGCTGAAAGGAATCACTAAACATAATAAAACCCAAGTTGTGTGCAAACAATTCATTCCACCAATAGGGAGAGAGCACTCACCCAATTAGGGCCAATTGTGGGGCTTATCTGTCCTCTTCCTCTTCTTGCTGCTTGCTGGGTGGAAGAGGTGCCGGCCTCTATGAAACACCCTGCTGCTTGTAAGTTGCCCCATCCTTAGCCTCTTCCCAACCTCCATCTTCCCCAGTCAAGGGAGGGAAGCAAGCAGCTTCCTTTGCCTCCTGTGGTGGTCTCAGATTCAGCTCTCTGCTGGAAAGAAGCACATATTACCTGACACAGGAGAGAATCAGTATTTCAAAAACAATGCCAAGGGACAGACAGAATGCAATGAATGTCTTAACTCAGTCCAGGGAGGCAAGGGCTTGTTCAGGCAGTCCAAGGGCATTAGCAGATGGAACAGGTCCACAACCCAGACCTCCCAGCCTCAAGTTAATACAGGCTGTCAGCAGGCTCACTCTGTGATGACTCATATTCTTCTACAGTCAGGAACTGTCTTGCTAACATGGGGTGGGCCCTTTTAGACTGGAGCTGTCTTCCAGCACATAGCTAGCATTGCTTAATTGGCTCAGGTGGGCTGACAAGGAAGGAAGGTACAGCTGGGCAGGATGGGCAAAGGACTGAGGAGCTCCTGCAACAACTTTGGAATTTAAGCCCTGGTTTGTCTTCAGCTCCATTTCCTCCTGCTAGTCTCAACCTCCCCCTTCAAGGATCGCTGCCTTGTTGTGGCAAGGGGGCTTGCGTAGTTCAGTGAAGCTATGAGCTATACCGTGCAGGGCCACCCAAGACGGACAGGTCATAGCTGAGAGCTCTGACAAAAGGTGATCCACTGGAGAAGGAAAGGGCAAACCACTCCAGTATCTTTGCCATGAAAACTCTATGGACAGTTCCAATAGGCATAACGATATGACGCCGGAAGATGAGCCCCTCAGGTCGGAAGGTGTCCAATATGCTACTGGGGATGAGCAGACTGCTAGTACGAGTAGCGCCAGAATGAATGAAGCGGCTGGGCCAAAGCCGAAAGGACGCTCAGTTGTGGAAGTAACTGGTGGCGAAAAGACAGTCCGATGCTGTAAAGATTTTTATTCCATAGGAACCTGGAACGTCAGATCCATGAATCAAGGCAAGCTGGACGTGGTTAAACAAGAAATGAGAATACTGAACATCGACATTTTAGGAATCAGTGAACTAAAATGGACAGGAATGGGTGAATTTAATTCAGATGACCATCAGGTATACTACTGTGGACAAGAATCTCGCAGAAGAAATGGAGTAGCCTTCATAATCAATAAGAGAGTAGGAAAAGCAGTCTTGGGATACAATCCCCAAAATGACAGAATGATCTCAGTTCGAATCCAAGGCAAACCATTCAACATCACAGTGATCCAGGTCTATGCCCCAACCACTGCTGCTGAAGAGGATGAAGTTGATCAGTTCTATGAAGCCCTACAACACCTTATAGAAGCAACGCCAAAAAATGATGTGCTTATCATCATGGGGGATTGGAATGCTAAAGTAGGAAGCCCAAAGATAACTGGGATAACAGGCAAGTTTGGCCTTGGAGTACAAAATGAAGCAGGGCACAGGCTGGTAGAATTTTGTCAAGAGAATACAATGGTCATAGCAAACACTCTTTTCCAACAACCCAAGAGACGACTCTACACATGGACATCACCAGACGGTCAACACAGAAATCAGATTGACTATGTACTCTGCAGCCAAAGATGGAAAAGTTCTATACAGGCAATAAAAACAAGACCAGGAGCTGATTGTGGTTCAGATCATGAGCTTCTTGTTGCAAAATTTAGGCTTAAATTGAAGAAAGTAGGGAAAAGCACTAGGCCACTCAGGTACGAACTAAATCATATCCCCGACGAATATACAGTAGAGGTGACAAATAGATTTAAGGAATTAGATCTGATAGACAGAGTGCCTGAAGAACTATGGATGGAGGTTCGCGACATTGTACAAGAGGTAGCAACTAAAACCATCCCAAAGAAAAAGAAATGCAAGAAATCAAAATGGCTGTCTGAGGAAGCTTTACAAATAGCTAAGGAGAGAAGGGAAGTGAAAGGCAAGGGAGAAAGAGAAAGATACACCCAATTGAATGCAGAATTCCAGAGAAAAGCTAGAAGAGATAAGAATGCCTTCTTAAATGAACAGTGCAAACAAATAGAAGAAAACAATAGGATGGGGAGGACCAGAGATCTTTTCAAGAAAATTGGAGATATGAAGAGAACGTTTCATGCAAAGATGGGTATGATAAGGGACCAAAATGGTAGGGACCTCACAGAAGCAGAAGAGATTAAGCAAAGGTGGCAAAATTATACAGAAGAACTATACAAGAGCGAGCTTAACATCCCTGATGACCACAGTGGGGTAGTTACTGACCTGGAGCCAGACATCCTGGAATGTGAAGTCAAATGGGCCTTAGGAAGTCTGAGCAACAATAAAGCTAGTGGTGGTGACAGCATTCCAGTTGAACTATTCAAAATATTAAAGGACGATGCAGTAAAAGTGCTACACTCAATATGCCAGCAAATTTGGAAAACTCAGCAATGGCCACAGGATTGGAAAAGGTCAGTTTACATTCCAATCCCAAAGAAGGGCAATGCCAAAGAATGTTCAAACTACCGCATCATTGCACTCATTTCTCATGCTAGCAAAGTTATGCTCAAAATCCTACAAGCTAGGCTCCAGCAATATGTGGACCGAGAACTTCCAGAAGTACAGGCAGGATTTCGAAGAGGTAGAGGAACTAGAGATCAAATTGCCAACATACGCTGGATCATGGAAAAAGCTAGGGAGTTCCAGAAGAACATCTACTTCTGCTTCATTGACTATGCTAAAGCCTTTGATTGTGTGGAGCACAACAAATTGTGGCAAGTTCTTAAAGAGATGGGAATACCAGAGCATCTTATTTGTCTCTTGAGAAATTTATATGCAGGTCAAGAAGCAACAGTGAGAACTGAACATGGAATCACGGATTGGTTCAAAATTGAGAAAGGAGTTCGGCAAGGCTGTATACTGTCGCCTTGCCTATTTAACTTGTATGAGGAGCACATCATGAGAAAGGCGGGATTAGAGGAGTCACAAATTGGGATCAAGATTGCAGGGAGAAATATCAACAACCTCAGATATGCAGATGATACCACTCTAATGGCAGAAAGTGAAGAGGAACTAAAGAGCCTGTTGATGCGGGTGAAGGAGGAGAGTGCAAAAGTTGGCTTGAAACTCAACATCAAGAAAACAAAGATCATGGCAGCCGGCCCTCTCAATTCCTGGCAAATAGATGGGGAAGAAATGGAGATAGTGACAGATTTTATTTTCCTCGGCTCCAAGATCACTGCAGATGGGGACTGCAGCAAAGAAATTAAAAGACGCTTGCTCCTAGGGAGGAAAGCTATGGCAAATCTAGACAGCATCCTAAAAAGCAGAGACATCACCCTACCAACAAAAGTGCGTTTAGTCAAAGCTATGGTATTCCCAGTTGCAATGTATGGCTGCGAAAGTTGGACCATAAGGAAGGCCGAGCGTCAAAGAATTGAGGCTTTTGAACTCTGGTGCTGGAGAAGACTCTTGCGAGTCCCTTGGACTGCAAGGCGAACAAACCGGTCAGTCCTAGAGGAGATCAGCCCTGACTGCTCTTTAGAAGGCCAGATCCTGAAGATGAAACTCAAATACTTTGGCCACCTCATGAGAAGGAAGGACTCCCTGGAGAAGAGCCTAATGCTGGGAGCGATCGAGGGCAAAAGAAGAAGGGGACGACAGAGAATGAGGTGGATGGATGGAGTCACTGAAGCAGTAGGTGCAAACTTAAAAGGACTCCAGGGAATGGTGGAGGACAGGAAGGCCTGGAGGATCATTGTTCATGGGGTCGCGATGGGTCGGACACGACTTCGCACATAACAACAACAACAGTCTCAACCTGTTGAATATCTGGCTGGGTTAATCTCTTTCATCCTGTCTTTCTGTCATCTTCCTGAAGGTTTCCAGGACCCTACTTGGAAGTTGGCAATCCAGCTGGCTACATTTGGGGGAAGAGTCAGGAATCAAACCCAGCTCTTGAGATTAGAGTCTGCTACAGTTTAACTTAAATGGCCTCCAGGGAATGGTAGAGGACAGGAAGGCCTGGAGGATCATTGTCCATGGGGTCGCGATGGGTCGGACACGACTTCGCACATAACAACAACAACAGTTTAACACTTCACCACACTAGGTCTCACACTCAAGCAGGGAGTGGGGATTGGGGAGCAGGGGGGGGGGTGTCAGAGCCCAAGAAGGGCACAGTGCAGGTGTATGTGCTAGTGCTCATTGTATTCCTGGGTGCAATGGGCTTTGCCTTTAGTGAGTCATAAGGACCATATTACATCAGTCTTCATATTCACTGGTTTCTGATTTGTTTCAGGGCCCATTTCAAGATGCTGACCTTTAAGGCCATCCATGGTTGGGGACCAGCATTCTTTAAGGACAGTCTCCTCCCATATGAACCTACCTCACCACTATTATCAACTTCTGCTTCAGGTGCCCCTGCCTTCTGAGTTCAGGCAAGTGGCATCCTAAATTGTAGAACTTCCTCCCTTGGGATAGTCTACTGTCCCCTTCCAACACTATCTTCCTCAGACAGGTGAAAACTTCTTTGTTTAATTTAGCATTTCCTAATAATAATAGTAGTAGTAATAATAATTATTATTAATTTTTATTTATGCCTGCCCTTCCATTGCTCAGGGTGGGTAACAGCATTAAAACATATACAAAAGCTAAAAGTAAAACATTCCAAGTACTGCAGTTCATGCTGCCAATTAAATCCCAGAGGGGATCGTTTGGCAGGGGCTGATCTTCCATCTCTTCTCCCTTCTCCCCTCACGGTCAGGCTGACTTGGTGGATAATATCCATGGTGGATATTATTTTTGCCCTCGTCCATAAGTCCACTGGAATAGCTCTGTTTTACAGGCCCTGTAGAACTGATTTAGGTTCCATGGGGCCCTGATCTCTCCTGGGAGCTCATTGCACCAAGCTGGAATTTATAATGGTCCATTTTTTATTGTAAGCTGTCTTGGTGGCCCTGTTAGAGCCCAAAAGCTAGATATGGTTTTGTAAATAAATAAAATGAATGTCACAAATGTTACATGCTTAATGCAGTTTGGCTGTTGCCTTCTTTCTTAGGTTCTCATATTGCTGGGAAATCTCTGGAAGAAATCATGCATAAATTCACAACTGCTGTTAAGTCACTGCAACAATGTTAAACAACTTTTGCGTAGTGACAGCACCTGAAAGGTTAAGGGACAGATGAAAGCTGAGTTTCTTACAAAACTTGTTTCCAGTACTGTGGCAAAGAGTTGCTGTTGTTATCACGTGTATTTTTATGGACAGCCCTGGGGATTCTTTAGTGATATGATCTACCTTGGAGGACCACATTTCCTGAAAGAAATCTCACCTACTCCTGCAGTATTACAGCTCTGGAGAAGTATTGGGTATATCACAACACACAGTCTCAGTTTTCATGGACTGAAGGAAAGTCCCAAAAGGACTGGCTGCCAAAACTAACTGTGTATTCTAGTACATACCCCAGAATCATCTCCAATGCCTAGATGTTTCCAACAGTGCTATAGTGCTGCTAATGTCAGATCCGGACAATCCATCTTAAGCAAACTGCTGGGTAACAGGAGGCTGCCTCCAAACTCACAGAAACTCCCTTTTTTAAAGTTGTTGTGCTTCTATGGCATTTTCAGGAAAAGAACTTATGCACCTGACAGATTTCAAAGTCTAGATTTCAAAGCTAAAATATTCCATCTAATATCTAACACTAGTCTAGTCATTAATGGAGCTTCTTCCACTGCTAGGGTAGGGTGAGTCCAAAGGAAGCTCTTCAAAATAATTCCATTAAATTCAGGAGCAGAGCTAGTTCCAGAGCCACTCAGCTTCTTCTCAGGCACAGCTGTGGCACACAAAATTACTGTTGGATCTAAGAGCATTGTCATTTCTGGGTTTGCCCTGGAAGTGCCATCTCACCACTGGAATGACAGCAATTCTGTACCTTTTCCTTGTGCTGCCCTTCCAAGTGGTATCAGGAGTTCAGGGCTTGCTGTAATGGGAGACCTGCAAGAAAAGGAGAAGAAACCCAAAGTATAATATCAATAATATAAACAGTCAATAAATGGTCAACAGTTTTCTATGTTGGGGAGCCTGTGGTGTAGTGATCAAGAGTGGCAGCCTCTAATCTGGAGAACCAGGTTTGAATCCCCACTCTTTCTCCACATGCAGCCAGCTGGGTGACCTTGGGCTCGCCACAGCACTGATAAAGCTGTTCTGACTGAGCAGTGATTATTATTATTATTATTATTATTATTATTATTATTATTATTATTATTATTATTATTGGATTTATTACCCGCCACTCCCTTGCGGCTCGTGGCGGGTTACAACAGTATAAAACCCCATAAAATACATTAAAATCCCATTGACACATCGACAATTAAAAGCTGCCTGGCAAGAGCGGCTAATCGACTACCCATTCTCCCACTAGCGGGTGGAGAGGGGATACTGATGGTACCCGTCTCTTTAATCCCAATCCTCAGGTCCCGGTGGGGCATAGATGTTAAGCCTGGTCTCAACCGTAAACCTGGCGGAAGAGCTCCGTCTTGCAAGCCCTGCGCAACGATGGAAGGTCCCGCAGGGCCCGCAGCTCTCCCGGGAGCTCATTCCACCAGACGGAGGCCAGGACCAAAAAGGCCCTGGCCCTGGTCGAGGCCAGGCGTGCTTCCCTAGGACCGGGAATGACCAACAGATTTTCTCCCGCAGAACATAAAGCTCTGCGGGGGGCATAGGGCTCTCTCAGCCTCACCTACCCCACAGGGTGTCTGTTGTGGGGAGAGGAAAGGAAAGGTTGTTGGGTAGTAAAAACAGGTACAAAAGCAAGCTCTGTTCTTCATCAAGAAGGCCTAGTTGCAATATTAGTTCTGTCCAGTTGACTGTACTGCAGTCTTTTCTTCTTCTTTCTTAAGGTAAGCTAAGTAAAGAGCTCCCCTTTAGGGCTCACCTTCAACAAAAAAGTAATTGTATTATTTTATTTCATGACAAAAAATTAAAAAGGGACCAGTATCATATTTGCATTTAATTAACAAAGAACATTCAACTCAGAGACGTTGTACTTGATCTAGTGTCTTTCTGTTCTGGCACTGTGAAAATTGTTTTGTTCATTTTATTTCCTGCTCTAAATGAACAAACCTGTTTTTCCAAAGTTCAGATTCATGGACAGGCCATGAAAAGCCTTTCAGAAACAGGAAGAAAAATGGCTCTGGCGGGTGTAAATGCACATACTGCTGTCAGAGAATGAAGATTTAAAAGCCAGTAACCATAGCAATCTACGGGCTTATCTCACAGAGGTGTGCAGAATTTCCTTCCTCCTTCCATTCCCACAGAAGGCACAGACAGTTCATTAAATCGTCACCTATGAGTTTTCCAAGCAAATTAATTAACCAAATGTCACATTTCCATGCTGGCCAGCATTCATAAAGTAAATGTGCTAATGAAATACCATCACTCTGCAGCCATTTCAGGACATATTTCAGTTTCATTTTAAGATGGGGAGGGATAGACCTTCAAGTGCCATTTTTCACAATAGCACAGGCCAAAATCATTATCAGCATTTCAAATAACTGAGTAGAGAAGTGAAGTAGGAGGCTATTTTGCTTGCTTCCAAAAGGATTTGGCTACCTGTTTGGTTGGTAGCCTGGAAAAGTTTATTTGGCCAGGTTTTCTGTTATTTCAGATGGCACAGCTCATGAAGCCCCAACCTAGAAGGATATTGGCCAATTTAGAATCTTCATTTCAGATCGGCAAATAAAATACAAGAAACAGCACCTACATCAACATTTCTTTAGATCATCATCTCATCAATATTTATTTTTTACTGACGTTCTTGAAGTACATCTGAATAACATCCATAGGCCTTAGCTCTCAGGCTCGCAAT
The DNA here is from genome assembly GCF_049243985.1 of Paroedura picta. NCBI lineage: Eukaryota > Metazoa > Chordata > Lepidosauria > Squamata > Gekkonidae > Paroedura > Paroedura picta. The sequence goes on along the minus strand of NC_135369.1, from coordinate 124,872,526 downwards.
CCCAATATATACAGGGCCTGATTTCATATGAACAGCAGCCTATATCAGTCCCTCACTTACATTAAAGTAGCTTAGGAGAGCCACTTACAATTAGAACGGATACCGACACCAGTCTATGTCAATCCCTGTTGCAGTCGCTCTCAATATTTAATATTTAAAAGCCGACAGGGCTATTATGATGAAAAGGAGGGGCAGCCTTATGAACAGCAAAAGGGAAAAGAATTATGTGACAGCACCAGGACAAAGAGCTTTGTTCTTGTTGGGGGAAACATACAGATACTCAACCTATGTTTCCTCCCAGTGTGGCAGAATAGTGGTCTCTTGAATCTATTTAAAGTGGGAAAATGGCTTGAAAGGAGGATCAAACCTCCCACCACCAAGTCTATGGCCCTAGTCCACACTAACCTCCTGCACACCAGGTAGCTGAGGGTTTGTTTGTTTGTTTGTTTGTTTTTAATGCCAGGAACACCAGTCTCATGTCTTGTCTTGGCCCTTAGAGTAGTGGAATAAGGTTACTAGGTCCTTCCTTGCCACTCAAGGGGGATGGAGTTTTCCAAGCTATCAGATCCAGGTTGGGAAACTCCTGGAGAATTGGGGGTGGAGCTGGGAAAAGAGAGGGACCTTCAGTAGGGTATAACACTACAGAGTCAGGGTAACTAATCTCTGTGGTCTGGAGATATGCTGTAATTCCAGAGGATTCCCAGGTCCCGCCTGGAGGAGAGCATTCCTATTAAGGAGAAATACATGTTAAAGTCCACAAACCTACAAAAGTCACTGAAAAAACCCTACCTGGCCTAGCCAGGAGAAGGGATGAGTTACCATATCCTCCTCCTTTCTATCAGCTGGCTCCTCTACCATCTAGAGTCCAACCCATATACACATTGGCTTCTCCCTCACTTTTGCAGGCCAGCCTAAAGAGGAGATGGGTGCACCCACTACTTTCTGGCTTGCACAGGAGGATGAGCCTTCCCCCAAGAACTGAAGTGCTGGTTCAATGGTTGCTTCAGCCTCACACTTCCCTCTTTTAATCCCTTCCTTCCTTGTTTTAATTCCGTAATTGCTTGCCTGATCCCAGTCCCTCTGCAGAGCCATGGCTCTGTTGCTGGCACCTGGCCAAGTAGCAATAGGGTTCCCACAACAGCTCTACACTACCATCTAGTGCAGGCTTTCTCAACCCAGGTTTTGTGAAACTCTGGGGTTTCTTGATGGCCCTGAAAGGGTTTCCCAAATGAGTGGGAGTTAATTTATTTTTAATTAAAAAATATTAGCCATTTATCAATTGACTAGAAAAAAAGCCAATTTCTAAAAATGGGCAGTGTGCGGGCATAGGTCGAGGCCCCCGTACCTGGGAGCTTGCTGGGCAGCTGGTGGGGACAGGTGGGTAAGCGGCGCGGCGTGGAGGTCGGGTGGTGCAGGCGACGGGGAAGGGAAGCACACATGCTCGGGAGTCCGGGCATGCATGCTGCAGCTGGGGGCGGGGGCGGGGCGTCGGGCTGAGCAACCAGGCATGCGCGTGAGTCCGAGCATGCCTGGTTCATTTGCGTGGCCTGCCTGCAGGTTGACCTGTCCCCCCCTCCCAAAATGAACAATGATGTGCCTGGAGGGGGTGGGAAGGGGAGGGTCTCTGGGTGGGCATGTACACAGCTATACTTCCCAACCATATTCTTCATGATTGTGCCACTTCTGGGGTTTCTCAAAGTCTGATGAATGTTTCAGCAATTTCTCAATGATAAAAAAAATTGAGGAAAGTTGACCTAGGGTGAATCTGCAGTGGGCTTTTTATCTCCAGTGACTGAGAATTAAAGAAAGTCATCTACACGTTATTCGATTTTCATTGTGATATTTAGCACTTTAAATTTTCCCTCTGCTATGTCTATGATTGATTTGCAGTGACCCTACCTTTCCCCCACGATATCCAGGAGCAGATATAAGTTGCTCCATTTGAGGAAACCAGTCCCAAAGTCCCAGTATTAAGTGTAGATCTCTGCATCTTGCCAGATTAATTTCCTCCCCGTGCTTCCAACGCTGATGTAGCAAAGCAGTCTATTGTTGATTGGTCAGGGCATCAATTCAAAAACTGCCTGGTTCCCAGATGCCATTCCCTTGCAAGACTTATTTTTGCCCTCATTTTGGGATCTGTTTTAAAGTAATTGCACTCCAAAAGCCCACAGTTCTCTGATCAGAAATTTGCCTCTTGGATTTACCTTCACCTCCTCATTCTTTGTGAAGCTGCTGCCTCCCCTCCCCTCCCCCCACCCAACTCCTGCAGGAAAAGAAAGATAAACAAGCAGCCCCGTGCTCCACTTGCCCTTCCCCCGGCTTGCTCTGGTTGTAGACTTGGGGCTAGTCAAAAGGCAGGAAATAAAGCACTCTCCAGCCTTGTGCTCCTTTAATGGCAGCTGGAACTTCACTTGCCCCCCCCCCCCAAATCAAGGTGAAGGAGACTTTAATGCAAATGCAGAAGAGCGGCATGTTTAAAATCAGGGGAAAGGAAGGCTGTAGATACGGGTTCAAACTGACCAGAATTTGGAAAGATTTGCAATGGAAAAAAATGTGAGTGCAGAAAGGGCCCTAGTGGGATGATCAGCTGGCCCACCACTGACTCCACTCTGCCCCTAGTGGGGCATGGAGGTACTTCCAACCCCTGAGGCAGGCATATTTAGGCTGTTTTGGTTCTATATCAGGAAATGAAAAACAAATCTGTTCCATATAATATATTTCTGGTAAGGGCTTGGAGGAGTGTGTCTCATAGCAGCTACTCAGGGCAGCTGTCTCACCCCTGAGTGCCTCATCCTCCATCTGGCTTGCATTTCTGTCCAGCAGCCAGCCAATTGCCTTCCCTTCCCCCACCCCTGACCACCCACTCCTCCTTCCAGTTCCCTCTGAGGCTCAGAGGGTGCAGATCCTTGCCATGTGAGAGCTGCCCCTGCTGGTGAGTTTTCTAACAGCTGCCTGCAGCCTTTTCAGGTCCTGGGGGGAGGGGAAGGAGGAGGGGAAGGCATCCGCAGAGTTCTTCCTCCCCACCCCCCCTAATCTAGCACCCATTGTATTCCTGAATGCAATGGGCTTGGCCCCTAATATATAAAATAAATAAATATTAAAAATGAAATAACAATGAATGGTAACTGACTTTTAAGTTTGTCATATTTCTTATAACATCACAAAATAAAGGGCCTTCTGATCTCCACAGACACTTTAATTTGGTTAATTGTTTAATCTGCAGACTATTCTATAAAAGAACTCTAACCATTTACATTCTATTCATTTTTAAAATTCTTGCTAGATAAGGTCATGAGTTAAATTCATAAAGAAGTTGGGATTCCAACTGGATCTCTAGAACAATGAATCTCAGCTCCCTGAAAGTGCATATTTAGTCATTCCTATCATAACACCTATGAAGAAGAATCAAACCTGGCTCAGGAAACTATATATTTGCTCATGGCCATTTTCCCCCTTATTATAGTACCCATTTTATACTAGGTCCTAAATGTGTGTATTCACATGCCACCTCTGTGTCTTCTCCTTAATCTACTTGTTCTTTGTCTTTTCTTGCCAGGATACAGGAAAAACAAAGTGTCTTCACTTTAAATTCTACAAATTTAATTTTGACAATTTAACGTATCTGGGAGAAAAAGGACACTAGACTCCCAGGTCCTGCTCATCCCTTATGCACACCAGGCAAAATATATAGCCTGAACTGATAGGCAGGAGTAATCAGCAGCAGCACCTTTACTTAGCTGTTGGAGTTTCCATAAACCAGTTTGGCACTAGGCAAATATTTCCTCATTATTCTTGCCTTAAGGCTGACTCTAGCTCTGATCTTTATACTCCCCCCCCCCCAAAAAAAACCCCATCTTGTATGGCAAAACTAAGGATTCAAAGGCAGAGCTACAAATTAAGAATGGCATGTCAATATTTACTAGAAACCTCTAAGTGAAAGTCTCAAATCCCTGCAAAATGTCACATACAACTATTAAAAAGACAACTGTCCCCAAATGCCCACAACATATCATTTTACTGCAAAAATTTAGCCAGTGACTTGGCTAAAATGTATGTTCTAAGAAATAATTTCTCTGTCATTTTTGAGCCAACTTCAAAAGAAAACAGTTTGCAAGTGCTGTGCTTTTTAATGCATGACAATGGTTTTTTGCAAGCCCTGCTAAATTGTGTTTATTAATTTATACTTTAGCCTTGTGTGATCTGAAAAAAAACTAAAGACAAATGATATTACTATGTATAATGATAACCTATATTTTAATCACCTTAATTATTGTGCATGAACAGAATGTCAAAGGTGAAACTGGATAGACTTGTTCGGAAGATAAGGGAAAGTGCGCACTCTGTAGATACGCAAGCAGCTTCTACTTTGGAAACTGCACGGTTCATTAACCTTGACTCTTGTGGCACTGCCCAAACGTACATTTGTTATGTTGGTGCAACAAGCTTTGATTGTGAACAAACTGTCAGATTATGACTCAGTAGTATGCAGAAGAGCTCAGGTTCTATCTGTGGCATTTTCATTTACCGCATCTCAGATAATAACAGGTGTTAGGCTGGATCTTTCTGTGCCTGAGAATTTGGAGAGCCACGGCCAGAACCGTGAATACTGAGCTAGCTGGGAGTGGTATAAAGCTACTTTACATGACTGAACTGCCTTTCTGCTTTTAAACAAATCTAATTAGGTACAAGAATTTTAAAAAGAGTCTCCCTGCCCCTATACCTTACATTTGTTGCAGAAATAGCAGATGCTTTGTATTGGATTCTGTGATCACCTTGTTTGCCATCCAACTGACAAACAAATGATATATATAAAACCAGACTGTAATCAAATGTCCCTGGATTTTTAATTATCCCCCCTTTTAAAAGTAGATCAAGATGAGTAGCTGTGTGTCTGTCTGTGGCAGTAGAAAAGAAGAGTCCAGTAGTACCTTAAAGACTATGAAAATATGTGGCAGGATATGAGCTTTCATTGACTCACTTGTTCCAATACAGTTGTCAGTCCATCTGTAACAGGCATGATTGAATTAGAAGTGATACACAGAGGGGTAGTAGATGTAAAGAAATCAGCATTAAAATTGAGACAGGAAACCTAGGTCTTGATTCGGGCCATAGATCATACGCCTGCTCAAACTTCTAATGTGATTTATATAATCACAGGTCAGCAATGCCCTTCCACCCACTACCTTGGACATTAGAGAATTAAGCAGGAATATGAACTGTAACAAAGAAGAAATGGACATAAGTTTTCCACACCATTGTTTTATAGCACTGTGTCCCTGACCTCTTCCACAGGTATATCTGGTGTACAAATATCTCTGACCTTATGTCTTGGGTTTCCTATGAGTGGTTTAAGCATTCGTGGGGCCCTAGTAGAGTACAATTTTGGCGGGAGCAGCCAGATTAGGGACAGAGAGACCACCCATAGTGGAAAGGGGTGTCACTTCAAGTGTCCTTAAAGAGGGAAAAGGGGGGGAGGCTATGGCCCTGATCCATGGGGGAAGGCACTATGAGGGGCCCTGGAAGCACGGGGCCCATAGCATATGCTTCATGTGTTACAAGGGTAATCTGGCCCTGGAGTTTCCACATAGCTTTGCCAAACCATTCCCACAGCTAGTTTTTCTTACTCAGCAGTGGTTTTACACCACTAATTCAGTTATCTGTGTAGGTGGAACCCAGCTGCAAGCTCATAGCTGGCAAAAAGGATAAGTCATCAAACACCAAGAATAGAGTACTTCAGTGTGCACAGATGCAAATAGACTGGCCAGGTAGAACAAAAGGTTCATCATCTAACACCATTCAACAAAGGGACAGAGTACGAGAAAATCAAAAGGCTGGACTGAACTTCTTCCTTTGGAGACAGTAAGATCAGGACTGACCGCAGAAGGAGATGGACTCTCAAGCAGTGATTGTAGATTCCCAGGATACAAAGAAGAATTGGATTCTTTTGTTCTCAAGTCATGAAAGACTAGGCCTTTTCCCAAGGACTCTCTTGTCCATGTTGTGACAGACAATGGGGAAAGTCCCACCTCTGAGAATTATACCAATGATGGTCTTTTAATTGCAGCAGCTTCAGGATCTATTAGCCTACCGTAGCACTAACATCATTCAGATAACTTTCAAGATTAGGGTTTGGAGGACTGTCTGTTTTTGCCTTTTCACTGTATTCTTTATCGTGACTCAGCCTGACACCCAAACAGACCATGTGTGCTCTTTCTTTGTATTAAACATTCTTATATTTCAAATGCTTGACTCCTGATCTCTATAAACACACTGTGCTCATTTGATCCCACTTTCTAAGCAGTAAAGAGGAAGGAGAGCAGTTGAGCTTGCCATCCTTTAAAATGTGAATGTGTACCAGTTTGATAGCTCATCCCTGCCCTAGCTAGTATGAGCGAAGCAAGAAATGTGGCAAACAAGCAGACTTTAAAGGGCAGGGTAGCCACAAAAGTACAAAGTCGGATATACTCTTTAAGATTTGTTGATGGCAGAGTTACTACCAAAAGAGGTTGGTACCTCCCTGGGAGTAAAAGAAAGCTGCATCATTGCCAGGTAGAGAACTGAGATGACCGTGGGGCTTTTCTGACCTCCTGGAACTTGAGAGAATGGAGCTTGCAAGTCCGTTCCTTCACAAGCTGTAAGTTTGATATTTGGGTATTCCCGTTTAGAGAAGAAGAGTTGAGGTTTTAAAACCTGTTTTTCACTATCCAAAGGAGTCCCAAAGTCACTTACAAACACTTTCCCCTTCCTATCCCCCACACCCTTTGAGGTAGGTGGGGCCGAGAAGAGCCTGAGAGAACAGCCCTAGGAGAATTGTGACTGGGCCAAGGTCACTCAGCTGGCTGTATGCGCAGGAGTAGTGGGGAATGTTAGATTTGCAGTTGTAGTGAACTGGTTACTGAATACTTTGAACCAGCTGGATCCCTAGTGGATCCTGCCATGAACTGTCCAGTCAGGCTATGGCGAACACCTTTGAATCAACTGGTTCCTGTGGGGAGGCCAGCCAAGCACAAGCCAATAGGCAGCTCGGAATTACAATCCTACCTCGCATCTCAAGTTTGGTCCTCGGCAGATCTGCATAAACAACAGGGAATCAAACCTGGTTCACCGGATTAGAGTCTGCCACTCTTAACCACTACACCACACTGGTAAAAGCATTTCCATCTGCTGAGCTGCCTTCTTCTGTGATGCTGGTGGCATGGGGACCACTGAAGCTCATCACTGCCAGAGAAATGGAAGAAAAGGAAGGAACGCTTCCTTCTGTCTAAACAGAAGGAGCCAAGGTTGCAGCCCTGCCCCAAACCAGCCTCAGCTGGAACTGGGGTAAAACTGGTGTGAAGAGAGGACCCACTCACTTGACCTGGGCCTTTTCACATCTCTCCAGCACTGCAAGAAAGAGTCGTGCTGTTGTAGCATTGAGTACAACACTGCCAATATAAAGCTAGTAAAGAACTCTAGCAGCTTAATCTTGGCAATCTCATTTGTGAGTTTATTGACTAATGTCAGTAAGGGGAAAAATTAGGAACACTTAGTACTTAGTGAAATCTGCTTGACTAAATCAAAAATATTTTGCTGTAAACAAGGTACAGAATGGGAAGCACAGGAGATGGTAACTCAACCTTGACCTGAAAGAAACTGTACTGCGCACAATGACAGTTGCCATTAAGAACAGACTCACACCTTGTTAGATCAGACTGTGCCAGCACTGTTATCTACAGGTACAGTCACCCAGGTACAACAAGGAAAGCTTATGGAGAGGCCTTGATTGTGGTGGAAGAAACCAGAGAGAAGAGGAGAGGGGAGGATCACCAGAAGGGGGAGGGTGGACATTTCTGAAAAATGTGTCTGGAGTTAACTCTTCTTCATGAGTAAATCAATGTATTTAAATTTGAGGCAAGATAATATTGTAGTTTGCCACCCCTTCCCACAACCAACAATACCCACTGCAACTGACAACAAACCTAAGCAATAACTGAATTCAGGCTATGTCAGGCTTCTGCAAGTATATTCTGGGTTGTTTCCATAGGTTGTCTCCAAACCAGGTCACCTTTTGTCTTCATGGTTAATACATCCAGCACAGAAGTAGAGTAACAAGTGTCCCGGACTAGGATTCTCTACATCAGCCATTTTCAACCTTTTGACTATGGAAGAGCCCCTGAAATGCTTTTGAGGTTCAAGGAAGCCCAGAAGTGGTGACATGCCCCTTCAAAGAACTGGTGCAGGAGTCAGCCTATCAACCGATTGATCAGTTACCATTTCCATTGTGGAGAAGGAGAGAGGCCTGTAGAGCAACAGGGAGAGTGGGCTTCAGTGACGTCTAGTGATGTCAGCGGCCATCTGAACTTCTGGGAAAGGCCGCGTAACTCCTGAGGAGCTCTTCCTCGGAATCCTGGTTGGGAATCTCTGCTCCACACTCTGTTCATATCTCCACTGTGCTGTTAACTTGCTGATCTTGGGCTAGACATTCTTCCAAGCTATCTCATTGGGTTATTGCAAGAATAAAGTGGGGCAAGGGAGAATTAGGTTCACACTTCCAAGTCCCTTGGAGAAAGGGCAGGCTAAAACATGTACTAAACACAACTGTCAGTGATAATATTACCTGTCTTGCATGGATTTTTAATCCTTTTTAAAGAACCCTTCTAAACCAATAGCTGCTGCCACTACCTCCTACAGTAATCAATTCCATAATTATGTGTTTCAGGGTGGGATTTTTTTCCTGTCCTGAACCTGTAGTTTCACTACGTGACACAAAGGTCTAGCATCGCATTGCATATATGGGGGGAGGGGGGTTAGCTATTCACTGTCTTCCTTCTAATTATAAATTTATCAGCCTCCATTTGGGATTTTTTCCTCTTCTAAATGAAAAGCCCTCTTTTCCTACAGAAAGCTCAGTTCCTAAGTAATTGTAGTTACTGCTTTCTGTACTTGTTCTAGCTCTATGAATCATCAGACTATGATGCCCCAAGTCTGGGAAGTCAGGGTTTCATCCCTGGTTCCATTTCACTGTGGATTGATCTGCAGGCCCCCTGCCAGTTTCCACTGACACTTTATCAATGATTTTAATACCTTTCCTCTTCCCCTCCCCCAGAATTATATCACTCTCTCTTACTTGTAAGGACTAGAAACTAATTTCTGGATAAGAAAAATCCTGGCCAAATATTCCCTCCCTTTCCCCATAACAGGAACCTTATGAGGCAGGTGGTCCTGAGAGGCTTTTAAGAGAACTGTGACTGGCCTCAGGTCAGCCCCATAGCCAGAAACTTTTAAATGGGCATTAACCTGAGGCTGCAGGCTTGGCTGCTGGCTGCTAGCCCTGTCTTACCCGGCACTCTCCTCCTCCTCCCTCCTCCCTCCTCCCCCCTCCCCCAGGACACAGGGCCCCTCCATCCCCCCCCCCAAAAGGGCCTGTGAGCCCTGCTGCCAATTCCTGCCTGGAGCTGATGAAGAGGTTCTCTTGAATATGGTGGATGTGCGAGACGTGAGCCAAGGAACTCAGATGATGGCCATGGAGTTCAAACATCAGTAGAAGCTGCTGCTGTCCCAGTTGCTTCTGCCTCCTCCCATGGAACAGGCGGCAGCAACTTCTTGCAGCACTCAGTGGCAGCACAGCAGCAGAGCCTGGCAAAGGCCATGGCAGGTGCTCATCACCCACTGCACTGTCTGCACTCGTCGATGCCTGCCTCGTACCCCACAGGCACTACTGCCGTACCACACCCTACCTGCACAACCCCACCACCTTGCCACCAAGTTCTACAGCTTGGTGTAGTGGTTAGGAGTGCAGACTTCTAATCTGGCATGCCGGGTTTGATTCTGCACTCCCCCACATGCAGCCAGCTGGGTGACCTTGGGCTCGCCACAGCACGGATAAAGCTGTTCTGACCGGGCAGTGATATCAGGGCTCTCTCAGCCTCACCCACCCCACAGGGTGTCTGTTGTGGGGAGAGGAATGGGAAGGTCTGTAAGCAGCTTAGAGCCTCCTTTGGGTAGAGAAAAGCGGCATACAAGAACCAACTCTTCTTCTTCTTCTACGGGAGGGGTGTTGCCCCAGTCAGCTCCCTCCCAATGGCTACAGGCCTGCCTAAAAGAAGGGAAAGATAAAATAATGTAGGGGTTTAAAATGAGGCATCCCCCTTGCAAATGCTAGTGGGTCCCCCATTTGTCCATTAGGAACGCTTCCTCCCATGTGCCTGAAATTTGTTGATGAGGCAGAATCCTTGATTTTGGTTACATGAAAAAAACTTGGAAATGCATTTTCTATAGATGCTCATGGAAATGAATAAAGAGCAGGAAAAGAAATTAATTGAATGAGTGTAGTCATGTTATTATGTATATTAAATAAGAACATTAAATAACAAAAGGAACCAAATTAACACAAATATTTTCTTTTTGCCTATTCCTACTAGAACTCGGCGGGGGGGGAGTTTCGATGAAAAGTTTCAACAAGATTCCAACAGGTTTCTTAGAAACTGCTTGCTCAGAAACATCACTTGAACGTTTTAGTTGGGCTTCAACTCTATCAAAGACATTTCCGAGAAACACAGCAGCAAATACCCCAACTCAAAGTAGCACTTGATTGCTTAATCATGCGTGCAGAATGTACATGATTGTCTGCTTACAAACTCTTTATGAACCCCAAGCAAGCAGAACAGTCTCTTCCAGTCGACAAAGGAAATTTTCTGTGTGTGTGTGTGTGTGTGTGTGACTACCTGCAGGGAATGGGGATAGTAGTATTCACCAAGAATCTGTCTTCACATTTCAGTAGAACAAGAGAATGAGACAATTAACATGAGATGTAATAGTGTGAAAAGTTAAGCCATGGTCAAGGACTGATCTTCACAGGGTGGATGATCTGTGATGCAATGTCCCAGTGTATTTTTTAAAATGTTACAAGCATCTTTGGGGGCTAATCAATTTGAATTTGGCACTATGTCATGGGGAAAAACTGTTATTACTTCCCCACCCTCAGACTTTTTCCCCAATGGAAATCAGAATTCCTTAGCTGCTATAGCAAGAGGGCGATAAAAGCTTCTCTGCCTCTATGCCTGTCTTCTCTTTCATGCCCCTTACCTTGTGGAATGGCCTGCCTGAGGAGGTCAGAAAGGCTCCCAGACTTCTGTCATTCTGCAAACTATATTTACAGGATTGATCCCGAGAGTATATTTAGAGAGGTATTAGGGTTATAATTTAATTGAACAGTTCTAGAGGGGCTTTCCAAAGAGGAAGGGACTATGCTGTGCACGGGATCAGTTTGTTGTGTGTATTATCCTATTCTCACTGTACTATTTTCTACTGATGTATCCTTTTCCTGCATTGTTTATACATTTTATATCAGGACTAACATTATATGCTTGGTTCAGATTTATGCAATCCTAATCTTGGCAACATGTTTCTTAGATGTCCCATCCTATTAATTGCATTGATTTATACTATGTAAGCTGCCTTGAGTTTCAGTGGGAAAGGCATACTGTAAATATAGTAAATAAACATGAATTCCAGGGAAGTCAATGGAGCAGAGATGCAAAGATAAATATAAAAGTAACCTGTGTGTAATGTAACATTCTGCAAACAGACGTCTTCAGGCTGGAAAATGGAATTTTTATACAAATGGAGCAGAGTTGAATAATTCAGCTTTTTACATTATATTATTAATTTTGCACTTTTTACTAAATTACATTATCCTGATTTTGCTGGGCAGGAGAGATGTAAAGAGTTAAGTGGATTATGAAGCCTTAACTACTCAAAATTATAGTCAACCAGTTTTCTGGTTTCTTAGATTTTAACTGGCACCCATGTTGAAACAAAACACATATAAACGTAAGTTTATCAGTTCTAAAGGGTGAGATTTGTCCTACAAAAATCCTTATTTGCAACCATAGGCTTAAATCCCATTTAGCTGGTTCACATGGTACCCTTAGGTTGCCAGGTCCCTCCTGGTGACCAGTGGGGAATGGGGGGACTTACCAGGAGAAAGAGAAGGTACAGACCGCATTGCCATTGTGACATCATCAAACCAGCAACTTCTGGGTGATGCTCTGGTATTTGGGCAAAAACTCTGGTAAAACTAGCTTCTCCCCTATAATATCCCCCCAAATACCAAAGTGTGGTCCAGAAGTAGCTGGTTCAATGATGTCACTTCCTATGTGATATCAGCAATGTAGCCTGAGCATTCCTGTTTCTACCAGTAAGTCCCCCTGCCAGCCAGCTGATCAATGGCTGGGGGGACATGACCTGGCAGTGGGGGACCCCACCTCCACTGGGGAAATCTGGCAACCCTAGGCAACGTCTGATGCTACACATGGTGGGTAGAAGTAGACAGATTAAAAATTCATACTAGAGGAGCCGCATTCAGTAGAGGCTGGGATACAAGTCGGAGGTTCAGTCTTGGGCCCTTCTAGATGGGCAGCTTATACTGATGGTCTGATTCAGTGTAAGGCAGCTTCATCTGGTTACATGTGTTACATGCAAGTGTGTATAACTGAACTCCAGTGATCTTTTAAGAACAAAAAATAGATCTGGAGTTGTGTAATTTAGAGCAGGAGAACTTTTCTGGACACAGTTTCTCAGATCTCATCCCTAATGCCAGGAGTGAGGAAACTGTGGGCTGGAAAGAAGATTGCACACACTCCTATTCTCCCTCCCCCCTCCCTAGGTGCCTAGGCTGAAATTCCTCTAAAGATAAAGCAGAGTCCCCTTCATGATTCATGAGATTGTACCGAAGAGGAGCTACAAGTTTGAATCAGAACTAGAGAAACGGCTGCTGGCCTTTTCTTTTCTTTGGATGTCCTCAAGGCTCAGCCACACATATTTCCATTCCATTTAACCCAAAGGGGTTTACACGTAGGGAAGACTCCTTGGGCTCACAGCCTGAAATGCCAGCCCCATGCCTGAGGAGAGGGGGCTGTCATGGAAGCTCTCCTTGCCTTTGGAGATGGAGCCCCTCCTCCCAATTTCCCCTAGCCAACCCTGCCTGCTCTCCCTCTGGGACACTTCTCCCCCAGCCAAGCCCAGCCCAGCCCAGCCCAAGAAGTCTACCTTCTCCAGCTTCTCAGCAAGGTCTCTCCTCCCATTCCCCACTGCCCCATCACCAGTGGCTGGAGAAATGTGACAGAAGCCTCTCCAGTCTGCCACTGAGGCTAATGTGCACAACAGGCCTGTCCTTCACCACCTGGTGATTGGTGCCTTGGTACCTGGGCAAAACGTCCCATGAACAGGGTTAGGGAGGAAGGATTGGTAGGGAGCCAGCGCAATTATGTTGTTGTGTTTGTGAATGTGTGCATGAGAGCGAGTGATAGAGAGAGATTGCCTATGGAATAAAATCTCCTGTTTTCCCTTGGCTTCTCGGGAGTGCACTGTTATTGCCCCCAACAGCAGCTATCACCCAGATGGTCCCAGCAGCTTTCACTGTTCCTAATTTTTTAAAAAGTATTCTTCATGTTACAATGTAGCAGCATTGTAATGTAAAAAACACCTGCAGGGGATGGGGGAAGGGATCTTGGGCACGAAATGGTGAAAAGAAGGGGTGCGATTAAAAGAAATGGTGCAAGCAGGCACCATTTTGCAAAGAAAAACCCTTTTGGAAAAGGGGAAAGGAGCAAAGCATCATGGGAGGCTGCCTCCTTCCAACAATGTGGAAACTCTATGGCAAATTACAGCCTGGAGAATGAGGGGAGGAAAGCCCAAATGCAGAAAGCAATATTTCAACTCACAGAATCCAATCAAAATCCAAACTTAGGCTAAAACAAGGCATGTCTCCTAATGTGGAAATGGTCTGTGCATGCAAAAGCATTCACTCTGCAAGTTACAGTGTAACCACCAGAGACTCTGAAGATGTCTCTCAGTTCATTATCAAGGGCATGGCTTACTCTCTCTTTATATTCTGTTCCTGAAGACATCTGGCACACCATACTAATTTTTATGTGTGTTCCTTCACAGGTTAAAAAAATAGGGGGGCTGGAACCCCTTTCATATTTAATGGCCTCACTCACTATTGCAGAAAACTGAAAATGTGAAGGACCACCTTTCTGGATTATTCATCACTACCAGGCAGAGACGGAAATGATTAATCTGTCTGGAGCACAAACAGAAGGAAGTAGCTTAACCATTTCCTTGACCTGGTTGTTCTGACTCACAAATGTAGAAAGTTCCTGTTCCTGTTTGCAGTACCCAGCCACCCACTGGTGCAGTGTTCTGCCATGTTCTAATTTTTGCAATAAAGCTATGGACCATTGAGTTTAATGCAACTCCACAGTTGTCTAAAGCATCATGGATGAATGTCAAACATTGTGACAATAACACCAAAGTAGTTAGGGAAAATAACATTAAGTTATTTATTAAGGAAATGAGAATTTAATGTATAAATGTACCAAAATTATAATCAAAATCCTAATATATTATACCCATAGATCTTCCAAAAGATGGCACAGAATTCCTGTTTCATGCAACAACTCAGCAAGACTTATCGCTTCCAGCGGGAAGCAACAGCAAGCACCACACATAAATTTGTGGAGCACCAAACTCAGAGAGCTAGCTGTTATGGCTAAGTTAACAAATTGGGTTAATCATAGACCACTTGAAGGCTTTTAAAAACACTGGGATGAATATTTGAAATGTCTGTAAGCCTTTTTCTTTAAATTTACTATGCTGAAAAAATAATTAATTAAAAAAATAGTAATACAAAACCCTGAAATTGATTCAACTGTTCCTATTTATAATTCCCTCTGTATTACAACCAACTTTCTTGTAGTTCTTCCTATTAAGATAATCAAATAAACTGCCCCAGTTTCCTATACTAAACATTAGTTTCAGTGCTTCTTTGTTAAATAAATTTCATGGAAAACTCAGGCAGTGTGATACAGCAGTAAAAAAGGCGAATGCCATTTTGGGCTGTATCAACAGGGGCATCACATCAAAATCAGAAGATGTCGTAGTCCCATTGTATACGGCACTGGTCAGACCACACCTGGAGTACTGTGTGCAGTTCTGGAGGCCTCACTTCAAGAAGGACGTAGATAAAATTGAAAGGGTACAGAGGAGAGCGACGAGGATGATCTGGGGCCAAGGGACCAAGCCCTATGAAGATAGGTTGAGGGACTTGGGAATGTTCAGCCTGGAGAAAAGGAGGTTGAGAGGGGACATGATAGCCCTCTTTAAGTATTTGAACGGTTGTCACTTGGAGGAGGGCAGGATGCTGTTGGGTTTAAACTTCAAGTACAACGATATAGGCTAGATATCAGGGGGGGGGGGAAATTCACAGTCAGAGTAGTTCAGCAGTGGAATAGGCTGCCTAAGGAGGTGGTGAGCTCCCCCTCACTGGCAGTCTTCAAGCAAAGGTTGGATACACACTTTTCTTGGATGCTTTAGGATGCTTTGGGCTGATCCTGCGTTGAGCAGGGGGTTGGACTAGATGGCCTGCATGGCCCCTTTCAACTCTATGATTCTATGATTCTACTTTAAATTGTCTCACAACTTGCTTGGAAAAAAAGATGTGTGAGACTTCTTGTCCAGCTAGAAATGATGGCAAACGTATGACACTGTTGCCCCAGGTACGTGTTTCTTCTCACCTGCCTCCCCACCACCATTTACAGACTAGTGTAAGGATTGTACTCCTGTGCAGCGTATGTAGGTCAGTAGCCTGTTCCAGCAGTGAGTTCCCAGGCCAGGCAGATGAAGAGGACAGCAGCAGCTCAGTGCATGAATTGGGGTCCAAAAACAAGCACATCCCACTCTTTAAACATTAGTCATGCTTTTTGCTGACAAACCAACATATCCTGTCATAGGAAGCTGTAATGCACAGAGCAGCCTTTTCTCAGAGCCTTTGGCTTAATGTAGATGTTTTACCTAGATGTTCTTTTGAGGGGGAAGGTGATCCCTCCCCCCTGTGTTTTTCAAATAGCCCCCTCCCCAAATACAGTAGCTTTCAAGCCAGGTGGGTTGAGAACCTGAATCCTTATTGCTGAGAGAAACCCTGACCCTGCCATGACCCAAGTTAGCTTTCCGAAGCTGCTGCCCTGAGACTTTTGTGTGCTATCAATTATTTACACTCCAGGTCAATAATTAAAATGACCAAGAGAGTGTTTATCATGGAATTTAGTTTGAGTCCAGTGGCACCTTTAAGACCAACAAAGTTTTATTCAAGCTATAAGCTTTCCTGTGCTTATAAGGTTATACCTTGGATAAAACGTTGTTGGTCTTAAAGATGCCGCTGGACTCAAACATTGTCCTGCTGCTTCAGACCCACACGGCTGCTCACCTGAATCAATAATGGAGCAACAGCTTCAGTGTTTGAACTCTGGAGTGGCAGGCAGCTGGCCCTGGCAGAACAGCATTACTGACAAAGGTAAACAGGACAATTTTAAATGCAGGAACAGGAATGGGGGAGGGTCACTCAACAACATGCTTTTATACTTTCCTGGAGCATTTTCATGAAGTACCTTTTGTTGTCTTAATGGCTAAAGTTTCACTGACTTCAGTGGAGAGGGTTTTTTATACTAGTTAGCCCCAATTTAGACAGGAAACTGGCTTCCCCACTCATGCCTCCGGTAGGATGAGAAACCACTCAAACAAATAGGTATTGCAAGTGTGGTCTTTCCCTTCAATTTTAATCTATTTATTTACAGCACTTCTAACCCACCTTTCTCCACAAGGGGTTCTACAGTTGCCAAGGCTACCTATGTACAGCCTTTTAAAAGTAGAAACCAGAGGCTTTTCCGCACAAGGACCAATGTTACCAATTGGTCCCGCAAAGTGGAAACGCTATTTTTAAAAGTGCAATCTCAGTGTTACGCATACCTGCATTTTTAGTGGAATTCAGTAGCGTTTCATTCGTTTCCCACAGGTTTCCGGTCTCGCAAAAATCGCTAGACAGGAAGCGATTTTTTTCTGCGCTTTGTCCTGCCCCTGGCCATCAATCAAACGTACAGCCAATGGGCACTTGTTATCATGGCCCTTTCCCTTTAAGAACAGTTAAAAAAAAACACGTTGCAACGAATATGCCTTGATTCTTCCTAACATAGAGACCCATCTAGCTGGCAGCTGGCGTGTGAGCTGGCAATTCATCGTTACCATGCTCCCCTCGAGTGAAAAGAAAAATCCCCCCCCCGCATGGGCACGATTTTCGCCGACAATAAAGGGAACTTGCAAATGGGGCTGTGTTGTGCTTGGGGATTTAGGGGAGCTTTAAAGCACTTCTGTGGAGGGACTGCAGTCAGAGAAGCCTCGCTGGGTGAATGAAGGCTCACTGGTTCATTGCTTTCTGCTCACTCCGAGAAAAAAAATGGCAATTGCTTCGCCAGAATTTCAGAGGAGAGAGCCAGGGGGAGGGACTTTGTTGGAACCGCAACAATGGGAACTCACAGGTGTTTTTCGCTAGTGTTGCAGATTGTTTGCAAGAGTGTAGCGCTTTTCGGAGGGTAAATCCACTTTTCTGGATTTCCCTTTAAGCGCTACAACGAAGCGCTTTTCGCGGGACTGTTTCAGGAGTGTGGCAGATTGTGTGCGACGTTTTGCAGAACTGCAAATTAGTAGCGTTTACAATTTGCAAGCCTCCTGCAAAATTTAAGTCGTGCAGAATGGCCCCAGCTCTTTGGCAGGGCTGGGAGCCCCTGTGGCTATACTTTCCCCATCCAGTTAAACTGCTGGTCAGCATGCTTACTGCCTTTATGGGCATGACCACTTGATCAAGTACCCTCCAGTAAGGCTTGTTGTACTTTTCAACTCCTCTACTTTGATTTGTTTATACTGCTGTTTCAGACCGATCTTCCCATTTCCCTTTTCAAACACTGACTTTGCTCTCACTGCTTTCACCTTCATTGAGTATGCCTAAACAATTTTATTTATTTATTATTTATTGTATTGTTAGAGTTCTACAAGCTTAATTTGCTAGCTCAACACCAAGCATGTTGTTAAGTTCCTCCGTAGACTTTGCAAGATGCCTTTTAATTGGAAGTTAACTAAGACTTTTTGCAAATGCTCTGCATAACCTGTTGCATAGCTCAGCTCAGAATCTTTGAGAGCTCACAAGGATCCTTTATGCATGGCGGCAGCTACTCCGTGCTGCTGCCATGCCATTGTGGCGGGGCAGGATGGCCCACCGTTCCCCATGCACACATGGGGGTGGAGCATACGGGGCTGCTCTGGCGTAGCATGTGCACACGCACTTTGTGCCGGGACCAGGAAGCCCGGGACGCTGCCAGGCAGGGTAAGTGGCAGAAGCCGGTGGGTAGAGAATTGGGGAGGGGCCGGGGGGAGTGGGAGGCTGGGCCCCCTCCACATGCTATGGTAGGGGCAGGGGGACACCCTACAGCGCCAGCCCGCCCCAGCCCCTGTGTCCCTACAGCCCCTGCGTCCCTACAGCGCCAGTGTTCCTACAGCGCCAGCCCACCTCAGCCCCTGCAGGCACCCAAGGTATCCTGGAAGCTGCGGAAGTTCCCGCATTCGCATAACGCAGGCCTTACGTGGCCTTGGGCCAGGCCATGCATAATCCTAATTTTCCCCGCTGCCAGTGCGGACATTCCGGCCCATGCATAATGGGTCTTGGGCATTAAGACTCATCCAACAGCAAGGGAGGAAATCATTATCAACTGTGCCTTCATATGTATCTTCTATGAGTTGGCAAGTATTAAGGTTCATGTGATTAATCCATGTTTGATTTATGTTGGAAGATGGATGGTGATCATGCCATGACACTGTCAGGAAGTTTCAAAATGAGTTGGATTTTGATGGAGTGTGTCCAGCCAAGAGCTGATATGACCAGGGCCAACTATTATAATCGCATGCAATGGTCACAATGGAGAGTTGCATTTCAAGTGTTCACTTGGTTCTATGTTCAGTAGCCTAGAAAGACAAACAGTTCCCACACAGAAAAGAGGACAGAAATCAGCATACAGAACAATATGTTAGTTGTAAATCTGATACACAAGGTCCCATTTAAAATATATGACATTCCTTTACTGTGAAAGCTAAATCCTTCTTCATGCTAGAAACAGCCCAGAGGCAATTAAATGAAACTGAAGAACTATCAAATTACAGAAGGAAATGCTCCTTAAATTAAGGCAATGAGGAAAAATACATTTTCTTATTCAGCCAAAGAACTGATTTTGGTGCATTATTCATATTTAAAAGCTGCAAATGTTTCAAGTTTTACATATGTATTCTTTATCTTTATATTTCTATGCGCCTGCACATTTTGTTATTTGACAAAAAGCCCCTTCCCTTGTGTTGTGGTCCTGATCCGAACTGGACTGCTGCAGCACTGGGGAAATGTATGCCCCACAGCAGCTGTCTGACTTCAGGGAACTGGAGGCACGTCAGAGGAATCCCAGCTCAGCTGGTTCACCATGTGTTGTCTAGCTTGGGCCTCATGTGTGGTTTCCACATGGGGATTTCTCCTCACATGCCAAGCAAGGATGTCCACAGAACTGGAGGCTCACTCTGAGCACAACTCAGGGCATTTCCAGGTTCCCCCTAGAAACAGGAATCTTTTGAGAGTCTGCTGGGATACTTGAGGGCAGAGGGGGCAGAGCTCGGCTCAGCTCTCAAAGACTGTTTATACACTGGGAACTTCACTGCCCCAGTTTCCATGCAGGAACACAAATCGGGGGCGGATGAGGCGCACCGGGCCAAATGCTCCCCCATGTGAGTGCAGGAAGAGGTGGGGTAACCTGCCACGACTAAAACTCCAGCCTGCAGCCCGGCATGAAACCTCCAGTGCATAAACGGTCAAAATGGTACAACGAGAAAGGCTTGCTCCTCTGCACCCACTGCCCTTTCAGACCTTTGAAGGGTTTTTCACTTTCCATGCTGAATCACAGTTTAGCATTACAGAGAAGCTCAGCAGGGAGAGACGAAAGAGGGAATTCCTGAGTCATGGTGCGTCCCAACAAAAACACCATCCTTTCGTTGTCTTTCCATGGCTGATTGCTCTCATCAGATATGGTCTGATGCATGTGTGTTTATGTGTATTTACTTTTGCTGTAAAAAAACATGGACCTCTCTCTCTGCAACCCCACCCAATCTTTGCAGCATTGCCTACCTGCCAGCTATTGTTCCCTGCAGAGGATGGGGACTGGCTGACACTGCTGCCCTAATGTAGGAAGGAGGGAGCTGTACTCTGCTTTTATTCCTGCCTAATGTGGCCTGTCTTGTTTCCGGCAAGCACAAATAGTGCTTAAAGCAAACTTGCCTAGCAGTACTTAGCTGCCAGCTATCTAGGGATGCCAGCCTCCAGCTCCATCCCCAATCAAGTTCCTCAACCTAGGACAGGTAATCCTAATCCCCCCCCCCAACCAAAGCAGACCTGACAACCTTAGTTGACACACTAGCTTGGCCATCCTTTCTCAACATTTTTACTGTTCAGAAACCCCTGAAACATTCTTCAGGCTTCGAGAAACCCCAGAAGTGTGGCAATCATGCAGAATATGGTTGGGAAGCATAGCTGTGGGCATGCCTACTCGGGGCCCCTCACCTTCCCAGTCCCTCCAGGCCCATCACTGGCCATTTTGGGAGGCAGGAGGGTCAGGTCAACATGAACATATATAGTCATATCACCTGATAAATACTTAACAAATAAAAATATATTTAAAATTAATTAACTCCCACCTATTCAGGATTTCCACTTTGAAGAGTATCCACATTGCTTTAAACAGACTTGTTGGCAACCTGGACACTGCCTTTTCACAAGGAGGTAGAAGTTTGACAGAGGGAAAAAATTCTATCGCATAATTACTTAGCAGGAGTGCTCAGCTAACAAAACTGAGATGTTTAGCCCACAATAGACAGAACCGGAAGCTGAAACCCTCAGGGTTACCACACTGGTTTTGTTTATATTCTGTGGGTTATTTTTTGTATCTTTTGATCTTTTGAGCCTCTGGGGAGGGTGGTATATAAGTATGATAAATAAATAGATAAATAAATGTGTAAAATTTTCAATACTTTTTTTTAAGAAAAGAAACCCCAAGGCTTCATGAAATCCTGAGACCATTTCTGTATAGAGGCAAAAAACACGCACCACCTCCTGCTTGCAAATGCATGATAGGAAACCATTTGCACACTTCCTGATGAGAGACCCCTCTTTGCAGTGCAACAAGTAGAGGGAAATAGGGACTTTGCGATTTCCCTCATCATAGAGTAAACTGGACAAAAACTTGCACCACCCACTGGAGAGCTCTGGGTTGCTGCCTACGTCATGTGAAAGCAGCACTAAAACCCGTGAGCAATGACAGGCTGTCCAAGGGCAAGTTCCTCGTGCAGAATTGGTCTGAGCTAGACAAACAAGATCCCTGCTTACAGAGAGTCAGAAAGATCTATCAAAGCCTGGGGGATGGTGCACAGGCACTTCCTGTGTGGTAAGAAGACAGGCAAAACATGAAACATTTTTTTCTGGTAGTTAAATATCTCCCCCCCCCCCCAAACATCAATAATTTCTCTATATTACCTTCACAAACATATGTTTTATGAAACAAGTCGTCTGCTAATTTCAATAAAAATAGTGTCATACTGGCTTAACTTTGATTGACTGGCAGATCCACTCCAAAAGCCAAGCTATTAAACAACAGTCCAGTCTTCTGCACATTTGGAAGTAGTTTCTATTGATCATTGGGACTTATTCCAATCTAAGTAGACAACTGCAACAGAAAATCTTTTTAGACTTGCTTACAATAGCAATATTAATAAAATTAATAAAATTCCTGATAAGACAAAGTATCAACAGCACAGACTGTGGACCTCATAGCATTTTGTCCCTGAGGTTATCCAGACCCTTAGCATCAGTTCTTGGGGGCCGGGAATGTATTGCAGTTGAGGGGAAAGAAAGGGGCTTGTTATACTTGCAGTTCGTAGGCTGGAACCCACTGTCTGTTATTTATAGTATTGAGAGATAGAATTTGCTTAAATAACATGTATATAAAGTACTAACATCAGTTCTTCCTGAAGAGGAAACTGAAGGATGTCATGAATGCTCAACTGTACAGCAGTAAAACACATTTTATGCAAAAGATAGCCTGGCATAGATATAAGTGGAAAGCAGCTAGGAAATGAAAGATTCAACATAGTCTAGTTGTGATGAAAATGCAAAAAAGTGATACTAATTGGAGATGATTTAATTACTTCAAATCTCATTTGCTTGATTTAAGGAGTATAGAATATTATATAGGAGCTCTTTAAATGAAATAGAGTATGTGCTGGAAGGATCCAAGGTAACACTTTGATTCTTTTAAAGCCTGTTATTACTCATGATGATGAAGACATGAGGGATGAGCGTTCCCTGACAGGGGAATCCATCAGCAAGCACAATGAAGTGGTAAAGGTACATAACCCTTGCTTTATCTGCTCCTGTTTGCCATTTCTTAACATTTATGAAACTGACGTTTCAGGAACAGAATAATACTATGTTACATTTGATGAATCAGGCAATTATTTTTCTTTGCTAAAATGCCTAAGGGGAGAAAATAAGTAACATCTTAACCATTTAAAATGTTATTTAGAATTTATACAAATGTATTAAAAGCCTTTAAAGCAGCCAACCAACTAAAAAAGTGGAACTCTCTATTCCATATACATATATATATATATATATATATATATATATATATATATATATTCATAAAGATAGAAATATAGAAATGAGACAGATAGTATAATAAGCTGTTAATACAAAGAACAATAAAGTATAGTCTTCATTTGTTACACTTAAACCCCCTCCATTAAGTGTCCCCTTTTAATTAAGCTTTGAGTTTGGGCTGGGAGGCACTGCGGAGATATTAAGTATAACATAGATTCAGTTTACATAGGAAATATAAGACCCCACATTAACTACACAATGGTATGAACTTTTGCCGAAAACTTATAAACTTTTTCACATTTCCACCACATATGAAAAAAGAAACCTCTTTATCATCACATTTCCAACATTTGTAAACATAGTTTTTAGCAATTTTAGCAATCACTTTTGGTGTCACATACTACCTATAAAACATTTTATACTTAACACAGTCGAAGAGCCTTCCTGACAGATATTCAACACCGTATTTTCAGGTTTGAATTAAATACTTAACATTGAACATTTCTTGTAGAACAATATGAACTTTGGCCCTATAACAATACACTAATAAATAAAAAAGAAAGGGAAACCCCCCCACACACACTTTATCATGACATTTCCAGCACTTACAATTATTTTGCCATAAAAGTGTACAGAAGAAGAATAAAGAAAAGATTTCAAGCATCTTGTTCCTCCTTCCCTTTGCTTCTCCTTTCCCTTCCCCAATCTTCTTAAGGGGATCTCATATCGAGGCTTACTGCACCTTGTTGTTCCCGTAGACTTATATTCTGTCCAGTTAGACTTTGGCGTAGAAAGTGCAGGTGTTCCCGCAAAATATTCACCAATGAATCTTGAGGCAGTTGCACCTCCTGGACTCCGATCCAAAATGTATCAGTACAATTTTTTTCCTGAGAAGCTCCTTTACTTTCAAAACAGATCCATGTATCTTTTGGTGGATTCTTGTGTACTGTTGCTTTGAAATAGCTGTATGCCTTTTTTAAAAGGGTGTCCTTATCTGGGAAGTCATGTTTTCTGCGAGGCTCTGACACCCCTTTTTCCATCACCAAAATTTCAGATTTCTCTTCTGCTGATGATTTCCAACCTTGTTTAGTGCTGTCATCAACCACTGTTATTGGTCCATCAATCCTGTTAAAAACTTCTTCCTTGCCATCTTGGATCTCCTTGAAAATATTCTTAAGCAAACCTTCTGTAAATGCTTTCAGATCTTGGGTTTGTTTCTCTATTAGATAGGCCATTCTTTTTAACATAGACATGTTTTAGGCTTATAAGTCAGCAGCCAAGCTCAGACAATATTGCAAATAGCCAGGAGAGATCCTATACAGTCCTGGGCAAAAGCGAAAGTCTGTTTAGTCCTCCGACGTTCTTCAGTGTAGAATGAAGAAAAAAAACAACAACAGACACCAAAAAACAGCACGGAGATTTAAAACAAGGCAGTTCAGAACTAAAGCACTTTCAGCAAGTTGAATTTAGTACAGCCAAAAAGGGTGTCCTTTAAGAGCTGGTCACATATCAGAATTTCCTGGCACTAGTAAATGATGTTTTGAAGTCAGTGAAGACAATAGTCTCATCCTGGAGCAGAGTTCTCGCGAGATCTTCCCAATCACAGCTCTTATCTCCGGAAATCAAAACAACTGCTGTAAAAGCTATTGCAAGTTAATCTAAGTCCTCTTCTTCTACTTAAGAAAATTAGCCTGCCCCAAATCGAGATGGCTATTCAGGCAGAGAGAGGGGGAGGGAAAGAGAGAGGCGAAAAACAGCCCGGCAGAGCCCAGCTTTACTTGCTGTTGTTTATAGAAGTGTTGATTAATGGCTTTCGTTGAGGCTGCCAGATGCTGTCCTCCACCCAGTCCACCGCATTCACTTGCAGTAAATAAATCGTAGAAGAGGGTTAAAGTAGTTTCTTTTAAGAGAGAAAGAAAGAAAAATAGTACAAGAAAGAATATGGCAGTCGTCCTCTTGTCCTGAAACGCTGACAGCCTGTAATCCGGGGAGATAAACTCCCTAAAGGATTGGAGATGGCCCCAAGAGTTCACTAGGACTTCCTGGGTAGAAAAAAATGAGGTGGAGTTTGCATACCCCTCCTCTTTTCTGCCAATTGCTTCCACAATTGACCCCTGTCAGGCTCCAGTGATTGCACTGCAATCCCTCAGGATGACATCTTTAGCCATACCCCGGAACTCTCTATTCCTGGTTTACCATTGAGATAGTTCATCAGAACTAGCCACAGGGCACATTCCACGGACATCTGAGTAAGGGAACCTTGACAGGTGATGCAGAGAGCACTTCAGAGTCAAGAATGCATCATTTGTGAGTAACTATTCAACGCACAATATTTCTCAATTTTGAGAGAAATTGAGAAAGGAGTTCGGCAAGGCTGTATACTGTTGCCTTGCCTATTTAACTTGTATGCGGAGCACATCATGAGAAAGGTGGGTTAGATGACTCACAAATTGGGATCAAGATTGCAGGGAGAAATATCAACAACCTCAGATATGCAGATGGTACCACTCTAATGGCAGAAAGTGAAGAGGAACTAAAGAGCCTCTTGATGCGGGTGAAGGAGGAGAGTGCAAAAGTTGGCTTGAAACTCAACATCAAGAAAACGAAGATCATGGCATCCGGCCCTCTCAATTCCAGGCAAATAGATGGGGAAGAAATGGAGGTAGTGACAGATTTCATTTTCCTGGGCTCCAAGATCACTGCAGTTGGGGACTGCAGCAAAGAAATTAAAAGATGCTTGCTCCTGGGGAGAAAAGCTATGGCAAATCTAGACAGCATCCTAAAAAGCAGAGATATCACCCTGCCAAAGAAAGTGCATCTAGTCAAGGCTATGGTCTTCCCAGTTGCAATGTATGGCTGCGAAATTTGGACCATAAGGAAGGCCGAGCATCAAAGAATTGAGGCTTTTGAACTCTGGTGCTGGAGAAGACTCTTGCGAGTCCCTTGGACTGCAAGGTGAACAAACCGGTCAGTCCCAGAGGAGATCAGCCCTGACTGCTCCTTAGAAGGCCAGATCCTGAAGATGAAACTCAAATACTTTGGCCACCTCATGAGAAGGAAGGACTCCCTGGAGAAGAGCCTAATGCTGGGAGCGACTGAGGGCAAAAGAAGAAGGGGACGACAGAAATTGAGGTGGCTGGATGGAGTCACTGAATCAGTCAGTGCAAACTTAAATGGACTTTGAGTAATGGTAGAGGACAGGAAGGCCTGGAGGATCATTGTCCATGGGGTCCTGATGGGTCGGACACGACTTCACACCTAACAACAATAACAAAATTCAACGCACATGTGTTTTTGTAGTTGGATTTTCCTGTATGAAACAGGAAAAAAACTACTTCTTAAGTGCATTGGAAGTGGAATATCCAACATGTGCAGTATGTTTAGGCCAAGATGAAAAGCAGAAATGAATCTTAGTCAAACTGGATGTGTACCTGAGCCATGTATGTAGCTTCTGCATTCGAATTACACATCCAAGCAGGAGAACAAAGTTTGAGCCCAGTGGCACTTTTAAGACAAGCAAAGTTTAAGTCTGGGTATAAACTTTGATGCACACAGAAAAGCTTATCTAAGTCTAAGCAGGAGCAGTCTTAGGCATGAAGCATCTGGGGCAGCTGTCCCAGGCCCTATACTGCCCCTCCTGTGCTACAGCCTGAAGCCCCCACTGACTCTGAGCCATGGTGGCAGCAGCTCAGACAAGCAGCAAGTGACAATCTACCATGCTTCCTGAGACTCAGGAAGTGGACAGGGTCAATCAACTGTGAGACGAGCTGGCAGACCTGTGGGGAGGAAGCACCTGGCCAACCAAGCACCTCCCAATGCAAGCCACACAGGAAGGCAGCACTATCACCACCAGCCTGGCCAAGCCCCAAGCACTTATACCACAATAGGCATTGCCTGGAAAAAAATGTAATTCTTCCACCAGCTTCATCACCGTCTATGACCTATGTAAGGGCTATGGCTAAACAAACTTCATTCATTCAATGAACTACTGCTAGTGCATAAATTTCAGTGTTGCCTATTGAACAGTGGCTGTGGCATCACTAGTGCAACAGATACAGCTTCTCATGCCAGTATGTCTATACTGTGCTGTGAACTCCCCCCCCCCCCCGTATTGAATGGCAGTGTGTATGATGTAATGGGACTTCATGTACTCTTGTAAGCATTTTCTCCTTTACTATGTGAATATTTTGTTCACACTGTATGAACTCACATGCATACACTTTTCTCAATTCCTCCTGAAACTCAAGCTGCAGAAGTTGGGTCACTAAACCCATCTGTCAATCTGACAGCCAGGACTTAGGCTGCGTGTACTAGCCATATGCAATAGAGACATCTTTTCTTTTTCCTCCCTGGGTGGTCTAAGGAGAGAAGGAATTCTCCTTGGAAGGAAACACCATCGTTAGCTAGGATTGCCAATCCCATCTTGGGAAATTCCTGGAGTGGTGCCTGGGAAGGATGGACTTTGGGCAAGGGAAGGAGCTCAGCTGGGATGTAATGCCACATGGCTCACACACCAATGTTGCAATTTCCCCCCAAAAAGATCAATTGTAATTCCAGAATAATGCCAGGCCCCAACTGGAAATTGGCAACACTAAGAGGCGCAGACAGAGGTAGCCATTCTTCATGCAGTGAGACTTTCATTGGGAACACAGGGAGAAATGTAAAGGGGCTTTGTGGGGCCTCTGAAGGAGTCACCCACTGGCACAGGGCTTGACCAGCCAGATGGAGAAGAAAGTAATTGGAAATGAACAAGAGTCTGAACCACAAACCTGGAGCTATTAACATTTCGGCCAATCTTTTTAACATCACGGAGGTACGTTAGATCTAGTGGATGAGGTCTAATTTCCTCAATACTTGAATGCTGTAGTATTTTGTTGTACAATGGTATGCTTTTATTTGTATCAAATGTTGGCTTAGCCTTATATACTTAAAGACATTTTCTTTCCCTGAAATTAGAGTTATTTTGGTTTTTGCCGCCACATAAAAAGCCTTGCTATGACCGTTTATGCACTGGAGGTTTCATGCCAGGCTGCAGGCTGGAGTTTTAGTTGTGGCAGGTAGCCCCACCTCTTCCTGCACCCACACGGGGGACCATTTGGTCCTGTGCTCCTCATCTGCCCCCGATTTTTTCTCCTGCATGGGAGCTGGGGCAGTGAAGTTCCCAGTGCATAAACGGTCTATACACAATCCTGGATTGTGTATTTTAACAAGAAAGCCCTCAATATCTCATCCAAAATTCCCAAGGCTCACCCCCAGAATTAAAGTTCACAGGATTTCCTGAAGGACAGGAAATAGATGTTAAAACAGTTGATTCTGTGCATGGGAATACTCATGGGGACTCCCTACAACTAGTGAAGCAGTGGAGATGTTTGCTGTTTATGGAACTATTTTCTTTAATGTAGGCATACAAGCATGGATAAGGAAAGAGAAAAGGACCACAAAATTATTTCCTGCTATTTCATTCTTTACAAGGAATCATCGCCAAAAGACTTAAATCAGCAATAATTATTTGGCGTGCTAATCAACTGTGGCCCAGAAGAAATATCAGCCGGCAGAAGAGTGAGTCTGGCATGACTCTGCATCTTTTGGACCAATTCCTGAAAGAATTTGGCAGCAGCTGCCACCCCACCCCGCTTTTTCTTTCAACATCTATTCCAGTGACTCAGCACCTTCTTGAGAATTCAGCAATCATAGCCAGAGCACAAGCAGAATAGAGGACTTGTGACACACCCAATAATATCCTTATCCAAGGTTCTTCCTCTTTATATTTGTGAAACCGGCCTCGGGGAGGAACAAGTCCAGCTGTCCAAGTTAGAATAGGGCCAATCAGGGTGTAGCCAGCTCACCTCACAGATGTGCCTGGCTGCTGGAGCCACCGCGTCTGCAAGTCTCCACCGCTCCACCCGAGCACTTGCCAGGCCCCAAGTAAGCAGCCACAGCGGCAGGGGGAGGGAAGATCCCTTCCCTAGAGCCTGCCAAGTGCTGGGAAGGCTGCAGGGAAACAGCTGCGGCATGGGGGGAGGGGGAAGTTCCCTTCCCTAGGGCCCCCAAGTACTTATGCCACCTCATAGAGGTAGCGGAAGCGGTTGGCGGCCCGCAGGGAAGCAGCCACAGTGGTGGGGAGGAGGGGGAGGGGGGAGGGGGGAAGTTCCTTCCCCCTAGGGCCTGCTAAGCATTCTCGCCGCCTCACAGATGGGCCCAGCTCTTGCTGTGCCCCCGGGACGTGGACGTGCTGCCACCGGCTTGTGGGGGGCCGGGTGGGACCTTTCAAAGCCCATTCTTATAAACAGGCTTTGCAGCTAGTATTTTTTATAATATTTTAGATAAAAGTTCTGAGAGAGAGAGAGAGAGAGAGAGAGAGAGAGAGAGAGAAAGCAAAGAAGGCAAAAAGATCAATTATGCACAGGCTGGAATGCCTGTGATGGCAGTGACAGGGCTTCAGGGAAAATCCCTGATTATGCATGACATCACCAGCATCCGAAGCCTGGCCTGACTCAGGCCCTTGGAAGACGCACGTTAAGGAAATGCAGATTCTTCTGCAGGCCTGGAACTTCTGTAGGCACAAGCGATTGCTAGGTTGAGCTAGTCCTGTGCATACTCGAAGGAGCCGGGCTTTCAGGCCGCGTTGTGTACACAGGGCTGTTGCATCAGCGCAGCCAGTGTGTATGGGGGAGCCACTCCCGCGTGCATACATGGGGAATGGCAGAGCTTTTTGCCCCACCGCAATGGAACAGTGGCAGCCCAGAGAGCTGCCACCGTGCATAATGGGTCAAAGAGATGATAACAGTAAAACTTTTGAGCTTCTCAGTGACAAAGACATGTACAATTACCCATCAGTCAAAACATATACATTTATAACAAGATTACTTATTCTAAAATTATTTCAAAATTATAACAGAAAATGACTTAATGATTTCTGATTCTGATTAAATGATTTTTAAAAAATATTGTTAGATTGGTTTTAAGTATAACAGAAAATCTTCTGTTATACTTAAAACCAATCTGTAAACCGCCCGTGGCGCCGCGGGCGCCACGGACTAAATAAAACAGTAAGGGGTTCTGGGGCGGGATGAGTCCGGGATGAGGAAGGGTCCAGATTTGACCCTTCCTCATGACAGACAATCGGAGGGACCAATCGGCAGGCGCGAAGCGCCTGCCGATTGGTCCCTCCGATTCCCAGCCCCAGGAACTGCGAGCCGCGCGCAGCGCGGCTCGCAGTTGCTCCTGGCCTGACGCGGCGAGAGGCGCAAAGCGCCTCTCGCCGCGTCAGGCCTCTGCCTGGGGGACCCACTGGCAGCCGCGCGGAGCGCGGCTGCCGGGGGTTCCCTGCCCGGCGGCCTGACGCGGCGAGAGGCGCGAAGCGCCTCTCACCGCGTCAAGCCGCCGGGCAGGGAACCCTAGGACTCCTGCAAGCCGTCAAAAAACAACCAGCCACGGAGCCGGGAGCCGGCCAGGGTCCCACCAACCCGAGGGAGCCGCCGGCCAAATCACTCTACCGCTGAGGGAGCCGCCGCCCAACTCACGCCGCCGCCGAGGGAACCACCGCCGAGGGAGCCGCCGCCCATGGACCCGCCGCCGAGGGAACTGCTGCCCACGGAGCCGACGCCGAGGGAACCACCGCCGGACCCGCCGCCGAGGGAGCCGCCGCCCAAAGAGCCGACGCAGAGGGAATCGCCGCCGGAAATGTCGCCGAGGGAGCCGCCGCCCACAGAGCCGCCGCCGAGGGAATCGCCGCCGGAAATGTCGCCGAGGGAGCCGCCGCCCACAGAGCCGCCGCCGAGGGAACCGCCGCCCACAGAGCCGCCGCCGAGGGAACCGCCGCCGGACCCGCCGCCGAGGGAGCCGCCGCCCAAAGAGCCGCCGCCGAGGGAACCGCCGCCGGATATGTCGCCGAGGGAGCCGCCGCCCACAGAGCCGACGCAGAGGGAATCGCCGCCGGAAATGTCGCCGAGGGAGCCGCCGCCCACAGAGCCGCCGCCGAGGGAATCGCCGCCGGAAATGTCGCCGAGGGAGCTGCCGCCCACGGAGCCGACGCAGAGGGAGCCGACGCCGAGGGAACCGCCAGCGGGAATCGAAGACAATGTAAGCCCCACCGCCAGATCTGGGTAGGCTGCGCCGCCTCTGCCATTGCGGAGAGTCCACCCCCTCGACCCATGCCCGTCGACAGCCCCCCCTCACCCTCCAAACCCCTGCTAGCGCCCGCCGAAGACAAACAGCTGAGAAGCGTGACCGCGGCGCCGCTTTTCGGGGGGGGGAACGTCTCCCTTACCCTTCCCTCTTCTACCCTTTCAAAGCCCACCCAAAGAATGCAGGTGGTCCCCCCCCCCAAACACCCACTCTCACTGCTAGCGCCCATTGCATTTCGCACTGCAATGGGCTTGATTACTAGTCTAACAATATTTTTTAAAAAATCATTTAATCAGAATCAGAAATCATTAAGTCATTTTTTCCCTTTCATGCAAGAAGTCAATAAGGGATTTTCAGCTAGCAATGAATGAAGTTATTAACTTTTTCCTAATCAAATAGATGAGTTTAGCCATCTCTGCAAATTTCAACAGCCTGTCCTCACAGAATCACAGAATCATAGAGTTGGAAAGGGCCATACAGACCATCTAGTCCAACCCCCTGCTCAACGCAGGATCAGCCCAAAGCATCCTAAAGCATCCAAGAAGACTGCCAGTGAGGGGTAGCTCACCACCTCCTTAGGCGGCCTATTCCACTGCGGAACTACTCTGACTGTGAAAAAATTTTTTCCTGATATCTAGCCTATATCGTTGTACTTGTAGTTGAAACCCATTAATGCTCGTCCTTTCCTCTGCAGCCAACGGAAACAGCATCCTGCCCTCCTCAAAGTGACAACCTTTCAAATACTTAAAGAGGGCTATCATGTCCCTTCTCAACCTCCTTTTCTCCAGGTTGAACATTCCCAATTCCCTCAACCTATTTTCATAGGGCTTGGTCCCTTGGCACCAGATCATCCTCGTCACTCTCCTCTGTACCCTTTCAATTTTATCTACGTCCTTCTTGAAGTGAGGCCTCCAAAATGAGAGCCAGTTTGGTGTAGTGGTTAGGAGTGTGGACTTCTAATCTGGCATGCCGGGTTCAGTTCTGCACTCCCCCCACACAGCCAGCTGGGTGACTTTGGGCTCGCCACGGCATTGATAAGGCTGTTCTGACCGAGCAGTAATATCAGGGCTCTCTCAGCCTCACCCACCCCACAGGGTGTCTGTTGTGGGCAGAGGAATGGGAAGGCGATTGTAAGCCGCTTTGAGCCTCCTTCGGGTAGGAAAAAGCGGCATATAAGAACCAACTCTTCTTCTTCCAGAACTGCACACAATACTCCAGGTGTGGTCTGACCACTGCCGTATACAATGGGACTATGACATCTTGTGATTTTGATGTGATGCCCCTGTTGATACAGCCCAAAATGGCATTCACCTTTTTTACAGCTGCATCACACTGCCTGCTCATGTTTAGCT
Source organism: Paroedura picta (assembly GCF_049243985.1). Classification (NCBI taxonomy): domain Eukaryota; kingdom Metazoa; phylum Chordata; class Lepidosauria; order Squamata; family Gekkonidae; genus Paroedura; species Paroedura picta. Next base: position 124,840,495 of record NC_135369.1, on the reverse strand, counting down.
TACAATCCACAAGTACCCCAAGGTCTCGTTCACACACAGGGCCATTCCGCACCAGGATCTATGTAGCAAATTGGTTGTGGAATGAAAAAACACCATTTTAAATAGTGGAATTTGTCGTTATGCATACCTGCCTTTGTAGTGGAATCCAGTTGCGTTTCTATCGTTTCCCACAGGTTTCCAGTCTTGGCAAAAATCACTAGCCAGGAAGCAATATTGCCGAGCTTTGTCCTGCCCCTGGCCGTCAATCAAACAAGCAGCCAATGGATGGCCGTTATCCTGCTCCCGAAAAGCCCCTTTCCCTTTAAGGAAGGTTTAAAAAAAGACACACAGATGTTGCAACAAATCTGTGTTGATTCGTTGCAATGGAGAGACCCATCTAGTTAGCAGGTGGTGTTTGAGCTGCCATTTTATCGTTGCTCCGCTCCCCCTGAGTGAAAAAAAATGCCCCCCCCCTCGCACGGGCGCAATTTTCGGCCGAAAATAGAGTGAAAAATAAAGGGAAAATAAACCAGCAAACGGGGCTGTGTGGTGCTTGGTGCTTGGTGACTTAAATCAGCTCTGGGGAGGGACTGCAGCCGGGGAAGCCTCACTGGGTAAACGAAGGCTCGCCGGTGCGTTGATCTCCGCTCGCTCCGAGAAAAAAAATGGCGATAGCTTCGCCGGAAGATCAGAGGAGAGAGCCAGGGGGAGGGACTTGCAGAAACCACAACAATGGTAACGCACAGAACTTTCCTGCTAGTGTTGCAGATTGGTTGCAAGAGTATAGCTCTTTCCGGAGGGTGAATCCACTTTTTGGGATTTCCCTGAAAGTGCTACAACGAAGCGCTTTTTGTGGATCGGTTTCAGGAGTGTTGCAGATTGTCAACGACGTTGTGCATAACAGCAAATTAGTAGCAATTTCAATTTGCAACCATTTTGAACAAGTGAGGAATGGCCCACAGTATTACCTAGAAGCGTACCCGCCATCCAGTAGGCATGCTTTTCATTTTTCTGGCCCAGATGCAGAACTTTATACTTATCTTTATTAAATTGCATCTTGTTCTCATTTGCCCATTTTTCCATTGTGTTCAGATCTCGGTGAACTCTGTCTCTATCTTCCGGAGTATTTACCAGTCCTCCCAATTTGGTGTCATCTGCAAATTTGATGAGTAGTCCCTCCACCCCCTCATCTAGATCATTAATAAATGTTTAAAAGTGCCGGACCGAGCACCGAGCCCTGAGGTACCCCACTACTTACCTCCCTCCAGTCTGATGAAACACCATTGGCAACAACTCTTTGAGTGCAGTTCTCTAACCAATTCCCTATCCACCTAACTATCTGAAAATCCAGATTGCAGTCCTTCAATTTATCTATCAGAACATCATGGGAAACCTTATCAAAAGTTTTACTAAAATCCAATTAAATGATATCAACTGAATTTCCACGATCCAGCAAACCTATTACTTGGTCAAAAAAGGAAACCAGGTTGTTATGACAGGACCTGATGGAGACAAATCCATGCTGACTTCCTTGGATCACCAAATTGTCCTCCAGATGTTTGCAGATCGCTCCCTTTAATATCTGCTCCATTATCTTCCCCACAACAGAGGTCAAACTCACTGGTCTGTAGTTTTCCAGGTGTTCCTTCCTCCCTTTTTTGAAGATTGGAATAACGGTTGCTCTCTTTCAGTCCTCCGGGACATTTCCAGTCCTTAAAGAGGTTCCGAAGATGATGGACAAAGGTTCTGCAAGTTCTCCAGAAAGTTCTTTGAGCACTCTTGGGTGCATTTCATCCAGCCCAAGGGATTTGAACTCATCCAGTGCACCTAAATGCCTCTCGACAGCCTCTCTGTCCATGTCAACCTGCCACCCAGACACTATCCCTTGGCTACTGCCATCTCTAGATGTGCCTAAACCCTTTGGCCTGTGGGGGAAAAAACAGATGTAAAATAGGCGCTGAGCCTTTCTGCTTTCTCTGCATCCTCCGTTAGAGTTTGTCCACCTGCACCCAACAGTGGGCCTATTTCCTCCTTTACTTTACGTTTGCCCCTCACATAACTGAAAAATCTTTTCTTGTTACAATGGGCTTCCCTGGCCAATCTTAGCTCACTCTCAGCTTTGTCATCTACTATATAATAGTCTCACTGCTGTTGTCATGTATAAAAACAAAGTTCCATCACTATTTTCAAGTTGTTTTTCTATCAGTCCCAAAACCTCAATCTATGCAAGCCTACCCTTGACCTTATCTGGAAATTACAATCGGTCCAAAATACTGCTGTGCAGGTCCTCATCAGAACACTGTGGAGGGCCTATATTGGACTTGTACTGCAGCACCTACATTGGCTTCCAGTAGAGATCTGGGTTCACTTCAAGGTTTTGGTTTTAATCCTCAAGGCTAGATATGGTCTGCGCCCAGCATATCTAAAGTTCTGCCTGTCTGAATATGACCCCTGGAGGGCGCATCGCTCAGTGACTGCAAATTGTCTGGTAGACACTGGCCCCAAAGAAGTCCAACTGGCCTCAACCATGGCCAGGGCTTTCTCTGCCTTGGTGCCTACCTGCTGGAATGAGCTCCTACAGAACATCAGAGCCCTAACCGAACTAGCACAGTCTGAAGGGCCTGCAAGACAGAGCTCTTCCACCAAGTTTATGGTTGAGGCTAGTTCAGGCAAGCAAATAAACTAAACACCAGTGGGCCTTCCCTGCTGCAATATTGACAGCTCTTCATTCCCACTCATACAAGCACCTAAAACTAAACCATCAACTGGTCTAGCCAAGGAGACCTGGCACATACTATTGAAAGGTAAAGGTATCCCCTGTGCAAGCACCGAGTCATGTCTGACCCTTGGGGTGACACCCTCTAGCATTTTCATGGCAGACTCAAAACAGGATAGTTTGCCATTCCCTTCCCCAGTCATTACCGTTTTATCCCCCAGCAAGCTGGGTACAATTTACCAACCTCAGAAGGATGGAAGGCTGAGTCAACCTTGAGCCGGCTGCTGGGATCGAACTCCCAGCATCATAGTCAGAGCTTCAGACAGCATGTCAGCTGCCTTACCACCCTGCGCCACAAGAGGCTCTATCAATAACAATATTGGTTGATAATTCCTTGTCAAACTAGGATCTTGACTCTCTTTGTGTAACATTATGTTAGCCTCTTTAACATTGTCTCAGGCATCTTTCCTCTCTGAAGAATAAAATTCATTGTACTCTATAAAGGTTGTAAACTTTCATCTTCAAAACATTTATAATACAATCCTGGTAAGCCATCTGACACTTTTCCTGATTTCATTTTCTTTATTATTGTTGTTGTTGTTGTTGTTGTTATTGTATTTATACCCCGCCTCCCCCCGAAGGCTCGAGGCAGCTTACATAACCCCGTCCCCTAAAACCATAAAATAACAATAAGATCTAATAAATTTTCAATAGTGGCAACAACGATGGCTTAATCTAACTCATTTGGTCTCCGCATCCTCAACTACAGGATGGGGGGTGACACTCTCTACCGCCAGTTTGTGAGGGGGGGCTGATCTTCTTACCGCCCGGCCTCAGCTATAAGCCTGGCGGAAGAGCTCCGTCTTACAGGCCCTGCGGAATGCTGGTAATTCCCGCAGGGCCCTCAGCTCTTCCGGGAGCTCATTCCACCAGGTTGGGGCCAGGACTGAGAAGGCCCTGGCCCTGGTCCAGGTCAGGCGGGTTTCCTCGGGGCCGGGAATGACCAATAGGTTAGCCCCCACAGAGCGTAAAGCCCTGCGGGGGATATAGGGCGAAAGGCGGTCCCTCATATATGCTGGGCCTAAACCACGGATGGCCTTGAAGGTCAAAACCAAAACCTTGAACCTGATCTGGAAGGTGACCGGTAACCAGTGCAGCTGCCTCAGAACTGATTGGATGTGAGCCCTCCACGGTGTAGCTGTGAGGACTCTAGCAGCCGCATTTTGGATGAGTTGCAGTTTCCGGATCAAGCCCAGAGGCAGGCCAGTGTAGCTTCCACAACCTTTCTTATTGTTATGGGTCAATTCATACTTTGTCTTTCTTCTTCTGTGATCCTAGGTAAATATTGTTTTCTAAGATATTCTTCTATTTTACCAATAGCGCCTCATGTCCTTTATACAAGTTAGAATAATATTTATAAAATGTTTTTGAATACTTCCATTATCTAAAATAACATATTGCATTCTTGAATATTCAATATTTTGTTTTCTCTTTCCTTTCTTAGTTTATATGTCAACCATCTTCCTTGTTTATTTGCATGTTCAACATGTCTTTGTTTTGCATAGTTCATTTTTACTTCCATTTGTCTTATGGCCCACATGGAAATTTGTTGTAAAAGTTTTATTTTACAAGAGATATTTGTATTTCCAGGAGAATTTCTTAAGTCTTCCTGTGACATACCCAACACTATATGACATGCAGCAGTTTCTCTCATTTATTAGTATCCCTTATACCTGAAGCACTTTGATGCTTTAGTACATGTACCTGTTATAGGAAGTGAAATATGGCACAGACTGACAGACAGGCAATGTCATTAGCATAGAAGCATAGAACTTTGAGTCAAAGATGAATCAATGCCCCTACAGTCATCATCCTAAGTTTTATAATTCTCATGCAATGAATATATATGATTGTATAGAAACATGGCACTTATTAATAAGGTTCTGTCAAGTCTCAAGAGTCACATCAGGATCACAACCAGTTATGTTATTTCCAGGCCCACCTCAGGTCTGGACAAACAGACATACACGAAGAGTCCCATGCTGAAACTGAATTCTCAGAAGGAAGGGGGGGGCTGATTGGAACTGGGACCAGGGCAAATGGGGAGGGTTAAGTTCCACACCCATGCTATTTTTCAACCTGTTACAGCTGCTATTTTGTCCTATTTGTGAAACTCATATGCAGCCATCAGGATGCCTGTGATCCACCAGTGCATGCAAATTTCACCGAAAGGTTGAACAGTACTTTCTCAGGTCATTTTGGGGAAATGGAATGGGGCAAAGGTAACTGAGATCCTACCCTTCTGAGATGTGGTCTCAATCTGCAATAGTGTGGTAGGTACCTCCAACAAGCAATCTCCTGAAGGAAGGGCAAGAGCACATGGCACAGGTGAAAGAAGGGGGCAATCCTACAGAGCATGTTTATCCAGACACACATATTGGGGCTCAGCTGGGTAGCTGTATTCATGGTGATGAAGGGTGAGGGCATGCCCCTAGCACTGTGAGGGCAGCTGGGAATGAGTTGTGGCAGTTGCACACACTGACTATCCCAAGGTGAAGCAGCTATTAAGGCAAAATTTAAAGCAGGCGTGTGTAGAAGCTGGGAGGCAGAGCTTGTCAGACTTGGCAGGCTACATGGGAGACAGTAGGGTGGTGCACATCAAAGTGAGGCCAAGCAAGGGTACGCAAATCTGCCCTGGGTACGAGTTGATGGATGTTTGGGGAAGCCAGATGCCACTCAAGAGTTAGTCATCCCACTCTTTATGCTTCCTGCCTCTTTGTGAGACCATTAGAAACCTGATTATTAGCAAGGCCAGGCCCAGCATGAAAGGAGGAAAGAGCTCAATATTGTCCTATGGAGGACCCCTTCCATTCCCACACAGTCATGCCCTGTGGAGGTCCCTTTCCCACCTTACAAAAGATTATTTTCTTCAGCACTGCCCTGCCATTTCTGGTTGCATTTATGATGCATTATTTTAGAACTATATTTGAGTCTAGTGGCACCGTAGAGACCAACAAAATATTGTTATCACTTATCTCTCTCCCCTGCTCTAATCAAGCTTCAGACTGGATTTAAGAACTTCATATTCTCCATTCCTACCTGTATCTAATGAATGGAGCTTTTACTGTCAAAAGCTCATCTCTCCCCAAAATTTGGATGATGCAATTGGACTCATATCTAGTTCAACTACTGTCTTCCAGTTTCTTTGTGGACTTGCTCATTGGTGAAAACCTCAGTTGGTGCATTAAGATCCTTTAATGGGAAAATGTGGCAAGCAGAATAGGTACCCCTTTTTTACTACTGTGCAGATGCAGGATCACGCTCTCATTTATGGATCCTGGCTCCCATGCACATGCAGTTAACATATAAGATTATTAGCTGGACTTTTGGGGCAATCTCTTTATTAAAAGCCTCTCATTCAGTGACTCTTCGAACTCCTTTTAGGTGCTCAAATCATTGCTGAGACCCTGACTGTAACATTTTTTTCCTGTCCCAAGACCAACTTTAATTAAAATCAAGGGAGTGCACAGCCTGCACTGGAGGATGGTCTGCTTTGCCAAGATCCAGGAGACAAGGGCCTTTTGTCTACATGTTTTTGTACGTACAATGCTATTAGTTTCATTGCCCTGATATGCAGACAAGGAAGGAAAATACAGGTATTTACTTTTGAGGAATTAAAAATGTTTCTGCAAAAGACTTTTCCCAGCAAATGCAAGTCTCATAGTTTATTCAAAGCACAATCTCCCCCATACTATTCAAGGTATAGAACCTATACAAAGGCAGAGGCTCTGGAAGAAATTAGCAAGGATGAAAGTAGAGGCTGTACACTTTGGATGAAGATACATATCACACTTTGATTAGAGTGGAGGCATACATCAAGGTCTGTATTGCCTACCCAGGCTGGCAGCAGCTCTGCAGGGTCTCTGGCAGAGGCCTTTCACATCACCAGCTACCTAATCTTTTAAACTGGAGATTCCAGGGACTGACCCTGGGACCTTTTGTGTATGAAGTAGAGGCTCTTCCACTGAGCCACAGCTTCACCCGTAGTGAGCTCTGTAAAAAAAGTATGGAGAATCATCTGCATGAGTGCTCTGAAGCAATGGGGGAAACTACCCACAGTGGGTATTTAGTTGGCTACACGTCATGTCTAAATAGGGTTGCCTTGCCAACCTCCAGGTGGCACCTAGTGATCACCAACTTTGCAATTGATCTCCAGGTAACCAAGATCAGTTCCCTGGAGCAATTAACTACTCTGTGGCATTGTACCCTGCTAAGGTCCCTCCCCTCCCCAAACCTAACAAGTTTGTATATAAAGCACTTACAGAAAGATGAAAAGAAAAACAAACAACCAGCTGGCAAAATAATTGTTGATACATGTAAGAGCATAGTCTGTTATTGTCTTTAAAAGAACATATTCAGTTCCCATTGCACATTAGTCCTAACCTTCGGATTTATCTTTTGCCTCTCTCTCCCCCTACTGTTGATTAACTTCCAGACATTGGATTCTCGTTTGGTGTGTTGCTAGCTGAGTTGTGTTTTCATCAGCTATTTTTTTCAAACCGTCGATTCTGTCTGAGAGCTCTTTCTTGGTGTCTTGAATTTCCTTTTCAACCTTTTTGACTACTTTCAGTATCTCTGAGTTGCCTTCGCATAACAAGCAAAAGAACTGTGCCTTAGTTAGTTTTTCCATAGCTGTAAACAGTCACAGATTACAGACAAGAGGTCTCGCGAGAGTTCGGGTGATCAGAAATTATCAGTTTGCCAATCTCTGTATTAAGTCAGCATCTCCCGCTGAGCTCTCCTTAACAAATTTTAAAACTCTTTCTTTTGTTTGTTTTAACGAGTGTATTTATCTGGCTTACCTCCTGTCCGAAGAAAGGATTCCCTTGTAAATTGGTTAGGGAGGAAGGAGGGGGGCTGATGCCTGGCTTTAAAGAATAGGAAAGCAAAGAGAGACCTCACAGTCTTTGTGTTGATTTCATCAGACTTCGGCTCTTGTCAATCTGGTAAGAGATAATCTGGGAAGAATGCAGGATTTTATGCAGCTGGTCATTTCAAGCTTAGAAAATTGTTTATGACAAGGACACCATCATGGCCCCGAGCACAGGCAGCGATGATCCGGAGAACTCAGTCTCTGTGGATCTGTAGGACCCTCAGGATGCTGTTCCCGGTTCCTGGGGCGACCAGCGAGCGAGATTTGCGCATCCCGCTCAGGTCTGCCAGGTGCATCTGCTCCTGGCCCTCTGCTTGGCTCGAGAGCTCATCACGGAATGGGCTAGTACGGCACCATCTTCAGTTGTCTCCAATAGACTTCCTGTTTTAATGTCATTTTTTGTGATGCATAGCATGAGGACAGTGGCAAGACTACATTGATACATGTGCTGGAATGAACCTCAGGAATGCAAAGAAGAACCTGCTAAGACTGTACTTGTGCCCCTCCACCCCTACCTGGTAGCAGGACACCAGCGGTAAAAATAACACAGCTTTTATGCACCTGATTTACATCAGGAATCCAAACTATTTGTATTCAGTATCAAGTGAAAAACAATGTACTTCCTTGTTTGCTACTTAGAAGCCATTTAAAAAGCAAAGAGAGGGGGTTAGAAAACAATCCTTATGCTCATTAAAGTCTTAACCATGTCATCTGGGAATAATGACACAGGAACAAGAGCAAGAGTGAGAGAACACAGTTTATTTCTAAGAATGACCTTTCCTTCTAGCAGACCATCTCACCACTATGAATGGCTAAAAACATGAGGGGGAATTAGAGGGAATTCCCCAGTTAGTACATAAAAGGACAATGTCTCACTGGAGGAGTGACTAAAGGAAGGTAACTGGATAGATTCAGAAAATTTTAACAAAAACTAGAGTGCCCACAGCCCTAATTCACCCTTCTCTCATGCTGACAAGCACAGGCACATCTTGATAGGGCCATGACAAGAAAGAAGGTTTGCTCTTCCACCTCTGATCTTTCCTAACGGTAATAGACCAGTGGTGAAGCAGAGGGGAAACACCATCTTGCCAATTCCTGATGCCATTCTCAATAGGTGAGTTTTAGAGTAAACAGTTGTAAAACTGTCAGTGCTAGCAATACATACAGAGTTCGCTAGAAGGACAACAGTGCATTTCAAAGACTCCTGTCATATTCTAGTTTGAATTCATTGGTTATGAACTTTTGTAAATCTACATGTTGAGGAAATAAAATGGTATGATGATGTTGATGATGATGATGTCATCCGTTCAGTCATGTCCGACCCTTGGTAATTCTATAGGAAAGTCTTTGCCATGTGCCCCTCTCTCTGACTGCCCCCTTGAAGTCCTATAGCATTCCTCAACGTGGTAAGGGGGTGAACTTTGGAGCTCACAGCCCACAGGCCAATTGCAGAGGCATGGGGAAGGAACTGGCAAACCACCCCGGTTTTTGTTTTGTTTTTTGTTGTTGTTTTTGCCAAGAAAATTCTAGTACACCAACTATGGTATGGAGTGGTAGGCCCCCCAGGTCACGAAGTACTAAAATGGTATACAGAAAACCAAATAAACACTGACAATATGAATGGTACAAAAGCAAGCTCCTTAAAGGGGATTAAATATTTTCAGAAGTCACCAGATTCCAAAAGTTTGATTCCCAATGTTACTATATACTAGGAAGAAGGAAAGGTCCATTTAAATCTCTCTTAGTAGCTAGGCAGCTAGGTAAGTAAAGTGACATGCTAGTATGATTTGTTAGGTGAGAATTATGCAAATTATATTTATTTATTTTATTTATTTGTTTGATTTATTGACTGTAGCTATAAAACAAGTTGTCTCACAGCGGGTTGCAGCATAAAATGAATCCCCACAAAATAAAACATTAAAACCATAACATAATTCAATAGTGAGAATAATAAATAAATAAAAATCCAACCTCCTCCCTCCTGTCTCCACCCTCCTAAGGGACAAACTCCAAGGGTGCCGATTATCACAAATGTTGTAGTTCTTAAATATATTCTCAAGTATAGAGGGCCCCCCAAATCTTCTGTGTCCTGGGTGTAAACTGCACGGGGCTTTTATTCTAATCCCAGGTCGATTCAGTTCCTGCCATCTCCACTACAAACCCCCCGCCATCAGGACCCATAAGTAAGCCAACCCTTACCCTAACCTGAGAAATTACGCTACTATATTCCTTGTAATTTTACATGTACAACAATATCAAAAAATAATTATACATTGCACGTCCTATCCTAACCAGGTCACAAATCATTCCCTACCCCTAACAATCCCAGTAAACCTACAAACTCCCTATACTGACCCATAACTAATCTGACCCTAACCCTAACCTGAGAATTTATGCCAGCGGTTCTCCACCTGGGGGTCGGGTCCCCTTCAAGGGTCAAACGACCTTTTCACTGGTGTCTTCACAGCGCATCCAGCATAGCACATAGTCCTGCCAAGCGCTCCACGTGGCCTCAGGCTCCAGGTGGCGGCAGCACAGCTCCTGCAGCTGTGTGCCCAGCCTCTCCAGGGGTGCCCGCTTACCTTGCAGTGTGTCCCGCTCCAGTGCTTCCCCCCCCCTCAGCAGGCCCAGCTTAGCTCTGCCAGCACCAGCTACAGTTCAGCCACCTCCTCCTCTGCTGCAGGCTGCCAGTCCTCCCTGCACTGTGCCACTAGCTCCCGCACCAGGGGCCCGTTCTCCTCCTCCAGTGGCTGCACTCGCCTCACGTATGTCAGCAGGTGGCAGTTCACCTTCCTCAGCTCGCCCTCCTCATCCCACAGCTCGCCCTGCATGGCTGTGCCTCCTCCCACTTGCCTCACCATGTGCACTTGCCCCGGCAACTGGTGCACCCACTCAACTGCGCTGCTTTGGGTCTCGTCCCAGCTAGGTGCGGAGCGGGTGGCCAAGGCCGGACAGCCCAAAGAGGCAGCCAGAGAGTGGCCCCTGCTGGACACATACCCTGGCCTGGCTGAGACACAACGAGAAGCTCTGCTCTCGGGCCCGCCTGTGTTGCCTCCCCCAAATCATGGGTTTGCTTGGTCTCTCCCCCACCCTTTTCTTCAAGGGGTACCCAAAGTGGCCCACATCCCTTTACGGATGTCTCCAAATCAATTTTGTCTGAGGGAGGGTGCCTGCACATGAAAGCTCACGCCTTGAATAAATCTTGGTTGGTCTTAAAGGTGCCACTGGACAAAATTTTTGTTCTTCCAATCATTGGTTTTCATTACTCGGTTCATACCCTGCCCTTCTCTCCAAGGAAGTCCTAAAGTGGCCGACACCACTCCTCTTCCATTTTATCCACACAACAGCCTTGTGGGCTAGATTGAGATAGAGCTTTCGTCTGTTTCGAACAGCGGAAAAGAGTGAGATCGGCATGGTGGGACAAGAGGCAGAACTGAACTGAGAAAGCCCGGATAAAAACCAATTTATATACAGTCACGAACAATGGATCTTCATGCTATTGGTCAGTTTTGGTTTATTTCCTGTGAAAGAACACTTGCATAATTTTATGGCTGGGGGTTACCACAACATGAGGAACTGTATTAAAGGGTCACAGCATGAGGAAGGTTAAGAATCACTGAGCTAGATGGAGCATACATGTTACTCCCATCCTGCAGTCAGCTTGGTATAGTGGTTAAGAGCGGCAGCTTCTAATCTGGCAAGCAGGGGTTGATTTCCCATTCCACCACATGCAGCCAGCTGGGTGATCTTGGGCTAGTCACAGTCCTGTTAGAGCTGTTTCCACAGAACAGTTCTGTCAGAGCTCTCTTCTTCTTCAATTATTAGCTATCATATACAAAGCCCTTCATGGTCTTGGTCCCTGATATAGGGGGGGACTGCATATTTCCCTATGTTCCACCATGACAGTTTTGCTCATCTGAAGCAGAAGCAGAAGAAAAAGATGAGGAATAGGAGTTGTTTTTTAATACTCTGCTTTTCACTGCCTGAAGGAGTTTCAAAGCAGCTTACAATCGCCTTCCCTTCCCTTTCACCACAACAGACACCCTGTGAGGTAGGTGTGGCTGAGAGAGCTTCTGACAGGACTGATCGGTCAAACAGCACTATCAGGTCACCCAATTGGCTGCATGTGAAGGAGAGGGGAATCCAACCTGACTCACCAGATAAGAAGCTGCCACTCTTAACCACTACACCATACTGGCTCTCACATCACACTGAGCAGGACCGCCTATAGGCACTAACCTGCAAATGGCAATATCAACTGCCTGCACACTTACCGTGTCCATTGTAGCCTCTGTCATGTGAAACAGCCAGCATGAGGTGGTCAGGAAGAAGGCCTCGGTACCGGGCCGCCGGCATGCTGGCGGATGCAAATGCGCACGTGCGGAGCTGCTGCGCATGCAAGTTTGTGCCCCGGTGGGCGCAAACATGCATGCGTGGCAGCTCTGCACATGCGCGTTTGTGTGGAGCTGCCACACGTGCGCATTTGCGCCCACCAGGAAGCAAATGCGCATGCACGGCAGCTCCGCACATGCATGTTTGCGCCCTGCCGGTGGGCACAAACGCGCATGCGCGGCAGCTCCACGCATGTGCAACAGCTCCATGCATGCACATTTGCGTGGCTGCTCTGCATTTGTGTGGCACTGCCGCGCGTGCACTGCGCCCAGACCACCAGCTCTCCCCCACCCCCAGAAGCGGTCCTCAACAAGGAAAAGGTTGGGGACCGCTGGTCTAGAGTACTATATATAGCTAGTTATAAATAAGATCCTGCTGTGTAATATTCTACTGTGTAATTTTGGCATCATTTAAAGTGTCAAGTTATATATTTCTTTAACTCCATGTTTTAAAATTTCTGGTTAGTTCCAGATTTCAACAATCCTAATTATATTTCACTGTTTAATGGAAGTTCCACATTGTTGATTGCCAGTTTGGTGTAATGATTAGGAGTGCAGACTTCTAATGTAGCAAGCCGGGTTCGATTCTGCACTCCCCCACATGCAGCCAGCTGGGTGACCTTGGGCTCGCCACGGCACTGATAAAACTGTTCTGAGCAGTGATATCAGGGCTCTCTCAGCCTCACCCACCTCACAGGGTGTTTGTTGTAGAGAAAGGGAAGGGAAGGCAACTGTAAGCCGCTTTGAATGTTCTTTGGGTAGAGAAAAGCAGCATATAAGAACCAACTCTCTTCTTCTTCTTCTTCTTCTTCTTCTTCTTCTTCTTCTTCTTCTTCTTCTTCTTCTTCTTCTTCTTCTTCTTGATTGTTCTGACTCATCTGTCATTCCTCTCGAGGTCCAGCAAGAAAGGTGGACTATAAAAAACATAAATAAATTAATAATAGCATCTTAAAAGTTTTGCTAACCATAACTTAGAAAATAAATTGGCCAGCCAACATAATCTAACATATTAATATCTGACATGTTAATGAAATCAAACAGAGAGAAACAGACCTATCCAATGGCAATACAATAAATATATTCATAAAAGAAAGAAAAGTGTCCTTTTTTTGTAGTTTTTCTTATTTCTTTATTCTGTAGAACTTCTGTCAAAACGGAATCCAGGTAATATCCGTTTTCAGTAAGATTCTTTCATCAGTGACAAGTCCTTATATATAATAATAATATAATGGGTAACGTGTCAGTACAGACCAGTATCCCCATACCTATGTGAGCCTGTGAACCTTATTTTTTATTAATCTGTGCCTGAATGTTGCAAGCATTTTAAACATATTCCTCCATAGAATCACAGGTGAATCCGGCATTCAGTTGGAAATCTTTCTCACAGCCACCCAACAGCATCTTGTTTTTCATGAAGTAATCTGGCTTGAAGTTGCTCCTTGGCTTTATATTTCAGTGATCTAATTCAGGTGATATGCAAGGCAACCAGCATTTTATACACATCAAATTGTGCCTAGAATTTACATCCTGTGTTTTATTAATTACAAATTAGTTGCATAGCATTAAAAAGTGCTCAGTTATAATAAAGAAATCAGCATGAATTTTGCCATGCTGATTATCCATGTTCTGTAATATACAAAGCTAAATATTATTCATAGGGATGGGCACAAACCAGGAAAATGTGGTTTTATGTGTGGTTCATGGCACACCCACAAGCCAAGTCACAGACTTGCCATGGACAAAAACTTATTCATATAAGCTGAACCAGTTGGGGAAGATCGTGATGTGGCAAAATTCCCCCACCACCCCCACCCCCTTCCAGCATGCTAGAGTCACCAAACTTGCAGCAGATCTGAGTTATACCACCCTGTAAAAAGGTGCCCCCAGGAAAGTGCTTTCTGTGAAAATCAAGTGCATGAAGATAATCATTAGGACATGAATGTTGTCTAGAGGCCTCTACACCCTTGTGCCGTAAAGGTTTCAGTTGGGGTCCACTGAGGAAGTGGTTACAAGCGTAACGCAGGCTCTACCGGTTCCTCATTTGGAATTGGAATTTCAGTGGCATTCCTACAATTACACATCACTTTTGTAGAAATTCTGTTATGTTTGTGCTTTTAAAGCACAAATGGATAAGATTTTCTATATTGTACAAATTCTTATTTAGCTCCGTTGTCATTACACTGTCGTTTTTCTTCTTTTGTACAGAAGGAAGCAGATGTGGCAGGTCAAAACCCTGAGAGAGAAGTAGATGTGGTGGCTAGAAAGCCCTGAAAAGGAAGTTGATATGATTGCTCAAAGTCCTGAATTATCTCCTAACACCCAAACCCTAAATCATGACCACCATCCAGGGCTGAAACATACAGCTAGAACCCAAAAGAGAAAAGGAAAGGTGGGCATCCCCAGACTTTCAATGCCCCCCCCCAAGTACTCCCACAGCAACAGGGAACATGTAATGAGTGTGAGTGCTCAGCTGAGGCATCCACTAGTGAGGGCAGAACCAGACAGGTTCAGAGCACACCCACTGATGGGGGTGTCTGAGTTGACTCTGCTCCTGAGTCTAGAATGCACACATTCATCCCAGCAAATACTTCTATTCTGCAGATAAGTGGAAATATGGAAGCTGGCAGGGCTACCCCTCAACTCTGAAAAGACAGACCAGGCACCCCAGAGTTCTGATGGGAGCTACCAAAAGTACCTCCATGGCAACTAGGATGGTATAATGAATGTGGGTACTCAGCTAATAAACCTACTAGCTAGGGCAGGAACAGACAGGATCAGAGCATATCCACCAATTGGGGCCTTTTATTCAACTCCACACCTAGGTCTGGATAAATGAGGGGTGTATGGTTGCTTGATCTTCCCGGATACAAGAATTTAATTCATGACATTTCCTTGTTTTCTTGGAACAGGGTGTGCCAAATCGTGGCCAGTCAGCTGAACCTGAAACCTCCATGGCAATTTTAGCTGACCTTTAAGGGCTCTATCCAAAAACAATTGAGGTGTGGTTAAAACTTTTCCCCATAATTTTAGCCACAAGTATAACTATATGTCATGCTTTTGATGCAAATGTGAAGAGGGACCATAACTCAGTGATAGAGCATCTGTCTGACATTCATATGGTGCTAGGATCAATCCCTGGAATCTCAGATCAGTCAGAAGATGATGTGAAAGACTTCTACTAAAGTTCTCAGAGAACCACTAACCAACATGAGCAAATAGCACTTTATTTGAGGAAGAAGATGTAATCAGCAAGTAATCTGTTGAAGTCAACCCTGAAGGGTTGTTTTTCAGCTGCTAAACTGTACCTATGTGCTCACTAGTCACACCTAATGGTTACTGGTGCGATTACATAGACATGATGCCACGTTCTGGGGAAATTCCATTCCTCATGCTGGTAGATCCCTTTGCTTAAGCTAGGCCACTGTCTACTTCTTCCTTCTTCAGGAAGAGAGAAGATCTTCTGCTAGTGAGGAGGAAGGAGTCTTCCATTAGGTTCTGAGCTCTCTCTGTCTTCTGATTTGTGGGTAAGTAGTCCTGTCTGCAGCCAAGCAATAGGGGTTTGCAATGTGTTTTTGTAACTACTTTTAAGTTTTGGTGTACTGCTTGAATAAGGTGACTGAAGCAGACGAATGTGATATATATTCTGTATAATCTTTCCATCAAATATTACTCTTTTTAAACCTCAAAGCACAGAGTAAATGATCTGTTACTCTGCAACTCTATTTTTCTGGAGGGACTCAGGACCAAGTCTAGTCCTGAGGTTTTTATACAGGTTTTTATGCTCCACTTTTCACTACCTGAATCACCTTCCCTTCCTCTGCTCACAACAGACACCGTGCGAGGTAGGTGAGGCTGAGAGAGCTCTGAGAGACTGCTCAGTGAGTACAGCTCTAACAGGATTGTGACTAGCCTAGGGTCACCCAGCTGGCTGCATGTTGAGGAGCAGAGAATCAAACCCAGCTCTCTAGATTAGAAGCCACCTCTCCTAACCACTACACCACACTAGCTTTGATGGGCCAATGCTCTAATTCAGAATAAGGAAGCTTCACGTGTAAAACAAGGTCACTTTTGCAGGATCACACCAAGGGCTTTTTTAGCCAGCATTTTGTTTCCAACTAGATGCTTCCTGTGAGTGATGTAGGATGGCAATAAGTCCATCCAAACCCATAGCCATTGCAACCACCGTTTGCCTGTCTATCTGAACCTACGTCTAACAAGTTTCAGCCCAATATTGCTTGAAAGGGTCAACATCATCCATCTGAAAGTGGACAACATAGTCAGGTGGGTCCTGGAACGGCTGTTATTTTAAAGATAGCAATTCCTGTCTACAAAACCTAACAAATATTTGTCCCCTAAAGGCAAAATGCAGCTGACAATTATTTTTCCCCAATTAAACTGATAATGTCTCTGTAATAGAGAAGCAAATCAGATATGCTGTGTGGACTGAAAGGCTTATGCTGAAATAGCCATCAGTTAAAATGATGGATCTGAGCTGTTATGTGTATGCATGCAAAACATTAGCAGTAATGTGAACAGAGCTTCTGACAGTAACAGTGCAGCCCTAGAACACATCTCAAGAATAAGACCAATTTAATATACCTGAGTAGACCTGTATAGGATTGCTCTCTATTATGCACGGCAGCAGCCACACCGGGCGGGAATCAATTGACCTTTGGGGGTCAATACTTTGAAATGAGAAGGGAACCAATGAAAATGTGCCAGGTTCAATATTTTGTCTTTGTTGCTATCTGTCTCCCCAATGAAAAATGCTGGAGTTGGACACCATACATTGTACAGTTTACTCCTCAGGCCAGTTTTGGGTTTTCCATGGTTTTCTGTGAGCATACAGCTTAGAATTTCATTTTGTATTAAAAGTTTTTCCTTGTGATTATACAAATGATTGTGGAATAATTCAGGCTGTAATACCCAACCCTCATACTTACCTCTGTGTGTGGCAATTCCAGTACATGTACAAATCCTTTCTATTTTGAAAGTCTTGCAATTATTTCTGATCAAATCTTCAAGAACAAGTCAATCATCATAGCACATGCAGTGGTGCTTCTGAGAAGGACTTTAAGATTGTCCGACACAGTAAAATATATCTAATGGCTCAGAAATGTAATGTAATGGCTCAAGAAACCAATGGGATTTAGGCTGAATTCAGATGGCTGCTGAATTGTTTCCATTCAGATGTTACAATTAACCAAGGTTTGATTAAGCTGTGGTTTATAAACCTCAGCTTCTTCCGTTTATAAATTGTGGATTGATCATAGTTAACTGTGACATTTGAATGCAGACAACTCAACATGCTGGCATTTGATAGTTATCAAACTAGAATGCTGAGCAGTGCATGTTTCATAATTCATTAGCCATACAGATGTCTTTATTGTAGTTATCTGAATGCACCCTGGATCACGATTTCCATAAATTGGCAAGTTTTTATTATAAAACTCAGTTTAGTATTACAGAAATTTTATCTGGAGTATCATGCTCAATTCTAGGTGCTACATTTCTAAAAGGACATGAATACTAAGATTCTAAATAGTGTGTAAAATTCAGAAATCTGGAGTAGTTCTTATGTCTGTCTGTCTGTGGGTCTGTCTGTCTGTCTGTCTTTATGTTTGTTTACCCAAGAAGGCACATAATGTATTCCAGAGTGATTATAGCATTATAAACAACTAATTTCAGTCTGTTATGTTTCCTTTAAAATTTTAGATCTGCCTCCTTCACATCAGCAAATTCCTGGTTCTTTGTTTGGGCTCCATAGTTCAACAGAATGATTTATTTTTCCTTACTGTGTTCTGACCTCAACAAAGAACAATGTAAGTGTCCATCAAACATAGAAATACAAACATAACCTCTGGAAATAAATTGAATCTGAAACCATGTTAAAATCCTCCACATTTACCATTTCCTAGTACTCCTATTACAAAAGTTGAAGTGAGTTTTGAAAGTGACAATCCATATTTGCTAAGACCACGTAGAAGTTCTGAGGTTCAACAGCTGTTCAGAATGCTGGTTCATGGAATTAGAGATGGATTTGCATTCCGAACCCATGCACACTCTCACTGTGGCTATTCTCTCCAGGAAACTTCATACTGAACCCCAGGTTTAGAATCATAGAGTTGGAAGGGGCCATGCAGACCATATAGTCTAGCCCTCTGATCAATGCAGGATCAGCCTCAAGCATCCAGGATAAGTATCTGTCCAGCTATTTCTCTGTGGCTGTTTCCCCCCTTCTCTCTGTCATATGGCCTCTAAGGTCCTTCTGATATGACCCACAGAAAGATGATAGTAGATGGTGAGCTAAAACATCTCTTAAGTCACAAATGGAGAGACCCAGCTTCAGGGTCTTATGCCATCTGAGTTTTATTACACCCCCACTAACACCTGACACTTAATATTCTGACACTTAATATTTCCAGAGAATAACCTGATAAATATTTCTATCCCCTACCCTTCTATAAGATGCTCAGAATCTTGGATTGTCATCTAAGCTAAGGCACTGTACTCCCTGCACCAGCCAGGGCAGGTCGCCAGCAGAGGGAATGGCTATCTGAACTCTGTAGCACAACAGTGCCAACGCAGCAACAGAAATTACATGAGTTGAGGATCCTGTAAGCTCTGCACTCAGCTGTACTTCTTTTGCATCTTAAACTGGAATTGTCACCAAATGCTGTATAAATGAGCACAGCAGACTTCAAATAAACACATGGATTTTTAACCATCATTGCAAGCTTAGTGACCCATCAAGTGTTCATGCCAAAGATGTTTGTCTTGCAAACAGGCAGAGAACCACACAAGAGTTTCCACACGGCCTTCTATTTGCTTTCTTGGTCTGGAGAACTAGACATCATGAGACAAATCTTCGGAGGTTTAATCTCCTCGGTCCCTCTCCACACTTGCCCTGTTCACGAGTTAAGTGAATGCACATACAATCCATGTACCTCACTTTTATCCAGGCCCTGGACCCTGATTTCATTTGTAAAGTGAACACACATTGGCTCATTCATGTACAAGCAGATGTACATATGGACATGTTGAGCAGTCGAGAGGACTGTAAACACACTAGCAGCTTTAGGGGTGTGGCTAAAAAGGACATGTCCATAAACTGAATAAATAGAAGTGCTGATTCTCTAGAGGCTTGCTGGAGGGGACCCAAGGTTTAATGTGCAGTGCCCCTTTTTGCTGCTTTTGAGCAGCCTGTTTGGTCATGCTAGTGGGAAGGGTTGGCTTTTCTAGCAAAGAATTGCCATCCTGCATATTTGGACTTATGATACTGTTTACTAATTTGCTACTAATGTACTTTCTCCTTATATCTGTACTCTCATGATCCATTGTCTGAGGAAATGGGCATGCATATGAAAGCTCACACCTTGAATAAATCTTTGTGGGTCTTAAAGGTGATGTCGGACTCAAATTGTGTTCCCTTAACCCCTGTGGGACTTCCCGGTGCATCGATCATAAGTTTTCAACTGCATCAAGCCCAAAGTATATCCAGACACTGTGGAAATCTCATACCATTGAGCTTCTGACATTAGAGCTTCCCTAGTGCATAATTTGAAACTTCTATAGATAAAAGAGCCACAGTTAAGGCAAAATAGAACTGGGTGATTTTGAAAATACAATTGAATTTACATTTCCCAGATAGAGCAGAAAATAACATGTAAATCACATGTCACATTTTATGCTAAATGGTGACAATTTCACAGTATTATGACTTATTCATACTGACATATGTGATATTAATTTTGAGAAATAAATGTAGATGACATGTATTTTGTCTCCAAGCCAAATGCAAAGATGGAGATTAATGTCTGAATGCCCCATTTCATTTTACATTAATAATGGCAAGTCTAAGATTAGTATATATCACTCAGAGCTCAGAGTGAATTTTAATAGTGAAAAGAAAAGAGAAGTTAACATTAGACTTGCCATTATTAATGTAAAATGAAATATATGTATAAATGAATATATGATCTAGATATATGTAATAAATATTAAGATATTTTAGCACACAAAACTAATATTTATTTTTATTAACTGGAATTTCTCATTTCTACCAAATGAGATTTTAGGATGTCACTAAGAGATCAACCTGTGTAAAATAGATTTTAGTATCATGCATATCTACTTCACCAATTTATTAATAGGTGTACTGAACAACAGAGATTTCATTCCATGTTTTATCAGCTCCTCAGCTTTGTGAAGGTGATCAGTGGTTTCTTTTTGCAGATTGTTAATGATTACTTCTGATTCGTTTTACCCAAGCCAGCTCTCCCCTGTGCCCTGGGCACCAATATCCTTTTCTTAGGAGTATACTCTCAGAGGAAAAAGATTTCCAGCCATGACTAAGGAAGGCCTTCCCAGTGCTTGAGGCAGTGAAAAACTTCAGGGGGGGGGGCTTTAACCTGTCCCACGTGAGCCATGTTGTGTGAGAGAGGTTCTAAAGCTGTTCTGTTGTACTCCGCTGCCTTTTCATGTGAGCCATCTTGGATCCTGTTGTGGTGGGATATAATAAAATAAACAAATAAAATGACTGCATATTACTGCTCATGGAGCACATGTTGATCCTGAAAAGGGTACCTTCCAATTGGGCAGCAAGGTGGCTCTAAGATAATGTGCTGTTCCATGGGACTGCAGCAAGTGCAGCTGTGTGCTCCTGGGTCCCATGTTGTGACACCAAAACATTGAAAAACAGCTCCGCATCATCCAAAAGCTCCACTCACAATGGTCTCTATAGTGACACTATGTAGTACCTGAGGGCCAGTTTTCAATGTGTAGGCCACCCCTGTGACCCAAATATGCCTTAAAAAATTGCTGCTCCAAGTGACATCCAACTCTGGGTTGCTTGTGTGGTTGAATCACAGCACTCAAACACAGACAGATACAAGCCCAGAGTGGGGTTATTTTGCAGTGCACTGTCCTAAAAGGGAAAACTGTTGTGAATGCATTCATTTATGAGATACTGATAGCCACACTACTGGAAAAAAGAGATCAAACTCTCCACGGTGTATGCATCATTCCTTCTGGGTGGTGTTTTCAGATCATCATGATCATTAGGGGAAAGGGAGAGACATGCAGTGTGTGCAGTGATTCTTATTATACTTCTAGAGAAACCAGTTCCCATGAACAGGGAGGAGTTGTTGACTAGCTTGAGGATGCCATTCATGGGTGTAAACCTCCAGTTGCGTGTAGCTCAAGCCTTCTTCCCTTTCCAGGCTAACAAGAATGAAGTTCTCTGAGAAAGATGTTCTTTTGTTTTGTTTTAATGCAAATTTAAGGTTATCTTAAGACTTCCAACCTGGATTCAAGCATATGGATCTAGGAGCAGGTTACCCCTTTCCTTTCTCCCTTTTTCGTTTGTTCTCTTTTGTCCCCCCTTCCCCTGACAAATTGTCCTCCCAGGTACTTGTATGTACTGGTTTAAATGTTGAACTGGGATCTGACTCTGGTTGAAATATCTACTCTCTTCCTTGGAAGCTCATTGAGTAACCTTAGACCAATCACACTCTCCCTCTCTCATGGCCTAACCTTCCTCATGCGTTTGAAGGAGCATGTGAGGTAAAACACCCTGGTCCATTCTGCACGACTTTAACATAGCACTAGTCTTGCATTTTGTTTTCGCCACTAAAACTACATTCTGCATGATGTCGTGAGCAATCTGCAGCACTCCTGCAACACTAGCGCGAAAATCGCTTCGTTGTAGCGATTTCCAGGAAATGGGGAAAAGTTGATTCACCCTCAGAAAATCGCTACACTCCTGCCAACAACCTGCAGCACTTGCGAAAAAGATCTCTGCATTCTCAATGTAGCGGTTGCAACAAAGTCCCTCCCCCTGGCTCTCTCCTCCGAACTTCCGGCAAAGCGATCGCCATTTTTTTTCCCTCGGAGCAAGCGGGAAAAGCAATGAACCAGAGAGGCTTCATTCACCCAGTGAGGCTTCTCCGGCTACAGTCCCTCCGCAGAAGTGCTTTAGAGCTCCCCTAAGTCCCCAAGCACAACACAGCCCCCTGTTTGCAAGTTCCCTTTATTTTCACCCAAAAATCGCGCCCGTGTGTGTGGGGGTTTTTTTTTCCACTTGGGGGAGCATGGTAACGATGACTCGCCAGCTCACATGCCAGCTAGATGGGTCTCTACGTTAGGAAGAATCAAGACATATTCGTGTGTGTGTGTGTGTTTTTTTAACTGTGCTTAAAGGGAAAGGGGCTTTTCAGGAGCATGATAACAACCGCCCATTGGCTGTTCCGTTTGATTGACGGCCAGGGGCGGGAACAAGCACAGAAAAAATTGCTTCCTTTCTAGCGATTCCTGCGAAACCGGAAACCTGTGGGGAATGAATGAAACGCTACTGGATTCCACTACAAATGAAGGTATGCGGAACGCCGAGATTCCACTATTTAAAATAGTGTTATTGCTTTGTGAAAGCAATTGGCAACATTGGTCCTTGTGTGGAATGGGCCCCTAATTTCCCTCACATGTTACTTTGACCTCTAGTAGGCTTGTCCTGGCTCACGCATGTCCATGGCAGATACCATCCTTATCTCTTTCAATGCCAGATTCAAGAATATGGTAATTGGTTAATCAAGAGAACATGTGGCCAGTTGTATAATCAGATGGGAGAGGGGAATTAGGAGTGGATGTTAACATCTTTTGGAAAGTTGCAAGAAAATGTGCCATCTAATACGAGGTACTAAATATATTAGATGGAAGTTTGGGTTTTTTATTTCTCTTTTGCTAAGCTGTAGAGTGTTCAATAAAGTTTTATATATACTTACAACGGCCTGCTTTATTTGTGTGCCTTGAGCCTCAAGGACCCACAGGGCTGGGTGTTGCTCAGGAGTAGTGACCCAAGGAAATCCAGGTTTGGGGCTCTGACAGAGCAGGATCTCATAAATTTCACATTTCAGAGCTCCATGTAAAAATGTCCATACAAACAAAAGCTTGTCTTTAGTTTGGATGGTATTATGATTATTTTAATGCCCAAAATATATTATGATTCTTTAGTAGGAAGAAAAAGGCTCCCTTCCCCCATACTTAGGAGCGGCAGATAGAAGCATCTCTCCAAGCATTTATGATAATGCAACATTTCCTTTAATTTTCTATTGGATAAGAGTTTCTTATAAAATAAACATATATATTCTGCTGCCAGGGCAACTCCAGCTCATTCTGTGCTATTTTGCCACAGAAAATTATTTACTGCCTTTGGTGGTAATCTGATGAGAACTGGGGCTTTCAATGTATTTTGGTTTCCCATAATAAGCATACTGAGGAAGACGTGCTGCTTCACTGTGTTCTGTTGCTTTTTTTAAAAGTGGAGCCCCACTTTACAAATACAAAAGAAAACTTTCACAACAGATTATTTGTTTGAAGAGATCAAGTATCATCTTGCCGCTTGTTAGAGTCTCACACAGTTCTCCTCATTCTTCTTTCAATTAAAGCCCAGTTTTGAGACCAAAGGAAATTACTGTTAACATAAAGATAAGTGTCTCATTTCAGGTTCCCACAAATTACCTCCCCCACACACACACACACACACTGAGTCATTTGTGGTTTTGTTTTTACCTTTAATCTAATGCACAACTGGTGAGATGGGAGACTGATGGGAAGGGGAAATGAACTGAGTCTACTGGGAAATTGTAGGCAGACTTCAGGAGAAGAGCTGGGGGTGCTAAATAATAACTTTTATTTGTTACATTAACACAGACTTTTTTGATGGTCCCGGAAAGGTTTCTTGAATGGGTGGCAGTTAATTAATTTTTAAACATATTTTTGATTTGTTACATGATTCTTGGATGGTATGACTATATGTGATCATGTCAATACTCCCTCTTCCCAACTCCCCCCCGACCCTTCCCCAGGCTTCTGCCCAACCCCCCCTCCCTCGGACCCCTCGGGAGGCTTCTTCCCCCCGCCAGACCCCTCTCCGTACTCTTCTTCCCAAGTCCCATCCCTCCTCTTCCCAAGTGCCATGCTTTGAAGGGGCCAGGGCACCTCCTGCCCGACCCCTCCCCACCGAGTCCCCGGCCTCCCTGAGGGACTCGGAGCAGGCCTGCAGGGAAGCCTCCCCCACCTGCCCCCCTCCCCAGCGATTCCCCGGCTTCTCTGTGGGGCTCAGAGCATAGCCACCACATCAGGGACACGGCGGGCCTGCTTTGAAGCCCACAGGGAAGCCTCCCCCTACCCCCCCTCTCCCCGATACCCCAGCTTCCCTGTGGGCTTCGGAGCAGGCATGCCATGTCCCTGACGTGGAGGGCCTGCTCTGAAGTCCCCAGGGAAGCCCCCCCGCCAGCCGCCCCCCTCCTTGATGATTCCCCGGCTTCGCTGCAGGCCTTGGAGCAGGACCACCGCATCGGGGATGTGGTGGACATGCTCCAAGGCCCACAGGGAAGCCTTCCCCGGCAAGCCGCCTACCTGCCTACTCTTAGCACCCAACCTGTAATGCCAGAGCCAATATTTTCTATGGCAAAAAGAAATAACTCTCTGAAGCAGGGCATTTTAAACCTACATTAGGTAGGAAGAATTAGAAATGGAAGGATATCATTTGTAATAGTCTGCATTTGAGCCTTCAGATACTGCATTTGAGCCTCCGGGGAGGGTAGGATATAAATATAATAAATAAATAAACAATAAACAGGACAATATAAATTGACTAGATACATTTGGTTTTGAAAAGTCTAAAATATACTTTAGAGCCCTCATGCGTATTTCTGTGCTGTCTGCTAATAGTTCATCTCGTCTTTTTTCATGCCTTCTATTCTTCTATGAGGATGGTTCTCTATTGGTGTGTTTTCTGTCCTTAAGTCTATCCCACTTCCCTTTGCATGTAGCTTCTAGCCCCACATATACATAACATACTTACGGCCAATGCCCTCATGCATAGAGCAAGAGCTTTGGGTTGCCAGACTCCAGGCAGGGCCTAGAGTTGTCTTGGAATGTCAATGGATCCCCAGGCTACAGAGATCATATCAGAGGAAATGACAGAATTGGAAGGTGGACTGTATGGCATCACACTCATGCTGAGCTCCTTCCCATTTCCAGATTCCATGTTCTCCAGGTATTACCCCCTGGATATACAGAAATTTTGTGAAGCCAGAGTTGCAAACCTTCTAGGAGCTAACATTCTGCCCTACTACATGTGCTTGCTACGCTCGGGCAGAGTGACTATGTTCAGACAGGACGTCAATCTGTTCAGGCTTCAATTATTTCCACTCATAACAGAGCCTCCAAAGAATCTACAGTCTGTGCCCGTATGTGGCAAGAACACATGAGTATGAGCATGTTGTATGTATGTGATTTCTGTGAGAGAGAAACCTTAATTGTATTCTCCTTGTGTTCACAGATGTCTTATTGTTTTGGACATGACAGAGGTCAAACTGGACATGTATATTTATTCATAGGGCCGCTCGTTTGCAAGTAAAGCAAGCCTGGTGTTGGCTTTTCTTTCTGCAGGTCCTTGTCCCCTTATTCCTTATCATGCTGCACTCCATAGAATGAAACATTGATCCCCCTTCCAGCTGCTTGAAACAATGGAGAAGAGCAAGGGAAATGAGAGGAAGGACCAGAGTTTAGGGGAGCAGGTCCTCCCACCCACATACATTTTCTGTTTTAAAAAGCTCACTCTTTTTCCTGACATGTGAATGAGCAGAGCCACACATGCCTCCCCTCATCATGTCTAGCTTGGTTTTGGTGACTTCCGAATCACAAGAAATACAAATAAGGGCTGCTACTTATGTGGCAGGACTGGCCATCAGCCTGGCATGCCTCAGAGCTAGCAAAACCGGGTATAAAGGTGAGTGTCCCAAACAATACTAAGGGCGATAGTCACCTCTACAGGCCATCAAGAATCTGACCCTTCAGCTCTTGGAAAGCAGCTGAGGTTTGACCCCTGTTTGAGCAGGGCAATCTCAACCAGAGTTCTCTAGCCCTGAAAAAGCTTGTCTCAAAATCCATACAATTATTTTAACTCCATTAGAAACGTTATGGTCTCACACTATGTAATCTGCCTGGAATCCAACTGAGTAAGGCAGACTATAAATTACATAAATAAATAAAATAAAACTTTAAAAATGACTAATCTCTTTCTTCCTGGTAGAACAAAAGAGCACAGTTTAGTCATATTCAAGCCAACTGCTTGAAGGAGAGGAGAAACTCTCTTCCACCTGAGAATGATACATGTCATGGTCATCAGCATCCCTATCCAAT
Organism: Paroedura picta; assembly: GCF_049243985.1. NCBI lineage: Eukaryota > Metazoa > Chordata > Lepidosauria > Squamata > Gekkonidae > Paroedura > Paroedura picta. The sequence continues at coordinate 124,814,271 of NC_135369.1, read as the reverse complement.
TACAGACCACTTCTGAACACAGCAGAATGACCTGTTCAAGACTACTCACTGTGTGAGTAATGTAATACCTTGAAGGAAGGCAAGGAGCCAGAGTATTACATCCCAGATTACTGGATGCCCAGGAGTTAACTGTGGGCCAGATTCTTCAGGGCTTCATGGCAACCTTCCATTGCTCTGATAAGTGTCCCTTTCTAGCTCAGAAATGCCTGGGAATAGTATATAGCCAGAGTAAGCATGGCATGCAGGCAAACTAAGCCTGCCTCAGCTAAGTCATTGTGTTGGACAGAAGCCAACCTGGAGGAGCAGCACAGAGCTGGGAGAGCAGTTAATAAGCCAAGGGATAACCCCCCCCCCCTCCAGCATTCCCAGGGATATGATCAAGGCTATTCAGATCTCAACTGGGCATCAGCACAGTTGTAAAAGGAAAGGAAATCAAAATCCCATTAAAATTATACATGAGAAAATAACTTCTTGATTAGATTGTGATCCCTTTCAAAACTACCCAGAACAGTAAAATTTTGATCAACCGCAGACAGCAAGAATCTTGGGGATGATCCTTCTCCGGAGATCTTATGATATATATATATATATATCATATCTCAGTTCGAATCCAAGGCAAACAATTCAACATCACAGTGATCCAGGTCTACGCCCCAACCACTGCTGCTGAAGAGGATGAAGTTGATCAGTTCTATGAAGCCCTACAACACCTTCTAGAAGCAACGCCCAAAAATGATGTGCTTATCATCATGGGGGATTGGAATGCTAAAGTAGGAAGCCAAAAGATAACCGGGATAACAGGCAAGTTTGGCCTTGGAGTACAAAATGAAGCAGGGCACAGGCTGGTAGAATTTTGTCAAGAGAATACAATGGTCATAGCAAACACTCTTTTCCAGCAACCCAAGAGACGACTCTACACATGGATATCACCAGACGGTCAACACAGAAATCAGATTGACTATGTGCTCTGCAGCCAAAGATGGAAAAGTTCTATCCAGTCAATAAAAACAAGACCAGGAGCTTATTGTGGTTCAGATCATGAGCTTCTTGTTGCAAAATTTAGGCTTAAATTGAAGAAAGTAGGGAAAAGCACTAGGCCACTCAGGTATGAACGAAATCATATCCCCGACGAATACACAGTGGAGGTGACAAATAGATTTAAGGAATTAGATCTGATAGAGTGCCTGAAGAACTATGGACGGAGGTTCGCGACATTGTACAAGAGGTAGCAACTAAAACCATCCCAAAGAAAAAGAAATGCAAGAAATCAAAATGGCTGTCTGAGGAAGCTTTACAAATAGCTAAGGAGAGAAGGGAAGTGAAAGGCAAGGGACAAAGAGAAAGATACACCCAATTGAATGCAGAATTCCAGAGAAAAGCTAGAAGAGATAAGAATGCCTTCTTAAATGAACAGTGCAAACAAATAGAAGAAAACAATAGAATGGGGAGGACCAGAGATCTTTTCAAGAAAATTGGAGATATGAAGAGAACGTTTCATGCAAAGATGGGTATGATAAGGGACCAAAATGGTAGGGACCTCACAGAAGCAGAAGAGATTAAACAAAGGTGGCAAAATTATACAGAAGAACTATACAAGAGCGAGCTTAACATCCCTGATGACCACAGTGGGGTAGTTACTGACCTGGAGCCAGACATCCTGGAATGTGAAGTCAAATGGGCCTTAGAAAGTCTGAGCAACAATAAAGCTAGTGGTAGTGACAGCATTCCAGTTGAACTATTCAAAATCTTAAAGGACGATGCAGTAAAAGTGCTACACTCAATATGCCAGCAAATTTGGAAAACTCAACAATGGCCACAGGATTGGAAAAGGTCAGTTTACATTCCAATCCCAAAGAAGGGCAATGCCAAAGAATGTTCAAACTACCGCACCATTGCACTAATTTCTCATGCTAGCAAAGTTATGCTCAAAATCCTACAAGCTAGGCTCCAGCAATATGTGGACCGAGAAGTACAGGCAGGATTTCGAAGAGGCAGAGGAACTAGAGATCAAATTGCCAACATACGCTGGATCATGGAGAAAGCTAGGGAGTACCAGAAGAACGTCTACTTCTGCTTCATTGACTATGCTAAAGCCTTTGATTGTGTGGAGCACAACAAATTGTGGCAAGTTCTTAAAGAGATGGGAATACCAGAGCATCTTATTTGTCTCTTGAGAAATTTATATGCAGGTCAAGAAGCAACAGTGAGAACTGAACATGGAATCACTGACTGGTTCAAAATTGAGAAAGGAGTTCGGCAAGGCTGTATACTGTCGCCTTGCCTATTTAACTTGTATGCAGAGCACATCATGAGAAAGGCGGGATTAGAGGAGTCACAAATTGGGATCAAGATTGCAGGGAGAAATATCAACAACCTCAGATATGCAGATGATACCACTCTAATGGCAGAAAGTGAAGAGGAACTAAAGAGCCTGTTGATGCGGGTGAAGGAGGAGAGTGCAAAAGTTGGCTTGAAACTCAACATCAAGAAAACAAAGATCATGGCATCCGGCCCTCTCAATTCCTGGCAAATAGAAGGGGAAGAAATGGAGATAGTGACAGATTTTATTTTCCTGGGCTCCAAGATCACTGCAGATGGGGACTGCAGCAAAGAAATTAAAAGACGCTTGCTCCTGGGGAGGAAAGCTATGGCAAATCTAGACAGCATCCTAAAAAGCAGAGACATCACCCTGCCAACAAAAGTGCGTTTAGTCAAGGCTATGGTCTTCCCAGTTGCAATGTATGGCTGCGAAAGTTGGACCATAAGGAAGGCCGAGCGTCAAAGAATTGAGGCTTTTGAACTCTGGTGCTGGAGAAGACTCTTGCGAGTCCCTTGGACTGCAAGGAGAACAAACCGGTCAGTCCTAGAGGAGATCAGCCCTGACTGCTCTTTAGAAGGCCAGATCCTGAAGATGAAACTCAAATATTTTGGCCACCTCATGAGAAGGAAGGACTCCCTGGAGAAGAGCCTAATGCTGGGAGCGATCGAGGGCAAAAGAAGAAGGGGACGACAGAGAATGAGGTGGCTGGATGGAGTCACTGAAGCAGTAGGTGCAAACTTAAATGGACTCCGGGGAATGGTAGAGGACAGGAAGGCCTGGAGGATCATTGTCCATGGGGTCGCGATGGGTCGGACACGACTTCGCACATAACAACAATCATATCTCATATCATCATCATCAGTATTACATAAAATCGGGTCCATACATCCCAATGAAATTCTGAAAGTTCTAAACAAGCTACAAGTGGGGGGAGGAGCCAGGAGGGAGCTGAGCAGGAGCATCAGGATCTTTCTGCTGCCCTCGAAGGAGAGAGGGAAGACCTGGAGCACCAGCAGGGATCTGGGCAGGACCCTGGGGATCCAAGATAGGGAAGACCTGGAGCACTCCCCCCATCACCCAAACTTCCCAGCCAACACTTTGCAATGGAAGGTGGGGGGTAGGTAGCTAAAGGGAGAGCCCTAGCCTATTACACTAGATCAGAAGAGCTGAGGCTGTCATGATCCCACTTTCTTTAACTGGTGGCAAGCCCTGACAGTCCCCTTGGCTCCTCAAAGCCCAGCCAAAGTATGAGCTGCAAGTGGCACGGAGGGGCCGGGAGGGTGCCGGGCAGTCATTTTGGGCTCTGTTTGCTGCTAGCCGGAAAAGATAAAGGGAAAACAAGGAAGCACTGCTCCTCCCATTGATATTCACACAACGACTTATACAAGAAAGATCCAATACCTCAAACTCACAAATACAGCATTCACAACCATGACATACACCATAAAACACCCCTGGGCTGGACACCCGCTCCATACCTATCAACAAACACCATGTTCACAGCTTGGTAGGGAGTCCACATCTCTTGCCCTGGGAGGATAAAGTAAAGGTAAAGGTATCCCCTGTGCAAGCACCGAGTCATGTCTGACCCTTGGGGTGACACCCTCCAGCGTTTTCATGGCAGACTCAATACGGGGTGGTTTGCCAGTGCCTTCCCCAGTCATTACCGTTTACCCCCCAGCAAGCTGGGTACTCATTTTACCGACCTCGGAAGGATGGAAGGCTGAGTCAACCTTGAGCCGGCTGCTGGGATTGAACTCCCAGCCTCATGGGCAAAGCTTTCAGACGGCTGCCTTACCACTCTGCGCCACAAGAGGCTCATAACCATCCTGCTAATGCTTAAGCAAACAACAAACATAACAATTGCATTACAACATAACATACAATCCAAACCCACATCTAGCACCTGTTGCATTCCTGGATGCAATGGGACTTACTGCTAGTAAAACATAAAATCATGAATGTGCTTCCAATGACATACTCTAGTGAGGCTCTGCTGCCTCGTGCCAGGACTGTTGGAAGGGGGGGAGGGCAGGCAGCCTGCTTTTAAAGTAGGCTTCTCTATTTGTGAGTGTCTGTGTGTATGCGCGCATGGTCGTGCACGTTAGTGTGTATATATACTTATATCCTTATCCATGGTTCCTCTATATATTTGTGAAACATCCTGGGGGGGGTGGAACATGTCCAGCTGTCCAAGTTGGAATAGGGCCAATCAGGGTACAGGCAGCAATGCTGGCTGCACCCTGATTGGCCTTGCCCCTACAGCTCCCGCCCTCCCTCCCTGCATGCTAGTCACGTTCTTCTCAGAAGTGTCACAGACAGAGACACACAAAGCCCTGCCAGACCAAACATGAGCCCTCATTCCCTCCTATTGCTCCTGTTGCAAGGGAGGCAGAGAGAGACACAGAGAGAGCTGCCCCAAGCTGCTGACAGAGACACAGAGAGAACTCAAGAATGATTTATCTGTGCCATGTACCAAAAGCTAGCCCCTTCCTATAGTCCTACCCTGTATATACTGCCCCATGAGTCAAGAAAAAAACATTTTAAAGTTTTGTTTCTGAAATAACAGTCTATATCCTGAAAATGTCATCCCATAGGCCCATTATGCACGGAGGGGAAGGTCCACATTCGGGGTGGAATGGCGTCACCTAAAATCATTGATAACGCACGGCGCCGGCTGCAACCAGCTGCAAATTTGGTGCATGCTGCTGAAAAAGCCGCATTAGTGAAACGTGGAAGAAAGCAGAGCTTCCAGGCGACCGGGGTGCAACCAGAAGCGGCGCTGGGGTCGCCACGTGCATAATCGGTTACTCTGGGTTTTGCAGCCATTGCGTCCCATCCCGTGCATAAGCGGTTTGCTTTGCGTCTTCCCCCTCCGCGTTTTCCATGTGACCCGAAATCGCCGTTTCGGTGGCCGTGCATAATAGGCCATAATGGTTTTGGACTCTGGTCTTGGTAAAATAAACATGTTGCCATTTGGAGCCCTGGATTGAGCACATCAAGACATGCTGCTTTCCATGTGATCTGCAACAGTGTGGATGAATGATAGATCATCGTATTTGCAGCATAATTCTAGACAACTATGCTTTCATGGCTCTTCTGTAGTCCTATATGGAAAGGGAAAGATCTGTGATCATGTAGGTAACACGAAGATCATTCTGTTTCTACAACCAAGAATGGCATCTCAAGGCATTCAGCCTTCAGTAGTTGTATTTGGGATGGCACACAACTTGCCACCAATGATCATTATATTAAAAGGATACAAAGGAAAATGGGTTCTTTGTAAGGAAACCAAATCAAATCAGATTCTAAAGTTAGCAAAAATAACCCTAGATAGTTGCTGGGCCAGTGGACATTTAGAGACTAAGAGCTTGAAAGCTGAGCCTGAGCTCCAGAACTGTTGTTAGAGATTTGTTGGTTCCCAGGGCAAAGCCAATCAGTGCAGAAACTTAAGGACCAATCACAGGCCTCTGTTGAGGCTTAATCATGTGCTTTGGTGGGAGCCACAAATGTGAATATAAGTTCTGCCGTTCTGATTGTTGTTGTTTAGTATTTCTAGTTCCAGTAAAGTTGTATGGTTGTTGGAGCTGAGTGTCTATAGGAGCCATGTTGGCGGGAAGTAATAAAACAAAGTTTAGATCGGTCCAGTAGCACCTTTAAGGCCAACACAATTTTATTCATGGTGTAAGCTTTTGTTGCGTAGCACACTTACACCTTGAACACGATTTGTTGGTCTTGAAGGTGCCAATGGACTAAAAAAATAACCCTGTTGAATGTCTTTCAGTCAGATGCCTGGGGGCCAGAGGGTTTATGGTCAGACAAGTTTGGCATGCAGTTGGGATTCTAAGTTATTTTGTGGTGAGGCTAAAAGGTTTTTATTCTAGTGTCAGATCTGTGCACTGTACAAGATGGATCACTGAAATATTAATATTTAGTATTAATATTCCTGTTTTAGAATGTTTAGACTTTAATATTACTTATCTAATTCTCCACTTGTATCTCTGTATACTGAAAGCTAGAATTTGCCAGGCCAGAAATAGCAGCTTATGTATTATAGATATACCAGTATCAAAGCCCATTTTAAAAATGGGCATTGAAAGGAACGGCAGGCAGGAGGGCATGAGAGGGTGGCTGCAGCTCCCTGTGGGCTGCAAAGCAGGCTAAAGGGAGTGGAAACCCCACCCCCCGCCAGTGGCGCTGCCGCGGGAGGCTTTCTTTGGCCCGGAAAGTGCTCTCGCCATGGCGAGAGCACTTCCTGGGCTAAAGGGAGTGGAAAGCTGTCCCCCCACCTGCGGCGACAGGGCTTTGTGGCCCGCAGGAAGGCTGCAAACTCCCCTCCCCAGCTCCCTCCCAGCAGAAGCGTACCTGCGGGCCGCAAAGCCCTGTCGCTGCTTCTCTCCTTGTGGGAGACAATGGAGGCCTCAGCCACAAGGCTTCTAGCAGGCAAGGAGGGAAAGTGGGAGCTGAAGAGGGAGGGCCAATCAGGGTGGACCTGGACAGGCAGGGCCCCGGACAGTCTACTCCCAGGAGGCTGTTTCCCAAATATATAAGGGAGTGAAATAGCGTTAAGGATATACATTCATATATATGCTGCATGAATGATGCAAATGTTATTACTGGTCTCCAAAGGACACAAATTGACATTTCTGTAGGAATGAAATGCTCAGAAAATTGGCTGAATAGTAAAGAATCAATCATATTTCTTTTGCAGACTCCAATCATTTTTTCAGAGCCTGCTGATGAAGACTAAACCAGGCAAATTATGCATTCAGGAGCAGGAAGCTGAGGGTTTTACTTGACTAATCAGACACTGATAAGTGAATGGGAGATCCAATTACTTTTTAAGGCTTCAGCATACAACTGGAAAGGGGCTGAAAACATTAAATGCTTAATGCTGCTCTTAAATTATGGGAAACAAAATGGGGATTTTAAATCAGCACCTTCTGCATAATACTGAATTGTAGTACACAGATTTAAAGTGAATTAAATAAATGACAAGTGCTATAAAAACACTGTGCATAAAAAAGCCAAGATCCTATTTCAACATTACCTTGTTCAGCAGAGGGAGAGAAAGAGGTTGACAATTGTTCCCATCCCAGCTCAGTCACTGAATGCTAGTTTATTTCAGGAACCATTTCAGTTATATGTAGAAATCTGAGTACTAGAAGTCTGAAAGGAAGCAAAATGCAGACACTGGCTAAAAATGACTTTAAAGTATGCATGTTTAAATAAACGCAGTAGCTCCTGGAACACAAACGTTCCATTGTCAGGCTTGCTAAAGGACTTTATGTAACCTGAACTGCGGAGTGAGGTGACTTTGATAAATATATGGCAAACAGAGGGCTTGGAATCAATGGGGCTATAGGCAAGAATCAAGACAGCTCTCATGAGAAAGTGCTTGGGGAAAAAACATCAAGGCTGGGAAAGTCTGCTCAATTATTAAAACATCGTTTTCAGGAGCCCTCATTAGAACCACTCTCTGTAAATTTAGAAACCTTAAAATTAAAGTTGAGGGAGCCGGTTGTAAGTCTGATGTTGTTAATCCGGTTACAGGAAGCGCTCGGTGGGTCAGTTGCCATACTTCAGAAGGCTGTTTTGTGCCGATGGTGCTTTCAATCACCAATGTGTTTAAATTGTATTTTGATTACACTTTATTACCAGCCACCTTATGGGGCCTATTCTTGAGGCCAAAAGCAAACAAAACATTTAAGAATCTTTGCTTTATTTCTTGTCATAAATCCCAACATCCCAAGTGTTTTGATCGTTATTTTTGGACAGAAGACACACTTTTTGGAGAAATGGGGGGCAGCAGCATCAGGGATGTTTAAGATGCATGGTTTCACAATAAATGGGGGGAGGAAGGCAGTTTACTACATGAGACTACCACTGTTGGCTCAGAGCACCTCCTGTTTCCCATAGTGGTTGGTCAGGCTCCTCTGAAAGCCCACAGCTGGGGCACAGGAACCAAAGCCTGTTGCTGGCAGCTGCCCATCTACTGGCATGCAGCAGGATCCTGTCACTGAACATCTTGCTTCCATTCAGCCATCATGGTTATTAGCAATGGATGAGTCTCTTCTTCAGGAATGGGTATCAACCCTGTTGAAGCTAACAGGCTAGCCTGACCTTGCCAGTTCTCAGAAGCTAAGCAGGTTTGGCCTTGGCTAGTATTTGGAAGGGAGACCACCAAGCAATACCAGCAATACCAAGCAAGAAGTGGCAAACCACCTCTGAAAGTCTCTTGCCTTGAGCACTCCACGGGGATGCCAGGAATCAGCTGTGACTTAAAGGCAAAAAAGAGGGGTAGGTTGGAGTGGTAGCAGTTTCCATAATTCACTTCCGTTCCATGGTATCAGTTCCCATAATTCAGTTATCTATTATGTGAAGAAATCTTTTTGTCTGAATAATTTTTGGCAGGCTGCAATGAGTTGTAGCATTTAAGTCCTGTTGTACCATGCTACGCATAATTTTATAAATGTTTAGCACAGCCTCCAAACTCCCTTTCCTTGCAGGGGAGATGTTCCCAGACCTTCTTTGAACTTCCTGGGCTCATCCTCTTTTTGATGGGACAACCAGAATGGCACACGTAAGCCACATCATAGTTTACACTGCAGCCTGTTTTATTTTCAGCCCTTTCCTAATGATCCATTGCTTTCACCCTTTTTATGCCTACTTCAGGCATGAGAGACATTTTCACTGAGACCCCAAAATCTTTTCCTTGGTCAAGCACTGCCAGTATAGACCCCATCAATTAAAGGCCTAATCACACGTACCTAGGCTTAAACCAGCAGTTTCACAAGCAGTAGGTACTTTTTTTGGCTTTCTCTACCAATGAATTTACAGGATCTGACATCCTACATACAGAGATCTTTTTTGTTTGAAGGGGGATTGCTGAAAAGTTATGGGTTTAAATGTTATGATTCATCTGTGTAATCAAAGTGCTGCAATGCCATTGCTCAGACACAATGAGCAATGTAGAGGCAATTAGTAGAGGTTCAATGCTACTTAACATAGAAGTGAATATTAAATATGTAGGCCCTGCCACTTCTGCTGGCTTTTGTTCTTCCTGGCATTTTCATTTCTTCAGCAATTCCACTGTCCTGCAATTAAATTATATTAGGATTGCCTTCCAGATTACCAGATTAGCAAGGGCCAGAACAGATAGAAGTATTTTTATATTAAAAGCCCTAAAGGCGCAATTTCAATTTTCATAGAACCCTAGCCCATTTTTTAGTCACACTGAACCCAGAATACACTACACACAGAACATTCACTGCGATTTGTCAACGATTTGTCAACTTACATTCCCCCCTAGCTCACAGAGTTGCCAGCTCTAAAGGTTTCTTTAATATGCAGCAGGTACAGATGCTGTTACTTACCCTCTGCCATGGCTAGCTTCACCTGCCATTGTCTATACCAGTGGTTCTCAACCTTCATAATGTGGCGAGCCTTTAATACAGTTCATGTTGTGCCCAAAAAGTTAGGCAAGTGTTCTTTCACAGAAAGTAAACCGAAACTGACCTATGGCGTGAAGATCTATTGTTCATGACGGTATATAAATGTTTTTTTTCCGGGGTTTCTCAGTTCAGTTCTGCCTCTTATCCTGCCGAGCTGTGCCACTACCTGGAGTGCCTGGTGGAAGATTGCCGTGCGCTGAAGGCACTGCTGGAGCGGCTGGTGGCCGAGCGGGGTGCCTGCAGGGGGAGCGGCAACAGTGGCAGGCCCCCCCCCCAGCCAAGCTGCTCCCTGTGAAAGGGTCGTTCAACCCCCAGGTTGAGAACCATTGGTCTATACCATAAGCCTCTTATTAAAGGGAAAAAACATTTTTCTCCAAGCCTGTTGCCCATCCCAAACACCAGCTAACACTCTCACTGAAACTGATCCTGTAAACACTTGTAAGAGAGAATGCTGTTCTTCAGTGACTTCGTGTCTGTGAGGTCTTCACTAAAAGCGAAGGACCAACTTTACATAGTCATACACTGAGAGCTAGCCTACCTCTGCCACTATTTGGGGAAATACCAAGTGCTTGCAGGATAACAGTACTCACCAGTTCAGAATTAAAGGACATCTAGTTCTTCGCAGCTGTAGGACCAGAATTACTAGAAACCTAGCCTTTGGATAAAGTCAAGATTCTACTGCCAAAGGAAACAGGTGATCTTGATGCAACAGGCATGAAACTAAACAGCTGGTCATCTTGTCTCTAAGCTGTTCTAAACTAAGGGAATGCAAGTGAAGCTCAAGGATCATCCTATAATTTGTCATGAATGGGACCCACAGACAACACTGATGTGCCTGATTATTGCAAAGCAGCCATTTGGCAATACTGCTCATACTGCTCCAAATAGCATGTTGAATTTATACCCATCCTATAGAAGGCTCGAAAAGGTGGCAGCTGTAAAGGCTAGCATGAAGGCCATTGGCCCATTGTAAGTTCTCTTCATCAGTTCTGCTTAGAGGGCATTTCTTCCTCTACAAAAAGGCTACTGATTCCTTTTCTGGCTTTTGTTTAGCAAAAAAATCTTGAAGAGCAGACTGGAAGAAAAGCTCAACTACACAATCTTTATATCAGTTTTTTTTATTATTTACAATTTGTCCAATTGAACTCAAAGCATGGCTAAACTGCCACAAAAAAAATCAAACAGTGCACTGAATACAAGAGTACAAAGTGCACACGTACTTCCCATAATATTCTAGAGTTTTGCCATACAGATATTTCACAATGCTAGGGTTAAGTTTTAAGTGGCTGACAAATCAGAAGACAGGTTCTGTTTAAAGCAGTTAACACAGTAATCCAACAAGACTTCATATGGACAAGATACATACTCATCATCTTTAATTTTCTGAAAGCTCTATGTATTTAGAAACTGAACCTTCATCATAATGCCAGCTTTAGAACATTTAGCATAGAAACAAATTGTGGGAAGTCCGTGTCAGTCTCAATTTAATAGATACACATTTAAGATGCTTGATTTTAGCCCCCTCAGTCTGACAGAGGGATTTTCTTCAGTGCCCTGCCACAGCACAGTGACAAGAAATCAAGATGAACAATTATGAATGAGATTTTACAAATTGCATCAAATTAAAATTGACATGTTAAATTATTCAGATTTGGGAAGAAAGTTGCCAGGAAGGAGAAGAAAAGAAAAAAAAAAGGACATTTGCTCTCGAGCTTTAGTGGAGGTTTAATCCCTTGCTTATATTTTATATAAACTCTTGAGGGGTCTTTCAGCACTTCGTTTTGCTGGCACATTGTTTCATTTATAACAACTCTAATAAAATGGAAACCTGAAATACCACAGTAAATAAAATAAGTCTGTCAACAAACTACAAAGGCCCAGCTAGAACAGCCACATATTAAACAGAGGCTTAAAACAAAAAAATCGGCTGAACTGAAGTGTCCTGGCAATTCCACCATAGTGAGCGGCTGGATGGAATTTGGTTGCTGCTGGATACATCCTTCTGAATAGAATCAGCGATCACTTCAGCTGTTGTATCTTCTAGTGGTTTTATAAGCTTAGAGGCGTTGCTTCATTTTTCAAAATATTGGAGTCCTTATTTTGCATAGCTTCCTGATCTATGTATCATCTAGAATTTTTCACAGAGGAAGTATTATCCATGGCTAGTCAAGCTGTACTTTTCATTTCTTATTTCCAATTCCAGCTGTTGAAGACTTACGTTGATCCATTGCCTTGTGGCTCTCAGTTTTCAAATTGTTTTCAGGGAAGATGGCTGCAGATCAGAAACTTCATAGGTTGGATTGGTACCAGTAAGTGGACTAGAGCATCAGCTGCAGTGGACTGGTGTAGGCATTCTGTGGTTCTTTTCTCATGCTGGGTGCTGAAGGTCTAGCCATCTCAGATGAGCAAGGAAACTGGGTAGGGAACAGCAAGAGTTTTCCAGCCAGAGCCTCTTAGCAAATATACAGGAGAGAGAGTGAGATAATGAAGAGGCCGGCAGATGCTTGAAGGGCATTTCCATGTCCCTTGGTAGTGTTGGCACTGGTATTGTTCAGCGTGCTCAATGGCACAGAAGAAGTTGAACTTGAATTGCTGAGCAAGGGAGTTGCAGCAGTTGAATTGTCACCACCCGTCTAAATATGCATGAAAGAGAAAAACTGTGAAACCACAATTACTGCAATGTTTTACTACTTAATTTGAACTTGCCTGTAGGGACCAAGTACATTATAGTACCCACAGTTATTTGTGCCCATCCTTATTCCATCAGCTCACAGAGGCAGTTTCCCTACTATCTATATGTCAGAATGCCTCTCCAACAAGATCTGTTACTAAATCTATAACTTGGCCTAGAAAACAGAGCAGAGAACAAGGGACAAGACTAAAGATGGTTCACGCAACTTCCCCACGAGCTCCAGAAAGACTAAAAGTTATTGTCATCTACAATAGTGACTCTATTGTGCATGCAGTAAGGTTTCCTAATTTCTCATCAACTCTTCCCTACTGTTAAACAGCAATCCTCCAGCACCTCTAGTTTGCATTGAGAACAATATAGACTGCAAACAAAGTTATGCTATTTGAATTACGCTAAAGTAAATGCCTAGTTCACAAAAGGTCATGCTCAAACTTCTGTGTAACACTGCCTTGGTGGCACCCGACATATGAATTAGTTAACTTTTTGCCTCTTTTTATTGAGCCCAACTAACAAATAGGCAGCAATTACAATGTTCCAGCAAAGAGTATTAAGCATTTGGCTTTACTCAACCAGGCACAACTTCTTTGTCTCTTGATTAGACAATGGGCCTGCTTTATCTTATTCTGATATTTTTAAAAAGATAAAGTTGTTGAAAGCCTGGATCAGCTGATGGGCAGAATCAGTTCTGTTTTTCTTTCTCGGTACAGTGTGATGCTTACACCAAGCGAGGCTGGAGACAGACTGTAGCTTTAGAAGCAGAGAGATTTTGCTCCCAGGACATGCACACAGGGCTCTTGTCTTATCACTTTTCGTAGAACAGGTTTTACAGGCTTTTGAAAACAAGCAAGCAGCAGCCTAGCGAGCACATACAACAGGAACAGAGAGGTCTTTTTCAGATCACCGGATATTGGGTGAGAAGTGTTCTCCATCTCCAGCCTGTTACATATTTCAGAGTTCTTTTGGGTCACAAGCCAGGTAGGCTTACATATAGGGAACACAAGAGAAATTTTAAGCTGTAACCAAATGCAATTCTCCTACTATTCCCCCTACCCCAACTCAGCATCGTTTAGTTTGAGATTCTGTTATGTTACATTTATGGACTAGTAGCTTATGTGAAGTTTCAGTCATTTTGCAGACTTCTATCCTAGAAAACTATATCACAACTAAATAGGAGAGTAGGCTGCTGCTCAAGAACCTCTGGCAGTCCGGCAACTGGGTACAATTTTTAATGGCAAGATTCAGTTTGTAATTGCCTTTTCTGCCAGGGGCCACAGTGAAAAACCATGCAGGCAGGCTTCATATTCTTCCTACATACTGGCACAAATGCAAACTAGCTTCACTCCCATTTACCCTACACCTAGACGGATTTTCTTTCAAATGAACTCCACTGGTTTCAGTGAAAGTCAAATCCAATCAACGCATCTTGGATTAGAGCAAATCAAGTAACAGCCATAAGTGACTGTGGTATCCTCCTAGCCTCAGGCTACAACTGCCAAGGTAGTTAGTTACCTGTTATTATATACAACAAAACCCAGAGCTTTAGAAACCAAGGCCTAAATTCTACAGTCAAGACAGTTCACATTCCTTTTCCGTGGGACTTGACTAGCTTTCTTGCAAGTCCACTGTCTCAAGCCCTTAGGGTTCTTGATATACTGTTTGCAAGGATGTTCTTTTGGTTACAAATCTTGGAATGCTTGGCCTACCTGTAAGGTAGGCTCTGAAGACCAGAAAGCCTTTCCTTTTGGAGCTAACTAAGCTTACACTTCTGTCTCCCAAGTTCAGCATTTCCCTCCCCAAATGCCCCTCATTTGTCAATGTTAAAAAAGGGTATTGTCCCCCCCCAAAAAAAAACACTCCCTTTAGATCAATCTTATTCCACAGGTGCTCCGGTTCACACTGCTTCACATACAGGCAAGGTTGAGCAGAGGGAAGCTCTTCCTCCTGGGCAGAGAAGGGATTTTTTCCATTAGTCACACATCAGCTGCTGAGATAGGACTGGCAGCCCTAGAAAGGTCAGGGCCAAGAGAGTTAACCCTTTCAGGTAGCAGCAATTCTTTGGCAAAGGGCAGGGGATCAGAAGGGCATTCTGGGAATCCTGCACAAGGTTACAGCATCTCCTTGAATATATGCATGCTGCCCACAAGCTATCTGTGGAAGCAGATTCACAAGAAGCTTATGCTGGAATAAATGTTTTTTAAGATGACACAGGAGTCTGATTTACAATTGTTCTGTTGACCCTAAGGAAGGTTTCTCCTTTCACCAACTGGAACTAAACCAGGACATATCCTCCATAACATCTGTTAGGCTAATGACTCCTGACAAATTTCTCTGTGGGAGGGATGCATGGCGTAAGAGAAAAAGTCTGGACTCCAAGACCAGCTGCCTCCTCCCTCAGACTCTTACTTTCCTGCTGTGTAGCCCTGACCAGGATAGCCCAGGTAAGCCTGATCCCCTCGGATCTCGGACGCTAAGCAGGGCTGACCCTGGCTAGTCTTTGGATGGGAGTCCTCCAAGGAACACTACAAGCCAGGATGTGGAGGCAGGCAATGGCAGACCACCTGCCAATGTCCCTGGCCTAGCTGCCAGACAATCCTCAGATCTCCCGGCGATGCTACATATATGCCACACAATGAGTGCTGCTCCTCAGACCTTGACTTTTCCCATCAACTAATCCTATGAAGAGCTGCAATATTCAGTTATGTCTGTCCCAACACACAAATCATTTAAACCCCCTTTTCTGGGTGACTTGTTGGCTCTGCTTTCTTCTACCCGTTCCTCTTCTATAACAGACTTAGGACCCTACAGCAAGCCGTCTCCTTTGCTTTCAACATTCTCTCTATCTTAATGCCCAAATAGTGTGTGTGTCTTTGTGGAATATGACTCATCCAAATTCAATAGCATATGCTTGTTACAGATGCTGGAAATATTAATGCAGTCTAGCCTGTCTTTGTTTTAACACACATTTTTGTGACAAGCAGATACAGAGGGGATCCTACAAATTTGACTGGCTTAAATTTGAAATAAGTAGGCTCTCAAAATTCGGCAGGGAGCAAACTGCACTGAAGGGGGAGTGCTGAAGCCTTCTCAGAGTCCAGGGCTCATTCTGCACATTTGGCTTATGAACTTTAGTGGGAAAAGCACACTGGAAGTGTATTATCCAATATGCAGACAGGTTAAAACTATCTGCTTCTCACTCTTTATTCTTCACTGAACAACCCCTACATTCTTGTAGCTCACTGGACATTTGCTTTGAAAACGACCGAAAATGGAAGATGTTGAACTTATTACTATTCTCTCTCTCTCTCTCACACACACACACTTATTGTATAATTGAGTTCAGGCCGTGGAGACTCGGCTGGCCTCGCGATCCCCCCAGACGGAAGTGGGCTATCTCGCATTCTAGTAGCAAGTGCTTTGCGCCGCCCGCATGCTTAACCAGGGCTTATTTAATCAGCGGCGCGGTCCGCTTTACGGTGAGGCTCCAAGCGCCAGAAGCCGGCTCGAACCTCCGGTGCCACGCCCATTCGGCCCAGCCAGCCGCCCGAGCGCTCGCGGAGAGGGAAAGCAGACAAAGGATGGGAAGGCAGGGAGAGGGAGAATCTCCATTGTCCCGATGCAGGGAGAGGGTGCGCGCGCTACCGAGCGCTTTTGAGGGGCTCCACTGGCGGCGTTCCCAACACCTGCCTCTTTCCCCCCCAATCCAGCCCTTCTCCACGCCGCCCACATGTCTGCGCCGCGGGTAAGAGAAAGCGAGTCCAAGAAGCCCCGGCGCGACTCTCAGGATGGGCATGGCCAAGAGCTGCGCAAGCAGGCTGCCCCGGCGCTGCGGGGAAAGGCACGACGAGCACCCACAGGAAGGGAGGGCTGCAGGGCTCTGGGCTCAGGCTGCCCGCGAAGCCTCCCCAGCTCCGGCCTCACCTGGGTGGGTAAGAGAAGCGCCAGAAGCAAGAGCCCCAGGCCGAGCCGCGCAGCCAGCGCCGTCCCCATTTCGGATCGTCCTGCAACAGCGTCCCCGACACCCTCCGAAACTGCTCGCGAGATGCGCTGGGGAGGAGGCTGCGCAGGGCTTTTATGGGCACGCCGAGGGGCGGGGCGGAGACCCCGGCTGCCCCCCCCCCTCATCGCATCGACCGCCACCCCCGCCTCTCTCGCCCGTTAACCCCTGCCAACTCGTCTCAGCCCGCCGGGTCCCGCCTGCTTCCTGATGTGGGAAAGGCGTTGGGTTGACGAAAACAATGACTCTCGAGGAGAGATGGGTCAGTGGCCGCCTCTCCAAACCGGGTCTTTTTCGTCTTATTCTAGACGTGCTGGGCAGTGAGAAAGTACTCTGCATATGCTCAGAGTTGCTACACATGTTCAGAGGACCAGTTGGATGCTGTGGTTAAGAGCCTCTAAACCGGGTTGCATCCCCCAGTCCTCCACATGCAGCCAGCTGGGTGACTTTGGACACATCACAGTTCTCTCGGAGTTCTCTCAGCCCCATCTACCTCACAGGGAATCTGTTTTGGGGACAGGAAGGGAAGGCGATTGTAAGCTACTTGGAGACTCCTTCAGACAGTGAAAAATGTGGCATAAACCCTGCTCCTTTTAAAAATGGCTAACTCTGATTTCTCCAAGCTGCACCACTGATATTTTGTGCACTTTCTAGGCAGAGACTTGTTAATCCCTGGCTCAGATTAATCAGTGCAGGATAACAGGCCCCGGTTACTGTTACTCTTAGTAAGAGTACAACTTGTTGGTACCCCCCCACACCTCAACAGGGAAGGTGTGAATCCAAGGAGTTCAAGCCCACCTCTACCCTAACAATACCACCAATTATTAGAATTCAGTCCTGCAACAAAGAAAATGATCCATAAAAGGAGCAAGGGTCTTTGCTCATGTGCAGAGTGCTTTGCCCTCATTAGTGAGTGAATTTTTAAAGCCCCTATACATTTGTGTTGGGTGGGCTGACTCTAAGAACTGTCATTTCCAAACAGGCTGAAGTCTTGGCATCATTTTAGAAAGTGAGCTCCCATTGGAGAAACATTCTCTTGAAGGAACACACATAAACACATGGTCACACATGCAGCTTCCTTACATGAATCTGCTCATGGGTCCATCACTGTCTACACAGACTGGCAACAGGGTCTCAAGCAGAGGCCCTTTTAATTGGAGATACTGGGGATTGAACCTGGGACCATCTGTATGCAAAGTCAAGGCTCCTCCACTGAGCCATATAATCTCCCAAACACAATCAAAATGGCACCTATCCTCTTTGTCTGCATGGCCACTTTGAGTATGGAAAATGCATTCCTGGATGTGCTAGTTCCTTCAGTATTGGTTGGGATTATCTAGTGGTGAGCAAGTTTTCATGGCCACTTTTATGGCCATGTATACAAGTTCCATCCCCTGCAAGAGACTAATTAATTCATCTCAAAGGACTGGGTAGTCTTTCTCGTGGTATCTTGAGAAGAAACTGGATTTTGATACTTGGAAGAAGCACCTTTGGTGGGAGCATTACTTCCCATGCTTTTTCTAGTGGCATAACAGTAAGAAATTTGCCATATTTCCTTTTCCTTTTGTCACTAAAAAAGCTTTGCCTTTTGAATTTTTCCTGTTTAAAAGACCCTACCCCAAATAGGTGAGAAAGGAGTGGGCATGGAATCCTTTTAGGTGACCCTCTTGAGAATTCATACCCAAGTTTAACACTAATTAGTTATGTCACACATTTTTATAATCCTTAGGTTAATGTGCACCTTTTCCTAGCAGACTTCCTGTGCTTTTAATCTCAGCATCAGGTAGAATGGAGTAAGTAGAGTGTTCTCCATCACTGCATTTCAGTTCTGGGAGCAATCCAACCCTCTTGACGGTCTGTTTGTCTTGCAGTTGTGGAGTGGAGGGGAGGGGAGGGAGGACCCCTTTGGTGTGTTTAGAGGCAGATAAAAGGGAGGTCTTTCTCCATGTGTGCCTCAAGGTGGCAGTGTGAATTCTAGCTGACAGTACTTATTATCAGTTTGGGACAAGAGGGGATCTAGCTGAGCGGCACTAGCAGTCGTTGTGTATTAATCCAGAGCTATGGTTTCATATTCTAGCAGTGCCTGTTTTACCTTCCGCTTCGTCATGCTCAGGAGCAGGAAATGAGCAATATGGCTGCTTTGCCTTAGAACTGCAAACAGCGTTAATTTGTTACCTTCTCTTTAGGTTTGACCCTTTTCTGCTCCTTGGGTTTACCCTTCCTGCTCTTCCCGCCAAAGAAAGAGCAAAGCCTAGGCTTTCAGTGCTCAAGGTCCAAGTTTCTGTTGCCATGGGAGGAATGTGGGTTTTGTTTATGTGTTATAAAAGAACACGATAGACATAGGCTTAATCTCTGTCATTTCTAGCTAGAACGTTCTCAGCAAGGCTGGGAAAGGCCTCTGTCTGAAGCTTTTGAGAGCAGTGTTGTCACCTGAAGAACTTCATATCGGTTGTGAGACCAATAAAGGTAAAGGTATCCCCTGTGCAAGCACCAGGTCATGTCTGACCCTTGGGGTGACGCCCTCTAGCGTTTTTATGGCAGACTCAATACAGGGTGGTTTGCCAGTACCTTCCCCAGTCATTACCATTTACCCCCCAGCAAGCTGGGTACTCATTTTACCGACCTCAGAAGGATGGAAGGCTGAGTCAACCTTGACCCGGCTGCTGGGATTGAACTCCCAGCCTCATGGGCAGAGCTTTCAGGCTGCATGTCTGCTGCCTTACCACTCTGCGCCACAAGAGGCTCTATGTGAGACCAATAAAAATGCCAAATGATGTGTGTTGGAACATTACCAGTGCTTTATGCAGAATATAGCATCTTTGTAATGTATTACATTAAGGTTCTAATTTCTGCATGTTTGTCACATCTTTTCTTTTCCATGATTACTTCTGAAATAAATAGGGAATGGGAGGAAAGGCTGTTTGGAAGCCGCTTTTGGTCAACCATCTGGCAACACAGTTCTAGAGAGAGGCTGAGGCGGATGGGGTTGGATCTTTGTTCACAGCTGAGCCAAGTGGCCCTTGCCAGGCTGCTTGCATCAGGCCTGGACTGCAGCAACACGTCCAGGCTTGCTGACTTTGAGTTGGGAAAGGCCTGGATATTTCAGGGGTGGAGGCTATGTTTGAGGACAGGAGGGACTTCAGCGCAATACAATGCCATAGAGTCCACTTTCCAAAATGGCCATTTCCCCAGATGATTGCTGTTGTCTGGAGATCATTGGTTATAGCTGGAGAGCACCAGCCACTACCTGGAGGTTGGGAACCATGGTGGTGAACATGTATCCACAGCAGGGCCAGTTATAGATTTTTATGGACTCTGGGTACAGAATGCCTGGGGTCCCGTCCTCTCCTCTGCCTACCACTGGGCCCTCTCTCACATCTCCCTATTCACTGACCCACGTGTCTCTGCATCCTTTCTTCACCCACTGGTGCCTGCCCCACCCATGTGCCGATACCCTGACAATGCTGGGCAGCACATGCCATTGGGATCATGAATGATGGAGACCCTGAAAACCAGCTGGTGCGGAAAGGGTAGGGCAGATGCACGGAGATACATGGTCAGGGACATTCGGCCTGCTAAAAGCCCTGGGCCCCTACAGCTGCACCATCTCAATATATGCTGATACTGGGTCTGACCTCAAGCTGCTTGGCTCAACCTGCCCACTGGGAACTTTCCTAGAGGTAAAGGGCCAGCCCACCCTGGATGCAGGCAGGAATGGAACCAGCCAATTTGTTATAGTTGGGTAACAGTAACAGATCATTTTTCAGTATGCAATGTATTCATACTGCACATGAGATGAATTCAAAGTGATGTGCGTTGTGGTAATTGAAAGTTGAATCCTAAAAGGATGGCTAAAGTATGAGACAGAATAACTTATTAGCATTAGTCTTGGCTATAAACTCTTGAAAGGGTCACTGATATAATTCAGTTATCTGCTTGTGGCAAATCCTTGAGTTTTTCAAATGATAAAAATCCCAAAGGCAGAACAATGGGGGAAAAAGGGTCACAGGGACTGGCACCCTGCACTGCCTTTCCCCAATTTGCTTGCCTGATATCAGGTGATAACGTCTGTTTATGGTGTCGTTTTTGTTTTGTACCTTGCTGTTTCTGTTTAAATTGTTTTATTCATTTAATCTTTTATTGTTGCACATTTTAGTAATAGCATGTTGGTCTGTTTAAGTTTTGGCTTAGGGATTTTAGTTTGCATCTTTTTCTTTTAAGACTGCTCAGTACTTCATCATGATGTGGTGAAATTGGGATGGCCATGTGATTTTTCCAACTTTGGGGGAGGGGGGTAGCCAGAAGGAGCAGCAGGGGCCTCTGAGTTCATTCCATAACCGCTACCTGTTCTCTCTGCTTATTATTGTTTGGTTTGGGAATAGTATTACATATAGTATTGTCTTGCATTGATTTATAGAGTGAGCTGCTGCAAGAGCTGTCAGGCTGTTGGATGACATGTTCTAAATAAGTAAAAAGAATAACCAAAGGGATTTCTTGTGGATGAGCATGCCTTTTTCCAAAAAGTGGTACTGACTGTAACAACTAGAATAGGGGAAGGTGCCAGGAAAGTACCAGTCAGTTGGATTCCAGAGGTCAATGGAGTACCTTTGCAAGTAGGTATGCACAGATTTGTAGTCCCACTACTTTGCTCTTGGTCTGGTCAAGCAGTCATTGAGGTGTTGCATTGGAAAATGTATCTGGTGACCATGCTCTATTCAGCGCAATGAGTCAAATCCAATCTGAAAAATTAATTTGGGAGCAAGTTCCACTGCCAAAGCAAGTTCCACATTGCCAAAGCAAGATATTATATTTAGTTTTCAAAATGTTCTCTTTCCCTATGCATATTAACATTTGTTCATTGCTCTCTTAGGCAAAAGAGACTTAAAGGTACTTCTAGGATCACAGGTAGCAATTTTAAAAGCTAATTCCAGGTGTGTGTCTGCATTAGTCTGTAGCAACAGAATAAAATAGGAGTCCAGTAGCAGCTTAAAGAGTATGGGGGGGGGGGAGATTTAGTCTTTAAGGTGCCATTGGTCTCCTGTGTAATTTCTTATCTGATTATAATATGGCAAAATATGAACTATGCCATTTCTTCCTTTTTCTTTGCATGTAAGTAATGGGTATTTTACAGTTTTAATCAAATGTCATTTCACATCCATTACTGTCACTTCAGACATTTGAATAAGTTATTTCAATATCATCTTGTAATTTTATTTCTCTTTAGGGGTTTGCTTAAACCTTAGAAACTTAGACCATATGAGTATTTATTGTCAGTATAATTCCCTGTTTTATTAGTCTCAAAACTAGTATGTCTACTTCAAAAAAAGTCATATTTTCCTAAGAACAAAAGAGCCCAGTTGGATGTGATCTTTCTAGTTCAGTACCTTGTTTCACACAGCAGCCAACAAGCTGGGCAGGCTAAAAACCTGGGCAGTTGCTTCCTACCACCAGGTTTGCTGCCTCTGAATATGGACATTCTCTTTAGTCTCCATGACTAGTAGCCATTGATGTTCCTGTCGTACGTAGATCTGTGTAATCTCATTTTAACATCACCTATGCTGTGCTACCTAGGTTATGTCCACTACTGGAAAATTCCCGGTATAATTATTTATTGTGTAATGAAATAGCTCCTCCTTTGTGTAATAGTTTGTTCAGCAGCTCTCCTTCCCAAGCCCACTATTCTATCTCCTGATATAAACTGTGTGATAATATCAGGACAGGGCTCAGCAAAAAACAAAACAAAACAAAAACGGGTATTTGGGAACAAGACAGCAAGAATTCTTTGGACTGCAAATCACAGAGCAAACCAACTACCAAAGAGGGCTTTCTAGATTCTTCTGTCCAAAAACCTGTGTTACTATTAGTTACTATTTCCATGAAAAAGGAGACTCATCTAATAAAAGGTAGAGTAGCAGGCAATAATAGATGTATTGATCAAATAAAACATGCAATTATTTCTGCGTGTTGCCTGTTGTGACAGGAGCAAGCACTGAACCCTGAATCCCACACACAGTTTTATCTGTGGCACCTTTTCTAGTGTTGATTTTATACATTATACTTGGCTATCCATAGCATCAGATCACATATTACCTATGTTTACAAGGTAAATGACACTCAGATATGCTCATCAAAACTGAGCTACCCATGTTGTTGTTAGCATTCTAAAGCAAGAAAATAGGGATGAAAACTTTTCCCCTCATGCCTGGTCCCAAAGCAGTTTGGAGTTGCACACATGCAAATTCCCTTTTGCAGACTGATGAAATTACATCATGTCAGTCCTGCCTGTTTGCCCTGAAGGAGACCTTCCCAGTCATTGCAGTGTTGCCAGCATCCTGAACAAAAAATGCTTCATCCCCTTCACCATATTTAACAGGTGATGCTATTTACCTCCATGCCATGCAAAGCTTCACCTACCCATCTGTATTAAAGGGAAGGATATTGTATCTCCATCTTGTTGGCAAGCCTAAGTCTAATATAACTCTGTAAGCTTCAACTTCCCAGCTCTGAACATTAAATCCTAAACAGAAAGTGCCTGTTTCCAGAAATTTATATATTGTAGCTGGCTGCTATGACCTTGCTTAAAAGAATATGGAATTAGCAATTGCCATCTATGAATGGTTTTACAAAATGTACACATCATCAATGTACACGTTGTCTCTTGATAAACTTATATGCAGGTCAAGAAGCAACAGTGAGAACTGAACATGGAATCTGATTGGTTCAAAATTGAGAAAGGAGTTCGGCAAGGCTGTATACTGTCGCCTTGCCTATTTAACTTGTATGCGGAGCACATCATGAGAAAGGCGGGATTAGAGGAGTCACAAATTGGGATCAAGATTGCAGGGAGAAATATCAACAACCTCAGATATGCAGATGATACCACTCTAATGGCAGAAAGTGAAGAGGAACTAAAGAGCCTGTTGATGCGGGTGAAGGAGGAGAGTGCAAAAGTTGGCTTGAAACTCAACATCAAGAAAATGAAGATCATGGCATCTGGCCCTCTCAATTCCTCGCAAATAGATGGGGAAGAAATGGAGATAGTGACAGATTTTATTTTCCTGTGCTCCAAGATCACTGCAGATGGCGACTGCAGCAAAGAAATTAAAAGACGCTTGCTCCTGGGGAGGAAAGCTATGGCAAATCTAGACAGCATCCTAAAAAGCAGAGACATCACCCTGCCAACAAAAGTGCGTTTAGTCAAGGCTATGATATTCCCAGTTGCAATGTATGGCTGCGAAAGTTGGACCATAAGGATGGCCAAGCGTCAAAGTATTGAGGCTTTTGAACTCTGGTACTGGAGAAGACTCTTGCGAGTCCCTTGGACTGCAAGGCGAACAAACCGGTCAATCCTAGAGGAGATCAGCCCGGACTGCTCCTTAGAAGGCCAGATCCTGAAGATGAAACTCAAATACTTTGGCCACCTCATGAGAAGGAAGGACTCCCTGGAGAAGAGCCTAATGCTGGGAGCGATTGAGAGCAAAAGAAGAAGGGGACGACAGAGAATGAGGTGGCTGGATTGAGTCACTGAAGCAGTAGGTGCAAACTTAAATGGACTCCGGGGAATGGTAGAGGACAGGAAGGCCTGGAGGATCATTGTCTATGGGGTCGCGATGGGTCGGACACAACTTCGCACCTAACAACAACAACAACACACATCATCACATTAGAACTGGCCATCAAAAATGGCCAGAAGAGAATTAGGGTTGCCCACAGGCCTGGAGGAAAATGCCCTGTCCCTTTAATACAGCCTTAATATGTGGAATTGGGCAGCATAAGCTTTCTGCCTGCTGACCAGAGCATGTGGTGATGCCAGCTGTTTTAAGGGTTCCCCCTCCTGTCCTTTAAACAATAGCTTTATCTACATATATTAGCATGTGATACAACAGCATTATTCTTTATGCTGTGGAAAGTCTGGAGTTCACGTTATATTAACCATATAGGAAGTAGACAGGCTCCCCCGCCCCTAAAGAGACAGCAGTGTTATGAATATGTCTTTCAAATCCAATTCAAAGTGCTGTCCTGTCAATATATTTTACAGAGTTAGTCTTCCCATGAGAGCCCTCTTGTTCTTTTACGACATAACCCTTTGCAAATTCACATAGAAGCAAACCCCTTTATCTTCAATAGTACTTACTTGTTCATTTATCTCGACACACAGAACTACTGCTTTAGATCACTGAGAATTCCTCAGGGATGGTAACTGAGTGACAAAAAGAGGATGTCTTTTAGGGAAGTTCATACATTGTTGTATGCTATGTGGGGAACACTGCATGCCATTCATGTCTGAAATAAGGCAATGTGGATTTGTTGTTGTCATGAATATATAAGTCAGCTGTCCAATGGGTGTTTTTGTGTCAACTCCCCCCCCCTCCCATTTGATCTTTGTGAAGTGGTTGCGCAGCTTGAATCTGCATGTGAGCCTCAGGGGAGGGTGGTATATAAATACAATAAATGAATAAATACAATGAATAAAATAAATAAATGTATTTACTTAAGAGTGAGTACGCCAGTGGTTTCTCCCAAATATGCATATATGATTTCAGTCATGCAGCCTCATCTCATGCATTTTTATTCTGAAGAATCCCATTCAGGTCAATTGGATTTATTCCCATCTAAGTGGGCATACTGCAGGCTTTTCTGGATCAAATATCTACCCTTGAGCCATTTCAGTCTGGCTTTCAGCCAGGATTTGGGGCTGAAACAGCACTTGTAAGGGCAATCTATCATTACTAATATGCTTGGTCTATCAGTGGCATTTGATATTGTTGACCATAATATTTTAGTGGGTCAAATGCAATCAATGCTTCTAGTAAAAGCAATTGTTTGCACTGGTTTTGCTTGTTTCTTTCTGGAAGAATACCAAAACTTACTGTAGGAGAGCTAGGTCAACTAGGTAGGACTGATGTGTGCAATAACTAAAGAGCTCCTTTAATCCCCAGAGCTCTTTAAAATCTTTAAGACCATTGGGTGAGATGATCATTAATTTCTCCTCTAAGAGATCTCCTTTAAGGTACAGTGCATCAGAGCCCATTCTCTGGAAATGTAAAAAAGCCAGAATTATTTTCAAATTCAAATTTATGTTCTAGAAACAGCTTGTTGTGGTTTCTGAAATCTCCTTATATTTCCTAATGATAAACTGGAAATGTTAAGGTATTGCATTGCAGGGTTGTTGTGAGGACAGATTTTAGATTAAGGTTCAAGTTCTATATAAATGAATAAACAATAGCACCTTTCCTGCCTAAATATGTATTCACTGAAGGATTTCTTACTCAAGGATGATATGGAGAGTACATTCATTGACCTTATTCAAAAAGCAGCACTGGTAGTTCATTGGAACAGGAGGGCCAGAAGAATGTAGCAGGCTGGCTATCTTACTCTAGTACAAAAGCAAAAGCAGGAAAGGCAGATGAAAATGACAGGGCACCCACTCATTATTAAGGAGAAGTTTCTCCTATCTGATTAAACGTTCTCTGTAACTTTAAGGCTCTTTCATCAATAGACTTTGTTCCAGGAACAAGTACTGCAAAACTTGTTAGGTAGTTTCCAAAACATGTAGCAACAGCCACTAACAGAATCTGTTTCTTAAAGTGACAGGTGCCACTTTTATTACTCTGTGTTTTTTAAAATCCCAAAACATATAGATTTCCAATTTTTCAGAAACTTTTGTTTTATCTATTTACAGATATTTATTTTTAGATTTGGTTGACTAATTCTTAGCATTTGGTTTTAAGTATTCTCAGATTTGGTTGAGAGCCAGCTTGGCATAATAGTTAAGAGTGAAGGTCTGTATTCAGCCAGTAACCTTGAGCTAGTCACAGATCTCTCAGAGCTCTCTCAGCCTTACCTACCTCACAGGGTATCTGTTGTGGGGAGAGGAAGGGTAGGTAGCTGTAAGTCTTTGGGTAGTAAAACGCAGGGTGCAAGTGGGGGGGGGGGTGCAAGGACTTCCTGAAGACATTTTATTTTTTCCATCCTCACTACATCTTTCTCTTTCCTCGTAGCCTCTCTCCTTTTCCTATTCCCTTTTCTACCCACTAGCCAGTCTATCTTTATCTCTGTCCCCCCTAGCTTACCTTTCTTTTCTCCCCTGGCGGCCTCTCCATAGGAAAACTACGACCCAGTTGCATGGTGCCAGCTGAGTGGGGCCCATCTGTGCTAGGGGTGTTGGCAAGGACTTGCAGGGGGCACTCACTTTGTTTTGCATATCCCTTCCACACAATTTCCTCTTTCCCTCATTCTAGTAACTCCCATATTCTTACCTGTCTCTACTTCCTTTTCCCTTCTTACCCACCCACACTTGACCTTTTATCTGCACCTCCATCTTATTTATACCCTATCTTCCTCCACAATGGGAACCAAAGCAGCTTATATCATTTCCTATTTATATCCTCACAACAACCTTGTAAGATATGTTAGAGCTGAGGCTGTGTGACTGGCTCCATTAGTTTCTATTGCAGACTAGGGATTCTATGTCTCAAGTTCAAATTCTAAACACTGTATTGCGCTGGTTTTCATGGGGTGGCTGTTACTTGAACAAGCTGCCAGGGTGAGTCAAACAATTCAGGTTGTATCAAACCGCCTGGTAGCTGCTGCCAGTCCTGGCTACCACAAGGCATCCCTCAAAGGTCAAAGGAGCCCCCTTCCTTTTACTGACTGAAACCAAACAGATACCAAGTCTGGAATGGTAGTCAAACTGTTGTGGTTGCCTGGTAGCAGACCTTGAGGGCAACAGAGGGCCTCTCTTTATTAAAGCTTCTTTTATTTACTTACTAGGGGCAAAGCCCATTGTCTCCAAGAATACAACGGGCGCTAGAGCTTGGCAGTGGGAAGAGGAAGGGGAGGAGTTGTCCAGTCTGTAAGGGCATGGGGTTGAATGTGTGTGTTGTGTGGGAGGTTGTGGTGGCATGGTGGCAAATGAGGCCATGGGTGTGGAGATATGGGTGTCAAGAACCTGTGGTGTGGAATGTTCATTGATTGTGGGAGAGGACTGAGCTTTGGGAATTGTGGCATAGTGGTTACAGATGAGCTTTCCAGAGCCATGACCTCAGATATGTGAAGGGAAAATCAGACTGGAGACTCTTCTTAGGGGAAGATTACATGGCAACCAATTCCCCCCAGTTCTGCATCATTTCCCTTCTTGTGTGAATTAGGCCACATTCACCGAAATGCCCCTCTGCCCTAATACACATGGGGTAGTCACAGTACACAGGTGTCCACCCAGTTCCTTCTGTGTCCCATATTTTCACTGTTGGTAAAATGTTATGTGCCCACATGCTTCTTTCATGGTTGCTCCTTAGAAGAACGGATTTTTGTACCCTATTGCTTACTACCCAAAGGAGTCTCAAAGCGGTTTACAAACACCTTTTCCATTTATCTCTCCACAATAGTCAACCTGTGAGGTATGTAGGGTTGTGAGAGATCTGAGAGAACTGGGAATGGGCCGCAGTGACCCAGCAGGCCTCAGGTGTCTCAAAGCATTTTCCAATCGTCTTCCCCTTCTCTCCCCATAGCAGACTCCCCATGAGGGAGGTGGGGTAGCGAGCCTCACAGGGAAGCTGGCAACCCTAAGAGGAAGACTGTCTGTGCACAGCAGTCTTGACCTTAGTAAGGTTTTTAATACTGTTTTTTTATTTGCCAGGGCAAGGTTATTTGCCAGTTACTATTTCAGTTACGATGTGTCTCCAGACATTTACTTGTTCTCTATTTAGTTTCAGGCTGTAAATATTTATTTAGATCTTCCTGCACTTTCCAGACTCATAGGACTGATGCTGGTCTGCCTGTCTGCGCCCCAGAATACAAACAGTTGCTGATAAGGGCTGGCCATAACCCATAACCCATAGGCCAGGAGGGACACTCCTGCACCACTCCCTCCCAACTGCAGGCAAAAATGGCTCATTTGAAGGCTGGACTCTGAGGCATTGTACGATTTTGAAGTCTCACCTCCAAACCTCCAGGAATATTTCCAACCCAGGGGTAGCCAGCCTACAGGTGTGGCCTGGAGAGCTCCTGGAATTACAGCTCACCTGCAGAGTATAAAGATCAGCTCCCCAGGCAGAAAGGGCTACTTTGGACAGGGTTGTGGTAGAGAAGAAACATTTAAGGCTTCCCACACAGGTTGTTGTTGAATTGAAAGACTTGAGGCCTACTGCACAGGGTTGTTGTGCAGATGAAACAGGAGACAAAAGAGCCAGCTTCCTCTGCAGAATAACGCTATGCAGTGGCTTCAAATCTGCAGAGAGTTGCAAAGAAGAAAGACACATGGTTTGGCTGTGTCTAACTCCCGGCCAGAGCAGTATTTTAAGTGAAAAGGGGCTTTTCTGTGGCCTCCCTGGCAGGCAATTGTTTAGCAGAAGGGGAAAGTCCCCCCCCCTTCTCAAAAGGAAGGCCCTCAGGCTTCCCTGCTCTCTGAAGGAAAATGCCTCCCTCCCCTGAGTCAGGGGCTGTCAGAGGCTCCTTCACAGCAGGCCTGAAGGGGGGGAAGGGGAGCACTCTGCAGCCTCCTGCCAGCTCTGTCAGGGTTCTGAGGCAATTTGCAGTTGGACACGACAGTTAGGACAACCTTGGGGCGAAAAGGGCTGGTGCAGCCTCTGTTCTCATTCCCCTTGGCAGCCCTACTGACCTCCTCTCCCTTTGCTGGTCAGGAGCAGACTGGCAGCCAGACTGGGCTGGGTGAATGGAATTTTGGTCTGTCCTGGTGAGGGGCCAATAGGAAGGGGCACTTTGCGCGCCTCCCCATTGGCTGCTTGGCCCTGGATGGACACTCGGAGGGTGATTGGGCCCTCTGAGTTTTTATCCTGGACAGGGCCCGCCCTAACTCCTCCCCAGGTGGCCTTACTCGTTTATTTAATAGGACCCTGTCCTATTTAAAGATTTGTTTGATTTAGATTTTTATACCAGCCTTTCATATGGTTCGGGGGGGGGGGGGGTAATTTCTCAATGCAATGTAAAAAAATAATTTTCCTGCAAACTTGGAGCATTTTTCAGGTTTGTCAAAAAATCCATCTTGTCTATTCACATCTCCAGTCTCTGGATTTAAGTATCGTCAGACTGGCCGACTGGTCTATTGGAATACATTGGAGACCTACAAGACTTGTCAGCGAACTCCATCCTACCCCTATTTGCTCACTGAGGTCTCTGCAAATCCCCATCACTGCTGCAACTCCCGGGATGTGCTGCTGCAGACGGGCTTCAGTGACCTCCCAGGGCCTGCTCCTATTGTCTGCTGCGGTTTGTTGGGTGTTCCCCCACTGCAGCCAGGCCCACCTAGTCACCTCCTCAGCCTCCCAGAGTCCCTTGCTGCAAAATGCCGCCTGGCTTTAGTGGCATCAAAGGCTCCACTTGCCTTTGGTGGGTGATGTCAACAGCACTGGATTTAGCTTCATGGAACCCATCAGAGTGTATGAGGTTGGGGGAAGAAGTGCCTTAACCCTCAAACAGTAGTGCTGCCATTAGCTCCCTCTCCCCAAGTGCTGTCACCTCAGTGCTGTAGAGCAGTGGTCACCAACCCGCGGGCCGCGGCTTTAGCGGCCGCTTTGCTCGCGGCCCAGAGGGGCCGGGAGGGGGAGCCGCGGCCACTGCCATGGCCTCTGCCGGGCGCAAACGCGCGTGCACAGCAGTCCGCGCAGGCACATTCGTGCTGGGGCTGCCGCGTGTGCGCAGGCCCCGGGCCGCCCTCTCCCTCCACTACGCCGCAGCGGTCTGCAGCGAGCGTAAGCTTGCGGACCGCTGCTGTAGAGGCTGATAAGGAAAGGGAACTATGGTAGGATTCACAGTAGCTGAGTTGTCAGTTCCTCCTCCCCATGTGCCAACGGCTCTCCAAGAGCAGGGGTACTCAACCTGTGGTCCTCCAGATGTCCATGGACTTCAATTCCCATGAGCCCCTGCCAGCATTCGCGGCCGGCCAGGGCAGCCTTCCAAGTCGCGTGGGGGGGAGTTGGGCAGGAGGGGTCTGGGGGGGGAAGGCTTCGGGGCGGCCAAAAGGGCAGCATTTATTGGTAAGAGCTCATGGGAATTGTAGTCCATGAACATCTGGAGGACCACAGGTTGACTACCCCTGTCCTAGAGGATACTGAGGAGAGGCAAAGCTGGGAGTAGCAGCAGTTCTGGGCTGGTGCTGGCAGATTAATTTGCAAGGGGGGTTAAAAAAAATACATCCCTTGTTGATAAGATTTTAGATTTTCTGAAAATTTGGCAGGTTACCCAACTTTGGAGAAAAATCACCTTTCTCTGAATGGGGGCCTGATCCATGGATTTATTTATTATATTTATATACCACCCTCCCCGAAGGCTCAGATTTAGTGATCTGCAGACCCATTCATACTTGAGGAAAGTGTGATAAAGCATATCAATCCCAGGCAGGTTGAATTCTTTTCATTTTGGACCTTGAGAGGAACCTTGCAAATTTTGCCATCCTTTATGATACCGGGGTGTGGTAGAGTTGAGTGGAAGAACAATTAACCAGGATCTTGAAGGATGTTGTCTTTTTTCATCCATTCTTGTGACTCAGAAGAATTACCTCATATATTCTTCCAGGACATTTGCAGTCCTCATATATTGTTTTATGACATGCTCCTCTTCTCATCTGTTTTACTGCCTCCATTAATTCATTGTTGTATAACCTCATTCTTCATAACCACCAGTTCCCATCAGGGTGAAGCTGCTGGTGGCGTCAACGGAATAACTTGTACACATGATTCTGATACTACTTGTTTCCTGGTAAAAAAAACAAAAAACATCCTGTAGGATAAAAAAGATTGACTAAAAAAAGATCTGTCCTCCAGTGGGCTAAGGGGCCTCTGGTTTATTCATCTGACAGCACTAACCACCTATACATTACGAATGTCAGTTTAGTAAGATTTAATAGGCCATAGCCATACATCAATCAATTCACAAATTTTAAAAGACAGTAAAACAAGTTTGCTACAGCCACAACACAATTTCAGCACAAAAATTAAAATGTGAGAATTGTCTTGCTAGATCAAATCATGGTTCATTTAGTGTACGATTTGGTTTTTAATACTAACCAACTTCTGAGTAGTCACAAGAATGGGCATGAAGGAGATTGACTCCCGCTCCTTTTTTCTCCCTATAATCCAGGTGTATTCTGCTTCTGAACATGGGAGAGTCTATCATGACTAACTACGATTGATAAACATAATGGCTTGTATCTGTAGTATAATGGAAATGAAAGGGTCTTTATAAAGGGAACAAGATTGTAAAGTATTCTGCTTATCTTGTTTGAGTGCATGGTTTTCTGTTTGTTTTTCATGTTTATGACGTATGCCTTTTTTGCATTGTCTCTGAGTTTTGTGATCCTACTAATATTGTATCCTTTGTCAGAAGTGTCATGATAAATAACTGCATTTACATCGTGTGATCCACCTTGCATCTCAGTGAGAATAAAGTAAATAAAGCAAATAAAATGTAAAAATAATCAGAAGATCTGGCTCTTTTCTTCTGCTTTTGTTATTGAGTGGTTGGATATAAGCCGTTCTCCTTGAATGTGCTTAATTCTTTTCATAGCAGTTAAACTCTGAGGTCCATTCCACACAAGTTCAATGTTGCAGGAGTGTGGCAAATTGTAATTGCTACTAATATGCAGTTATGCACGACGTCGTACACAATCTGCCACATTCCTGAAACAGTCCCGCTAAAAGCGATTCGTTGAAGCGCTTCTAGGGAAATCCCAAAAAGTGGATTCACCCTCCGAAAAGCGCTACTCTCTTGCAAGCAATCTGCAGCACTAGCGAAAAAGACCTGTGCATTAACATTGTAGTGGTTTCAGCAAAGTCCCTCCCCCTGGCTCTCTCCTCTGAACTTCTGGCGAAGCGGTCGCCATTTTTTCTTCTCGGAGCGAGCGGAGAGCAACAAACCAGCAAGCCTTTATTCACCCAGCGAGGCTTCTCTGGCTGCAGTCCCTCCACAGAGCTGCTTTAAAGCTAGCCTCAAGTCACCAAGCACAACACAGCCCCGTTTGCAAGTTCCCTTTATTTTCGGCCAAAAATCATGCCCGTGCACAGGGGGGGGATTTTTTTTTTCACTCGGGGGAGCGTGGCAACAATGAATCAGCAGCTCACAGGCCAGCTGCCAGCTAGATGGGTCTCTACGTTAGGAGGAAGCAGGGAATCAAGGAATCAAGGCATATTCATTGGAACTTGTGTTTTTCTTTTTTTTTAAGAACTGTTTTTAAAGGCAAAGGGGCTTTTCTGGAGCATGGTAACAACCGCCCATTGGCTGCTCATTTGATTGACGGCCAGGGGCGGGACAAAGCACGGAAAAAATCACTTCCTTTCTAGCGATTTTTGCCGAGACCGGAAACCTGTGGGAAACAATTGAAACGCAACTGGATTCCACTACAAAGGCAGGTATGCGTTACGCCGAATTCCACTATTTAAAATACCGCTTTTGCTTTCCAAAACCAATTTGCCACATTGAACCTTGTGCGGAATGGGCCTGAGTTCTACTAGTTATGTACACACAGTGTGAAGTAGCACTTCCTTCTTTCAGTCCTAGCCTACTATCAATCTATTTTCAAGTTATTATCCAGAGGAATTTGTGCAACCCCTGCCCGTACAGAATCACAATGGTAATCCTAGTGAGAGGAATGGAGAATCGTAAATCCCTAGACAGAAATGTTATAATTTGAATGCTAGCTAACTATGATGTGCCTGCAACAGCAATATGTCCTTGAATAAAGGCAGTTTGTGGGATAAAATCTCTCTGTTTTGAAGAATGAGGAGTAACTACCTTCCAATAACTACTGGCTGTTCATTGCTTCTTCTAGTAAACAATATTCTGGCAAGGTCTTGTTGGACACTGTTTTTTCAGAAGCCATTTGTGGATGCGTGTTTACTAGTTAGGGAACTTTGTTGTATTTAAGGAGTGCCAGTTCCCCTTTTGTGTTTCCTGCTCCCTTCTGTAAGTTTCCCAGATGTCATGGTTTCTGTCATGAGACTGGCTTACTGAAACATCACTGAATGACAATCATAATGCTGGGCATTATGTCTGCCTATCCTTAAGCCTTGAGTCTCCAGCAGCTTTAAGACTTTTACTGCCATTAAAGTGGTGCAAAACAGCTGTACATTAGCTACGGAAAATAAGTGAAGGATTAGTCAGTGAGTGTTGTTTTGTTGCCTGACTAGGGCCTTTGCGTTGCTATTCTAGAAGGGTCTGGGCATTTGATGTGCTTTCTGGTAAGGAATAGGGGGAAATGGCAGGTTGTTGTTAAACAGAATCTGTGTTGTTCATTGGTTTCCTGGCTCATTTTGCCTAATGAGTGAGAGAAAGTGGGTTGGTGTGATTTTTACAGTCAAGTTGAAAATAAGGGACACTTGAGTTAGTGCAAGAGTCTGATAAGGAAGTATGTAAAAAAAAAAAAGCAACCCATCATAACCCAACTAGGCCTGATTTTTACTTTTTAACATTTTGATGTTAAATATGCCAGTGTTTTTGACATGTCCCGCCTTGCAGGCATGGCCTGCAGAGTACAGTTTCATAGGTTAGCACCACACCAAAGTCAGGCTGCTCTGCCCTCTGGGAGAATGCTTGCACTACAGATGCAGCCTGTTGTGGACAGGTGGATCAGGTTGCCTGAGAGATGCAGGACTGGCACTGTTGGAAGTGTTCACTCTTTCTCATGCCACAGAGATTTTTAAAAAAGGCTCTCTTCCAGAGCAGTTTATTCAACAGCAGAGAAGAAGCAATTGAAGCAGTCCCACACTGACTCCCAGATCAGACTACAGAATAAAGGAACAGACACACATGGAGATAAGATATCTACCTAGCAGAACTCATTGTTGCTGTAAATGAGACGTGAGCTGCCAACAGGGTCACCCACTCTGAAGAAGAGATCTTCTATTGCCATTTGTGGGGTCCTTTCTTATAACCAGTTCCAAGCAACTGGTTTATGGCATCACAGTGTGTCAGTGTGAATAAGCACAATTGCCTGTACATATTGCAAGTGCCCCTGGTGCAATAAGACAGATTGGAGCCTCTTTTGGGCCTTATCGGGACTTCAGAAACTTTATGTTCTCTTTCGGTGTGTCTTTGGGGTCCTTGTGCTCTCTAACGAACAACTGACCTTCAGGGCTCATAAGGTGGCCCTCCCTGCTATCCCCTACCAGCGTTGTAGATCCAGTTGTTTCTGAGAGAAACAGGCATTTGCTTCTTAGAAAAACAGAAAAGCAGCACAGGGATCTAAAATGGCTTGGGGCTCTAGGCAATAGAAGAAAGGCCTAGAAAATAGAGGAAAAGGCTCAGGAAAATGTAGGACTAGTTCTCATTTCTGTTACACTCTAGAAATATGGTAAAGGAAAAGGTTTTCCATTTGCTTTATTCAGCTGTAATCAACGATGTGTGTCCCTTATTATAAACTCTAGTAAATCTGTTTAAGATTGCCATCTTTCTGTACTTCACAGGCAGGGAATGTAATTTTATAAGTCAGACTGACCCATGGAGCTGAATTGAACTTCTGAGTCAACAACACACTTAGAACTGCATAGCAAATCTCACTACCCCTCTGCATATGGTGCTAAATTATTTTGGTTGGTATTTATGAAAAAACTTTTGCTGTAGCATTTTTTTAAAAACAATATTCTAATTTTTTCTCATGTGCACACTGAAATCTGAACGCTTTTCCAAGCATTTCTTTTGTTTCTTGAAGCAGACCAGCACTATGTGTATTTATGGTACAGTAGTAATATTAGTTTGTCCATGCCATGGTAGGCTTCTTTAAATGAATCTAAAAGCAGGCAAACTGTGTGCAAAAATATCCAATCTGAAAAGATTTTTTTAAAGGAAGCTTATTTCTTTGATTAGAGTATTGCCTGAAGAAGCTATAGGATCCTTACAATGCACTCCTATGCAGTATTGCTCTAGTCTAAATCCACTGAAGTTAATGGGTTTAGACTAGAATAATTCTACATAAGACTGCACTGTCAGACATAGCTCCCCCTATTCTGGCCTCTTTTTGACTTGTCAAGCCAGTTGTATGCTTATTTACTTGGAAGAAAACGAAGTCCAGCAGGTTTTGTGCTCAACTAAGCATGCATAGAATTGCAGCCTGCAGCTTTTTTTTATTAACAACGCTTATTACTATTTTGCGTATAAAAGAAATCAACATGGAGAAGCCCAACTGGGTGGTATTACCAAGTGATTGGAGGACTGATTGTGGATAGAGGTGGTTGGAAGGGTGTTGGAGATTCCACACTGTCTTCCCCTTAGAGAGTCAAGTATGGCAACACACAAGCCTACTGAATAGAGATAAGAGACTCTTCTGAAGTTCATTTAGAGTTATCTGTTAAGAAATAGATTACTGTGCTTGAGTGTTCTTGGTGTGCAAGGGACAAGGTTAGGCCCAAAATCAGAATTAATTTGCTTTGGCTGTGCCCACTGACTGTTTCCTGTCCTTCAAGCCCCACTGGACCCCAGCCACCACTACACTCAAGCATTGCAAATTTCAGATTGTACATGGTGTCATGTATGATCAAATAACCAAAAGGTTTAAGTAAACAGGTTTCAACATTATGTGCAAATGAAAAAAACCTAAAAAGAAAATTTAATTTTATAATAACGCTTAAGAAAAATGCCAAAGCATCCATAGGGCCCAAATCTAATCTAAGCAACATTCCTAAGAGCTGAAAGAATATGTAAAGAACGGACTTGTACTACTGTTCAAGTGAATACAAACCAGAAGAACTATGAGCTGAAACTAAAAATATTATCAAAGAAGAATGAACAAAGACTATTCCTGCAGCCAACAGAAAAGAAAAGCCTCCATGGATGACTGATAACTCTTAAAATTGCTGAAAGATAGACAAGAAACAAAAGTAAAAGGTGAAAAAAACAGAATCATACCCTAAATGCAGCATTTCATCCACTGGCACACACAGAGAGAAAGAGAACTGCTGTAATGATCAGTGTAAAGAAATAGATGAGAACAACAAAAAAAGAAGTGATCTGTTATACAAGATTCAATAAATCTACAAGATTCAATAAATAAAAAGTAATTTAAATCACACTTAGGCATGCTGAAAGATCAACAAGGAAATAAGTGGGTTCTAGATTAAATCAAGCTTGAACAATCTTTAGAAGCTAAAATGACTAAACTGGGGCTATTGTACTTTGGCCATATTATAAGAAAGGAATAGGAAAATACAATAATGCTATGGAAAGTTGAAGGCAGCAGGAAAAGAGGAAAGCCCAACAGGAGATGGATTCACTGTATAAAGGAATCCATAACTCTATTTACAAGACCTGAACATGGAGCCAGCTTGGTGTAGTGTTAAACAGCAGCAGCTCCTAATCAGGTGAGCCGGGTTTGATTCCCCACTCCTTCACCTGCAGCCAGCTGGGCGACCTTGGGCTAGTCATAATCCTGTTAGAGCTGTTCTCACAGAGCAGTTCTGTTAGGGCTCCCTCAGCTCCACCTACCTCAGAGAGTATCTGTTGTAGGGAAAGGAAAGCAATTGTAAGCCACTTTGAGACTCCTTCAGGTAATGAAAAACAGGGTATAAAACCAACTCTACTTCTTTTGTTAACAATGGGACATTTTGGAAGTCATTGAACCAGTTTGGTGTAGTGGTTAGGAGTGCGGACTTCTAATCTAGCATGCCGGGTTCAATTCTGCACTCCCCCACATGACCTTGGGCTCGCCACAGCACTGATAAAGCTCTCTCAGCCTCACCCTCCTCACAGGGTGTCTGTTGTGGGGAGAGGAAAGGGAAGGCAAATGTAAGCCGCTTTGAGCCTCCTTCAGGTAGATAAAAGAACCAACTCTTTTTCTTCTTCTTCTTAATTAATAGGGCTGCCATAAGTCAGGGGCGACTTAATAAGAATTAACACACACACATTAATTACATTAAAATAATAACAGGCCACACAAACCATAAATGACTGCTCTACTGAACACAAGCACTTTTTCCAATATGGCAAATAAACCATTAAACAAATTCATACACAGTGATTACCATGTAACACATTTTCAGTTGGTCAAAGAATAAAATAAACGGAAAATGAAATGCATTTCCGCTACTGCCTTCCTCTGTGTTGCAATGAGTGTTATCCAGCTTTGGTGGATACCATTAACATAAACTACTGTCTAGCCACAAATGTATCCACAAATATCTCATATATAGGAAAATCTCACATTCAGTAGATACTGTAGAGTTTTTATTGAGTGGGTTAGTATGGAGAATTCTTCTTTGGTCCTACCATCATACATGAGATGCGAAGCACATAACCCGATCAAACTAGATAGGACACTGTTGGCATAGGCACCAGCCTGTATTCCAGACCAACTGGAGAAACTCTGGTTCCAAACTGCCTGCTCTCCCCCTCCCTCTGCTTTTTTCAAGAATAACGATTACTTTGTGTCATCAGGGAAATTTTGAAATAGCAACAGTTAAGATCATTCAGATCATCAGTGCTATGCAATTTGTGTTAATGTTCTTGGTTGTCTTGGCAGTAAGTAGACTTTAAAAAGAAAAACATTCGTTTTGTGCATTGTTTAATGATAAATGTCATTGAAAGCACAAAAAGTACAAATATAATGATCCTACATGATGTAGTTTAATTTTGTATTTTTAAAAATAGGAAGTTAAATACCTAGTGATGCATTAGTTCAGGGGTAGTCAACCTGTGCATTAGTTGAGAGCCAGTTTGGTGTAGTGGTTAGGAGTGCGGACTTCTAATCTGGCATGCCGGGTTCGATTCTGCGCTCCCCCACATGCATCCAGCTGGGTGACCTTGGGCTCGCCACGGCACTGATAAAATTGTTCTGACCGAGCAGTGATATCAGGGCTCTCTCAGCCTCACCCACCCCACAGGGTGTCTGTTGTGGGGAGAGGAATGGGAAGGCGACTGTAAGCCGCTTTG
Source organism: Paroedura picta (assembly GCF_049243985.1). Classification (NCBI taxonomy): domain Eukaryota; kingdom Metazoa; phylum Chordata; class Lepidosauria; order Squamata; family Gekkonidae; genus Paroedura; species Paroedura picta. Next base: position 124,775,938 of record NC_135369.1, on the reverse strand, counting down.
AGCCTCCTTCGGGTAGGGAAAAGCGGCATATAAGAACCAACTCTTCTTCTTCTTCTTCTTCTTGATTGTATCCAGATTTCATGACTAAAATAAATATTTTATTATTTACATATCTACCTTTTAACTAAAATAATTACTATAAAATTAGGGGGGGGGACGCAAATATATATTTTTGCCTTGAGTGCAAAATTAGCTAGTTATGGCTGTGTCCTGTGAAGAGGACTATCATTCCACTGTACCCTGGAAGACAGAAATTTAGTATAAAAACCTTGACTTAGAGGCATTCGTGTTGATGACTTCTACTAATTGACAATAAATACAGAAACAGGCTAGAGGACTTCTATCTAACAAATGGGAATATTATTATGTTATGTTTCCCTATGCTCATCCAACTTCTTCCCCTGCAGAATTGTGACTGAAATCTGCTGGAATGTGCTTGAGCGAACGTTTGTGGAGAACTGTTAAGTTGTCATCGTCGTTCAAAATATTTGGCTTCAATCCGTTTTTTTCTACTTGTAATAAAACCTTTAACCACCAAATTATGTTGTGGGTTATGGGATCTGCACAGGCAAAAGCAGTGGCCGTGATAAGAAGCAGAATTGATTGAGCATAAGCAAAAACAATTGCTGGATCCAACCTGCTTCATCACCCTATTACTGCATGGTAAGGTGCTGCTATCTGGTGGCCACAATGTGTTAGTAACATTTCATTTATAGACACTTCGAGTGACAAATCACCAGTTTTTCACTTCTGTGCCAAATTTTCTCTCATAGCTTTCCTGTGATAAAACCTGTATACAAAGGAATACAGAAAGAGTGTTATTAGAAATTACTGGATAAGTAAGGAATAATAATAACTGTGTACAATCTTTTCATTTATTTTTAATTTGTTTGCTCTGCAGGTTGGATCTCAGAGAAAGAAAGAGAGCATGTCTGCACAAACCAGCAAACAAGGCCTCTCCACAGAGGCTCAGCTGTCTAACTGGGGCTGTCAAACTGGGGCTGTCTAACTGGGGCTGAAAACAATGTAGATAGGGAGGTATCCTGCTAGACCACAGCCTATGGCTTGGTTGGTTTTGAGTCTCAGAGGCTTTCATTTTAAGTTTAATTTTAGATATGTTCTCAGGTTTAGCATTTCGGGCTGGATAAAACATTATGACTCCTTTTACATAGTGAAGATTCTCTGTATTGCTTCACCAATTCTCCAAATGCAGAGGATGTGCATTGGACCTCTTACCCATGTGAGTTTTCTCTACACTTTGCTCTTGCTGCTGCCATTTCCCCTAATTTCCCCCCCTTGTCCTGAACCCGGAAGACCTTTTGAGGGCTATTGTGCTATAGCAGAACAGCAATTACCTGTAAAAAATGAAGCCCTATGATAGCATGGTGAAAAAAATGCAAAGAACAGGATATCTATGAGAAGCTGCCAGCGGGAAACTGAAACTCAACCCTTCCAAAACAGAGGTCCTGTGGCTGGGCAGAAAGGAGTAGAATCAGGCAGTGCGTCTTCCATGCCTGGATGGGATGCAATTGACACCTGCACCAGTAGCCAGGAACTTGGGTATGTTCTTTGATTCCTCCCTTTCCATGGGGGCTTAGAGTTTTTTCATCTACACTAAGTGAGCTACTAGCGCCCTACCGGTCCCCGGAACACTTGACCACGGTGATCCATGCAACAGTCACCTCCAGGTTAGACTTCTGTAACTTGCTCTATGCAGGCCTGGAAATTGCAGCTGGTACAAAATGCAGTTTTGCTAGCAGCACACATTTCTGTGGTTTAGTATTGCTTGAGGGAAGTTTCTAGAATCATATGAGCAGCCCAAAATCTTCTCATTTAGAATAGATTTCCACCTGGCTGCCTCCATTTTTATCAGAATAAAATTTGAGTCCAATGGCACCTTTAAGACCAATGAAATTTTATTCAAGATGTGAGCTTTTGTGTGGACTCAACCACTAAAAAGATATTGAAAACAGAAATTATCTAGAAACCATTACGGTTGATTCTTTGTATATAAAAATTTGTATTAAAATTGAATATGCATTGTTAGTACAAGAATATGGCCCTGCATAGGTTCCTTGTTTTTCTGTTAGTATTCTATTGTGAACCTTCCTTTTTTTGTGTTGTAATCCATTTTTATCAGAACAAAATTTGAGCCCAATGGTACCTTTTAGAGCAATGAAATTTTATTCAAGATGTGAGGTTTTGTGTGCATGCACACTTCCTCAGCATGCACACAAAAGCTCACAGCTTCATTAAAACTTCATTGGTTTTAAAAGTGCCATTGGACTCAGATTTTGTTCTGCTACTTCAGACCAACACGGCTGCCCACCTGATTTCATTTTTAATCTAACAGAGGTATATTATGTTATCAACTCTCTTTCTATGTGTCGTGCTTTTGCTTTCCTGCCCTGGGGGCTTATTTGCTAAAATGTATAGTTTCACACACGTAAATGCCACTTACCCTCTCCTTGCTCATCTGTTAAACTTGCTTTGTCACTGGAACGGGGATATTTTGGTTCTGGAGCAGGACCTGCTACTTTGCAGAGCTTCAATGGTTATCTAGAATCATAGAATCATAGAGTTGGAAGGGGCCATTCAGGCCATCTAGTCCAACCCCCTGCTCAATGCAGGATCAGACCAAAGCATCCTAAAGCATCCAAGAAAAGTGTGTATCCAACCTTTGCTAGAAGACTGCCAGTGAGGGGGAGCTCACCACCTCCTTAGGCAGCCTATTCCACTGCTGAACTACTCTTGACTGTGATTTTTTTCCCTGATACCTAACCTATATTGTTGTGGCTTAAACCCACTACTGTGCGTCCTTTTCTCTGGAGCCAATGGGAACAGCATCCTGCCCTCCTCCAAGTGACAACCTTTCAAATACTTAAAGAGGGCTATCATGTCCCCTCTCAACCTCCTTTTCTCCAGGCTGAACATTCCCAAGTCCCTCAACCTATCTTCATAGGGCTTGGTCCCTTGGCCCCAGATCATCCTCGTCGCTCTCCTCTGTACTCTTTCAATTTGTTGTACTTATTAATCACAGCCAAATGGTGAAAACTCTCCAATCACCTTCCAGTGATGTTTGAACACACATACCCCTCCAAGTCCAAGATATATATTTTTTAAATTGCCATGATTGTGTTGTAATGCAAAACTGTTACAACACAAGCATGGGGATAAAAAAGTGAGCTGCTTTATTTCACCCCCCCCCCAGACATGCAGACTGTCCATGATCTCAGTAAAACCAAGAAAAAACAAAGAAGGAAAGGTGCTGACCAAATATGGTGGCAGGTGAGGAGGGTTTGCTATTTTTTTTTTACTTTGGAATTACATTTTAATGAGATTGGACTTTTTTTAAAAGTAAGGTTGCAATGGTAGATAACAGAATGAGACTTAGAGGCGGGGAGCAATGCCTGACTGGGGGCAGCCTTCTTCCTTACCCATGGCACTGCCCCGATGGATCCTGGGGCAAAAAAGGGAATGTGGATTTCCACGTTCCCTTGCAGTGGGGCAACTGAAGGCCTGAATCAGGGAAGGCCTGGGACCATCCCAGACTGAGCCTGATACCATGCAAAAGCAAGAATTATCCCCCCATGCAAACAGGAGGTTACCACAGCCTAATCCTTCATGCAAAAGACATCTGTGTTCAGTGAGTCTTTTACCCAGGAATGTTTGCTTTACATAACATCTAACCAACATTTCCTGAACATACACATGGGGGGAGCACCCTATATTCTTTTGTATATATCTACAAACTTAGGCACTGTTAATTTGACATAGGAACATCCTCCTCCAAGTAGTAAAGCAATTAATCAGAAGCAAAACTCTGGAGAATACAAAAATAACCAAACAATTCAAACTAATTAACATTTGCTGATGGAATGGGTAGCTGTCGTGGCTAATAAGGATATTAAAAATAACTAGCAGTTAATTTGATTGCTATTTCCTTCTTTCCTCTGCATTCACCACCTGCTTAACGTTAGCAAGATAAGCCCCCGGGGCAGGTAGGCAAAGGCAAGGCACACAGGCACAACTGACTGCAGCAGTCATGAAATACTTTAGCCTATTCTAAGAAAAAAGTGAGTAATAAAACATTCTGCTAAAAAACAGAGAGGAAAAAGTTACCTTAAATGTAAAGTAAGTTAGCCAAACAAATGAAGATTATGCAAATCATTTCTCAAGAAGGTTACATAATTGAGGGATTGAAATAAAAACCATTTAAATAGATGAATTTATGCGATTTTGGCTCAGAGAAATTACCAAGGCTGTTACCTGATCCTCTTATTGTTATGATCTTCTAAAGGGTTGCTCCACTGACTACATTCAAAAACAGCTAGATCAACTGAAGCACTCTTCGAACCAACTTCTATGGATAAGGAATAGGTTGCCGAAGGCAACTGTGGTTGGTATTTTGTTTAAAACAAAAATCATTCCTGGACTGACATGAGTGCTAGGCCAGCATGTTCATAGGCAGTCAGAAAATCTTGCAGACAGATAAACAGAAATGGTAGGCCCCCCTCTGTAATAGGTATTACCGTAATTTAGAGAAACGAAATAGAACTACAACAACAAATATAAGCAGCATGAAAATAGGCACAGTGGTGTGGGTGAGGGACAGGTAAAGGAGCTATCTGCTAATTCTGTAGTGCAATACAGCAGTTTCGTATGAGCCGCAGTCTGAAAACTCCAAACCTACTCCTGTATTATTAATTACTTCTGAATGTCAGTTGTGGAGAGTGTCTATAGTGGGGATGCTTTGGCACTTACCATTTGAATTGTCAGTGATTACATATCTTGTAAAACACAATACAGAAGGAATGATCTTTGTCTTCTAGCCTGGGGTGGCTAAATTGCTGCCGTTCTTTTGGCACTTCCTTGAATGCATTTGCTGTGGATGTTGTGAGTCACAGCTCTTTCAGAGCTCTCTCAGCCTCTACGTCACAGGGTGTCTGTTGTGGGGAGAGGAATGATAGGTGATTGTAAGTCACTCTGAGATACAGGTCTTTGTATTCAGAACATTTTGGAACCTTTTTTAAGAAACAGAAATGCACACAAAGAAGGAGTATACTACAGGATTTCTAATTTTTAAATACATTGATCCCAGATTTTTTTGGGGAGGGGTTATTAATATAGTTAAAAAGTAGAAGCCCTGAGAGAGCTGTGTCACTCAAGGTCACTCAGCTGGCTGCATGTAGAGGAGTGGGGAATCAAACCTGGTTCTCCAGATTAGAAATTGCTACTTGGTGTAACCACTACACCAAGCTGACTCATAATATAGCACTAACTAACTATAAGAACATGAAAAAATGGAAACATCCTGAAAGTCATTTGCCTGTAACAACTAATGTTAAAAAATCTTTTAAATCTTCACTGCCAGATAATGAAGTAGGTCATAAAAACAATTTATGAGTCATTATGGGAAAATTGCTGCTCCTGATGTGAACAGTTTTAATAAGCACTTGGTTTATACAAGCTTATCACTTCATAGTTTAGGATGCAACCAGATTACTGCTCTGCAGCCAGCTGTACAATATCCTGTTCAAATTTTCTAAAAAACTTGGGAGCTGATATAATCATTAATATGTCTAATTCTTCACATGGCCATGTCTGTGCACACTTATATCTGGAGACTGGAGCCATGGACAAAAAACTCAGATTTGCAAGAAAAAACAAAATCTTTAAATAAAAAAATACATGGGGATGGTTAAAAAAACCCAAACAACCAAAATAATAGAAGCACTTAAAGCAGACTTTCTCAACCAGGGTTTTGTGAAAACATGGGGTTTCTTGACAGCCCTGGAAGGCTTTCCTAAATGGGTAGAAGAATCAATGTTTATATATTTTTAATTTCTTAAACATTTATTAGCTGATGTGGTCATATATGGTCCTGTCAACCTGCCCTCCCCTTCCTTTCCTCCCAGCCTGTAAGTATGTACTGCACGTGTAACACTGTGAGCAAGTGGCACAGAAAGAACATGGGGAGCAACTTCGTTTTGTGGTTCACAGAGAGTCTTGTACTGGTAAACACAGCAGAGGATCTCGGGACAACATCCACATTCAAGTGCATTCAAGGAAGCTGTTCTGGTAGAAATCAGGGAGTGCCAAAAGAATGGCAGCAATTTAGCCAAGCCAGGCTAGAAGACAAAGATCATTCTTTCTGTATTGTGTTTTACAAGATATGCAATCACTGACAATTCAAATGTTAAGTGCACTGTGACAGCCTGGAACCTCCTAATCAAATTCTTCTATTTTCCTCAAAGCCCCCTTCAAATACATGACTCAGTTTCATGTCTCGTAATTCTGAATCATAATTCCATCAAGAACTTCCCTTCCTGGTGCCCTCCCTGTAGCCCTTTAATCACTTTTATAGTTTTCTCTTGATAAATTGCCCTCTTGTCAAGCACTCCCTTATTCTCTGTCATAATCTTTCGTTTCTTACAAAGAATCCATTTTAATTCTATGGGCCAAAAACAGATAATGAACCGGGCTTTAGAACCAGTAATTGGAGCCTGCTCCTTGATATCACCAAAACAGCAACAGATTTTCCCCTTCACACAAACACACCCACACAGGATCTCCCTTTTCCATCTGATTTTGTCACAGAATCGGGCAGGTAATCTTGGCTCTCCCTCTTGATCTATTTTCCAAACAACATATACACAGAGTAATAACTCCTACTCCAGTTTGGATTAGCTCTGGGGCACTAGCAGAATACAAGTGCAGTGGGAAAAGCCAGAAGGGGGGGGGGGCAGTGGAAAGGAGTGCTCTGAGGGCCCTAAATGGGCAAAGGGTGGGAGGAGAAGCTAGGGATCTGATCCATGGAGGGAAGGTACAGCGTGGGGCAGCTGAAAACACAGGGGCTGTAGCACATGCTACAGTGACAAATTGGCCCTGCATGTTCGCACACACACACTTCCTCACTTTCTCTATTCCTTCTAAGTTGGGTTTTTGTCATCCTTTTCCTACTGAAAAACTTGCTACTCATGGCCACCTCTTTAGTAAGGTGACCAGGTTTTAACTTTGGTAAAGCGGGACACCATTGACCCGGGAGGGGAGTGGGTGGGTTCTTGATTAAAAATTTGGTCTATATGGAGCAACAAAAAGTTTCACAGAACACATAGAATGCAAAAATAGTATTGTAATATATATTTTTTAATTTCAACATAAGTACAATTTGCCAGGTACCCCCAGATGTCCCTCCAAAAGTAGGACAATCTGGTCACCTTACTCTTTAGGTAAAAGATCCCAGGTTTCTAAGCCCCACTCAAGCAAACAAACTAATTCCCCGTGTTAGCCATAAAATGAATTATAAATAAACACATGTGAACGTAACGTTCAGGGGTTTGTGGGGGGCGTGGTAACGATGGGTTCGGTGCATGTGCGAACCAGTCACACCCGAATCCCTGCTCCTGCCAAGAATGCGTGCTTTCGGACCCTCTGTTTTAGGTTGCTATTTTGCTGACTTGGCTTTCAGTGACTTTCTTTGTGCCTGGGACAGGGAAGCTGTGGCGCTTCTCGGCTCATTCGCCTAAGAAGCCCAAGGCGGCGGAGACGATTCTTTCCTCATCCACTTTATCCTCACGCCGACCCCGTGAGGTGTGGCCAGCCTGAGAAAGCGGAGCGGCAACTGAACGCGGCTGTTGTCGGCCTGACCCAGTTCTGCAACCAGGATCTCCGACTGCTTCCCAGAACGCTTAGGATCGCCACGCGCGCACAGCGAGGAGTTGCTGCAAGGAAGCGTGGCTCGGCAATCCAGCCGGCAGAGAAGCGGCTCAGGCCAGGCGGCGGAGTCCTCCAGGGCGCTTTCCCCCAGTAGGGGGGGCTGGCTTCGGCGGAGGAACGCGGCCCCGCCTCCACTCCTCCTTGCCACTAGGCTCCGAGGAAGGTGGAAAGGACAGGCCCGGAGCGGAGACTGGGAGCGCCGAGCGCAGGCAGGTCGCGTGCTGTGCAGGGCGGGCGGGGGCCAGGCGCCAGCGGGGATCGGTCCCTCTCCCAGTCGCTCTCGCCGCACGAGGCAAGGGGCTGGGGTCTCGAGGAGGGCCTGCGTCTTCTGGCGCCGGTGCAGCTGCAGCGGGGGAGGGGGCTGCGCACCCCCGGCCGGCACCTCCTGCAGTGTGCGCCCGGCGAGCGGATCCAGATCACGTTGACGCTTCCTTGAGTTTAGATAATAATCTGCGTACCTGGTGTTGTTTAGCGTGTAGCAGTTTAGTAACAAATTGCAAGGGATTACCTGTTATTCTATGCGCGCTTTCTTGTTGGTAATGCCCCCCCCCCCGCCGTTCATTGTATAACGTTTCATGTTTACGAGCTTATACTAGGAATAAATGTTGGACTTCGTGGAGGTAACTCAGTAATTCTTTCTAGGGCCGTGCTGCAGATTTGTAGGAATCCAGTGGGATGTCTTGCATGGGTAGTATTGAATGGTAAAACCGCAGTATTACATACATTTATATCTGTCGCTATTAGAATTAAGGAACAGCCCAGTATTAAAAAATGAAAAGATTTCATATCATAAGACATCACTGTAACTGTTGCAATGCCATGTGGATTGTTGATTTTTTAAAAAAATCTTCATTTATGGTGGCACAAAACTGGATTATAATCTAGTTTTGGCTAGAGCTAAGAGGAAGGAAACATGGGATCCAGGTTCCTCCTGGCCACTGGTGGGCAGGGGGTAAGTTTGCCAACTCCAGGTAGGAAACTTCTAGAGATTTGGGAGTGGAGCCTGGAGAGACCTTTGTGGGGTCTACTCACCAAGGCATCCATTTTCTCCAGGGGGTTTAATCTCTGTAATTGGGTGACATGGTGTAATATTGGGGGATTTTGAGGTCCCACCTGGAGGCTAGCATCTCAGTGTGCTACCTACAGATTTATTCCAGTATCAGTTTTTGTGAACTAGTGCTTCCATCTTCACTATGAAGCTATTTTATAAATGAGGTATAAATAAACTACAGAACAGCCAAGAGCTATGAAAATATAGGATGAAACATAATCATAGAATTCACATCTAATCAAGACAAATGAACAGCCCTTTCACTAGTTATCCTAAGCAAATAACACCAATAGTGAGTGGCAAGAACATGCTTTGCTCAGATAGTCAACACCTGTGAGATAAAAATCCCAGATGTCTTTGTTGGGGGAAAGTCTAGTATGAAACGTCTTGGTGCCAATACAGCAATTTTGCCTAGTTTCCTTTTGAAGTTATTTTGTTGCAGGATGCTGACTGTCAAGTCAACTGTAGAGTGGCCTGGGAGTGCTTGCATCCTGTAGATTGTGCTCGATGGTTGACTGCTGTAATGCTGATGGTTACACATCCTTTGGCATTCTTCGGTTGACAATCTTAAACTCATATGTAAGTCAAGAGGTATTGTTTCTAGTAGTGTTGCAGCCATACAGTGATGCTTATTTTAGTGGACTCAGAAAATTGCTGTTCAGCATGAAGCCTAACACAATATATTCTCTTTTGTTACAGACTGCATTATGACAGGTTGCAGACTGCCCCTTTGCACTTTTAGAAATATAAATGCTTGGCTCAGGCTCTTGGAGAATTCACCTTATAAACTCTGTGCACCTTGGAAGAGATTTCTTTACTCTGCAAGCTATCAGCCAGTTACAGTAATCATCCAACAACATTTCTTTATTTCTCCCATAAAACGCCATGTGTTTTTGATACCATTATCCAAATGTACCCCAGTAATTACTGCACGATTCAAACGTGATAAAAGTTCTCAGAAGAATATAAAACAAACTGTACAAGAGGAAGAGGAGGATGAAGATGAGGAGAGAAGTGATTCAGAGGATGAGTTTGAAGATGATCCCACCATAGTGAAGGACTACAAAGATCTTGAGAAAGTAGTCCAATCATTTAGATATGATATAATCATGAAAACTGGTCTAGATATTGCAAGAAAGTAAGTATAATAGTTTAGAATTACTTGCTGATAGAATGACTTTTTAAAGATTGCAGATTGTTTTGCAAACTTGTGGGAAGTCACTGCAGAAAAATCAGTTTTGGGAAATGTGGTCCCAGTGCATCGATTTGGGTATGTGAAGATGAGGCCTTGACAGTTACTTCTACATACTTCCCCATGGTGAGGTAAATTTTCCCTACAAAGAGAGCTGTTGTTCCTTCAGAGACTAGCCTAGTAGCATGTTTTTCTTTGTTATTTATCCCTGTCCAGCTTGTCGCTATTAGATCTTTTTGGATTCACTCAGCCATGGAACCTTTTGGGAAGGCGTAGAGCCATCCTTTCTTTAGAAAACTTACACTGAAACTTTTCTCCAGCAATCTAATTAAAGGCTGAGGCTAGTGCTAAGAACTACACAGTCCCTCCTCAGGCTTGGTTTGCTATTGCATCTACAACCCTATCTCTAGAGAGGTCTGCTCGGGGGACTAGGGAAGTTTGGTCGCCAGTCTTGTGGCTTGTAGGGGGTCTTACGGCCTCAGGGCTAAATGGGGTTTTATATTGGGATTTTTATTTTTATGTTTGTAAGCTGCTGTGAGTCTTTGGAAAGCAGCAGGATATAAGCTCAATAAATGATAATGATAATATTTACAAAGAGGAAAAGGGTAGATGGAATGAGAAACAGGTTTATTTTAAACAAATCAGTTATTTTACATCTTCTAGTACTTAATTACAGGCTTTTCTTCTTACAGTGAGAGGTTTCTTTACAGTGAACATACCAAGACACATTTGTTTTAGTAGTATATTACTGTTTGAGGCGACTAGAACTCCACCTCACATACACATATCGAAGGAAATGCAATCCTCATTTCCTTTTTCTAACTAGGCAGGGTTCCTCCTCCTTTTCCTTAGGAGTCACCTTTCACTTTGACTGAATTTGGGAGTTACCACCTGACTATCCAGATTCCCACTGCCAAATAACTGCTCTAGTTACCCAGACACTATGTGGTTTAGCTTTCAGTAGACAACTATTTTCTCACTAGAGTTTCTCTCAGAGGAGAGTTTCAGCTAAGTTTGGTCAGAATCAGAATCACACCTCTCTCAGTCTCAGCTGAACTGCTTTCCCTTCAGCCTCCAGCCAGTATATAACCCCCCCCCCCCCAGCTGTGACTGGCCAGTCACGGGGCTCAAAGCAGCTCCTAACCCTGTAAGTGCTGCACGTCACAGGTCCACAGTTGGGAAAAAGATATATAGATTATGTTTTATTTTACTCTGCTCGTTTTGAATTCTATTATGATTCTTGGTTTGGGCAGCATTCTGAGACATGCTATAGAATGTAACCTGATTTAGTAATTTAAAAGAAAAATCCCTACCCAATTAGAGTAATTGGTTAAATAGTCCATGGGCCAGGTCACATATCAGGTAAAGTGGCAAAATTTCTTTAGATTTTTCTGAAAGGTGTATGCCAATGTATTATATTTTTATGCTAATGGGTAATTTAAGCTTTTTATTATGATGAATTGGTAATTCAAGCTTTTTATAATATCAAGGTGGCCAAATCAAATTTTTCCTACCTTTTCTAATTTTAGCCATAATGAACTAAGTGACCAATTTCAAATTTTAGACTACTATTGGAATGCCAATAAATTCCCTATCCTAACCATTGGTGGCTCTAATATTTGTGCAACCCCCCTTTAGGCAGAGTGCTGTTTGGGACACATCTGTGTGTCTGGCCTGCGCTTCCGCCTGCACAGGCCAGTGTTTTTCTCTCCACCTGTGTTTTTGCTTATAGAGATAGGAATAGTAACACTATGTGAGGCATATATATGTCTATTTGTTTTTCCTCCCAAAGCAAAGTGGAAGATGCATTCTACAATGGTGATCTGAGGCTAAATGGAGAGAAGCTATGGAAGAAAAGCAGAGCGGTAAGGTTTTTGAGAAATATAGTTTGCAACTTCAATGAATAGGAGAATGCATTATTTGGAATGGTTTCACTTTCTTGCACTTACAAAAACTTGTGCCCAAATAGTTTTCAAATATATACTACTTACATTAAGAGAATATGAAACATGAAGAGAATAAGAAACATAATATTGCAGGGCCAGAAGATTTTACTGGCCCCTTCTGCTTTTGTCATGCAAGATCAGTTAGTCAAGCATAACAGACTCTAGTTGGTAGCTGCAGTTGTCTTGTAGCAAAAAAAAATGCAGCTACTAGTCTAGTCACGCAAGCAGCATATAAGGCTGCACCTACACATCCTTGGATATCACTGTGCTACAGCAGTTATTTGTAACTGGATTTTCATAAGAGCCTTTCTGGATCAGACCAGTGGTCTGTGTAATCCAGCATTCCTGTTCATACTGTGGCCAACTAATTCACTTGAGGTCCAGCAGAGTGCTTTAGAGGCAGAGACCTTCCCCTGATGTTGCCTCAGAGCACTGGCCTACAGAACTTGGCTGACTCTGTGTTATGGAAGATCCCCTTATTCATCATGGCCTGTGAGTACCCCTTGATGCTTGTCTAACATTTTAGAATCATCGTTCTTCTGTTCTGAATTAATTGTATGTCACCTTTACTGTTCTAGTATTTAAGGAGAGAGAGAGAGAGAAAACGTCTCTGAATCTGCATTCTTCACCCCATAATTTTATCACCCCCCCCCCATTATACTCTCTCTCTCTCTCTGTTGTCTCTTCTAAACTATAAAGTCCATGGCTCCTTTATCCTTTTCTCATAGGAAAAGTGCTCCAGTCCCTTAGTCATTTTAGTTGCCCTCTTCTGCACTTTTCCAGCTCTATGAGATGCTTTTTGAGAATTGGTGACTACTACAGTATGGTGTGGACAAATGAGGTCACATCATATGTCTGAACAGGAAGATTACAGTATTGGCTTTTTAATTTTCAATTCCTTTCCTAATATCTCCAGCATGGGGTTTGCCTTTTTTACTGCTGCTGCACATTTGGTCAACATTTTTATCAAAGTGTTGGCTACAGCCCCAAGATCTCTTTCAGTCTTGATCAGTTCAGAATCCATCAGCATATATTTAAAGTTAAAAAAATTTGTTCTGGTTTGCCTCGCTTTTCACTTACCTATAGTGAATGTTAATTGTCTTGTTGTTTCTTACTTACTGAATTTATTGCAATTGTCCAGGAAGTCTTCACGGTCTACCTTGTCCTTTGTGGACAAGTGAATCCAGTTGGTGGATATTGTGCTTACACTTTTATTGTAATAAAAAACACTTGGCAAATTAGAACCATTTGACAAAGTGAACTCCAGGCCTACAAAATCTTGTGGCCAGAATAAAATTACTTGTTATCTTGAAGGTGCCTCTGAACTCTGGGTCACTTAAGTTTGCGAGTCTAATTCAGATACTTCACTGGGTGCTTTTGCTAAATGAACTTTCGCTAAGACATGCCCACCACTTCTGTGTATGCCTCCTTTGCAAGATCAGGGATGCAGGATTCCAGTCATGGCACACGTTATGCAGGTATTGTGACTGGAAACTTCTGTTCTAAAGTACAGCGTTAATGGGGAGGCAGGCTGGGAATCAGAAAGTATTTCTTAAGGAAAATATAGGTAATTGTTTCATTTTTTTCTCTTTCATTAGGTAAAAGTTGGTGACACACTAGACCTCATAATTGGAGAGGACAAAGAAACAGAAACTGCTGTAGTTATGAGAGTTGTCTTAAGAAAAGCCTCAGAAAAGAATGATGATGAAAAATACAAAGTGATTTTGAGGCGCTGGCGAAACTTAAAGGTGCCCAAACAGGATGTGTTTAAATGAACTAGGATTTGCTTGTGGAAGAAGTTTCTGAACAACCATATTTGTTATATAATATATGAAATTTGGTTAAACAAGATTTTGTGCGTTCTTTTTTAAAACAATGGGTATGCAGTCTTTTTTGCAGGATACCTCACTTCAATGCATGAGGTTGTTGCTGTTGTGTTATACCAAGGTGGCAAAACTCTGTTTCTAGGCAGTTTTTCCAAATGAGAAAATATATGTCAGGAAATAGAAGGACAGGTTGATTTTTAGAAGCAGTCTTTTATATAATTTAACAAATACTCATCTTAATTTTTACAGGAGAAAAATCTGACTTCTCTTACCCATATTTTGTATGTGTTATCTGTAGTTAGTTGTGTCAGAAGGCTGCTCCCTGAAAAAAGGAAGTACCAGGTGGCTCAACATTACCGTTTTCCATTTGTGCAATGTCTCTGATTTATGTGGCTGGTTTTTCTACTGAATCCTTTCACAGATTGTGAGATATGAATGTGAAATGTAACACAGTCTGTGGCCACTGCGGTTCCCTTACCTGTAAAACTGAGACAGGAGGGAGAAAACATCCTGCTGCAGTCAATGTATTTGCCTCAGGAACTCCAAAGTTCAAGACAGTTTAGCTTAGTAGTACCTTGTTAGAAAATCACCAGACATGTGCAGCTTGGTTTAAAGCCCGGTATATGTTTGTTCCACTCTGAGCATGAAACCCTATTCATCAATAGAAAGGGCAGTGCTGCTTGCACATCCCGGACACATGTGGAGTAATGGTTTCCATAGAAGTACACTTGTTCATATGCATAGACATGTACATGCTTATTGGAATACGCACAAAGCTCTGGATCAGAGTGCATTGTTTTGTCCTGTTAGATCAAAGACTACTGCAATCATATGCTAAGAACTTGTTATCTATCATGCAGTAATTTCAACATGCAGCTTAAGAAAAGCTCTAGATTCCTCCATGCTTTCTTAAAAAGTGTAGGCTTGGCAACCAGTTAGCATGAAAAGGACAAATAATGCTTCAGATTGTATGATATTACATAGGAAAACATATGCTCCTAGTTTTAGAGGTAAGTATTGTTTGTCACCATAAAAATCTAAATTTTCCTTTACATTAATAGTGTCTTCAAATGACATGTTGCCTTGTACAAATATAAAATCCCTGTATTAATACTAACTTAATAAAGCCCAGCTAAACTGTTTCAAATACAGATGCAGCCTCTGTATTTGGTGATTTTATGGATAGAAAGCTGCTCATTTTTTTATAAGTAAATACTGATTCTGATAGTGATGGACACAATAAGAGATTTATATTAATATACTAGGGGCAAAGCTCGTTGTATCCAGGAATACAACGGGCGTTAGAGCTTGGCGGTGGGAAGAGGAAGGGAAGAGGAAGAGGAAGCTGTCCAGTGTGTAAGGGCATGGGGTTGAATGTGTGTGTTGTGTGGGAGGTTGTGACGTGATGACAAATGAGGGCATGGGTGTGGAGATATGGGTGTCAAGAATCTGTGGTTTGGAATGTTCATTGAGTATGGGACAGGACTAACCTTTGGGAATTGTGGCATAGTGGTTACAGATGAGCTTTCCAGAGCCGTTCTTCAGATATGTGAAGGGAAAATCAGACTGGAGACTCTTCTTAGGGGGAGACTACATGGCAACCAATTCATTCCAGTTCTGCATCATTTCCCTTCTTGTGTGAATTAGGCCACAGACACCGAAATGTCCCCCTGCCCTAATACACATGGGATGCACAGGTGTCCACCCTGCTCCTTCTGTCTCCATTTTTTCACTGTTGATAAAATGTTATGTGCCCACGTGCTTCATTCATGGTTGCTCCTTAGAAGAAGAACTGGATTATTGTTTACTACCCAAAGGAGTCTCAAAGTGGTTTACAAACACCTTTTCCCTTCGTCACCCCACAATAGACATTCTGTAATGGATGTGAGGCTGTGAGGGGTTTGAGAGAACTGGGAATGGGCTGCAGTGACCCAACAGGCCTCAGGTGTCTCAAAGCAGTTTCCAGTCATCTTCCCTTCCTCTCCCCATAGCTCCCCCCATGAGGGAGGTGGGGTAGAGAGCCTCATATGGAAACTGGCAACCCTACGAGGAAGTCAGGAGCAGACTGGCAGAGATATCTCCAGATTGCCCCTGGGTGGGCGGGCCCTGTCAGAACTTTAGTCCAATGATTGGGCCTCCTGACTGGCTAGAATTCTTGTCTGTCCTGGTGAGGGCCCAATCGGAAGATGCTTCACACCTTCCAATTGGGCCCTCACCCAGACCAGCCCCGCCCACTCTCCACCCACAACCCTTAACCAAATATGATACCGCTCACCGAACGGGTACAGATTTGACTATTAGAATTTTGAGTTTAATACCATGGTTTTCATCTGTAAATACACTGGGAGTCAAAGTCAAATTACAGCTAAGATTTAGCAAATTCTTTTCGCACATTTATCTGTTGACTATCTCCTGGACATCTGTCATTGAATGGTTAGTGGGACGTAGGATATGTATTTTGTTTGTGCAAGACTTTGGTCCATCCTGTGAGACCTCCCTGTCATCCCATGTAAAATGAAATTATACTTCAGAAAACACCCAAGTCTCCCGTTCATATGTGTAATGCAAGGTAAAAAGGGAACAAATAGTCTTACAGGGAAATATGCTTTTCATGTATCATTTTCTTACTGAGCATCCCTGGTTGCCCCAGAACACAACTTGAAAAATATTGATGTGGAATAATAAAATCAGAGTCCAGTAGCTCCTTTAAGACCAACAAAGATTTATTCAAGGCGTGAACTTTCAAGTGCAAGCACCCTTCATCGGACTTGCATTTGAAAGCTCACGCCTTGAATAAATCTTTATTGGTCTTAAAGGAGCTACTGGACTCTGATTTTATTGTGCTACTTCAGACCAACACGGCTACTCATTTGAATCTATCCTATGTGGAATAAGAAACTGAAAATAAGTAGTATTTAATATCTGAAATAATGAATTAAATAATTTCATTTTTTTGTTACATCTGATTGTTCAGTCATTATCAGTGGGATTTGAAAGGGGGTACATATTCTTTTTTGTCTTTTTGAATAAAAGTGTCGAGGTAATTTTGGTGTATTAATAGAACAAGAACAAGTTTATAATGAATTTTTTTCAGGAATTGCTTTGGGGAAGCTCTTGCGTCACCTGTTGCCTGATCATTGAGTTGCTGGAACAGTAGCCAGCATGCCCAAGAGGCTCTTTAATTAATGATGTGGCCTTTGTAGGTAAACAAGTACTCCCACCATCCCTGTTAGGATGTTTTTAAAGTTAGGAAAAACGCCTCTGTTCATGACATATGGGATCAAACAAGCTGCCAGAATCACCTCCATAAGATTATAGAAATACCACAGTGGAAAAAGCATATTAATGAATTTCCTTGCTAGCTGCCAAATAGTAGTAGTGAAATCAGTAACATTCAGTTTACAAGCAATGTAAAAAACACAAGTATTTTATGGACAAAAACATCCATTCTATAATTAGAACATCACCTCCCCCCCCAGGACTTTGAAGTTGTATGTAGACAGAACATTAATGAAAATAACTGTAATTTAGATTTTGTGTTGTTTTCTTTATAAATATACTATATTCTTAGTAATATTTTCCAATTGACCTCAGAAGGTTCAAATGTTATACTGGGTGGTAGAGAGGTGGTTGTATGCCAACGGGATATGTTAGCTCATAAACCATGTCATTTCTCGTATGCAGGGATCTAACAGCTATGCAGATGGTATCACTGAGTAAGTTTTGAATGATGTCTGGGATCACTACTTAAATTTCTTTAACCATGAACTAGTGGTAGGAAAAGGGTATTTCTTGAGAATTGGGAAGAAGGTATTTGGTAAATCTGATCAAGAATAATTTAAATCCTGTGCAGAATGGCAACATAAGCCTAAAGGTAAGTAAGTACTGGATATTAGGGATTTAAGAACTAAAGGTGGAAGTGGGAGAATTGTGTATAGCTTTCACAATCAATATAATTCTCAAATTACAGTAAATGAGTTTGCTCTCCTCTAATACAAGAAAATAAATGTAACAACAGATATGACTATGGATTGGATGATTCTGTGATGAAATATAATATTAGTCATATATGTTACAGTTCATATATGGAATGTATAGATATGTTAGGGGAGCAGTTGGTATTACTAGCATCCCCATATTGAAGAATTTGTGAGGACAACCATTGAAGAAGATTATTATTTGAAAACGGGACATATCTAGATATCGTTCTGGTTGGATCCTATACAAGAATAAACAAGAACGAAGAACCTTTTATTTCATGTATTCTGTATAATTTTACTACATCTATAGTAGCCTTGGGATAGGTTTTTTCTCTTGTATAGATATGTTAGATCTGCAAGGCTTGACTGTATTAGAGATTTTTTCATATTTCCTGTAAAAGCTACTCTTCTTCAGTCTTGAACTGCAAAGCTGAAGTGATATATTGTTCACTGGTAGAATAAGCTGCAAGAGACTGATTTACCAAATTAGTTTTCAGCACAAAAAAGTGGCACAGTTGATTAGTGAAAACATTCCACTGTGAAAATAGTCTGTTGGAGTATGCTTAGAGGAACATCACATCACACCTTTAAGAAAGCATGAATCAGAAGGTTCAGTAAAGTCATGTATTGACTTGTGCAATAGCATTTCATAAGTTGGACACACCCTGTAGCCCCAGAATCTCACAGATTCAGTGGAATCTGATTTTCTTTCCCCTTAATAGGCAAAACTCTGGCTAAAAAACTTTGAATTTAACAGTTTTTTCTTAAAAGTCAGTTTAGATTGAATAGGAATGGCAATGACATGTATGCTTAAATTGATTTCTACAGGGTTCTGTTTATCTATTCATTACTATTTTGTTTGATCAGATCTAGAATTAATTATTTGGCTGTTTATTGGCTGGGAAATACAAAGCTTCACAGGCTGAAACAAATAAACCTCAATATATTCATTAGAGATTAAGGGATTTGCCAAGCAAAAATTGTTACCAAGCAGTGCTTTAATTTCCAAAAGACTGTTTAAAGTAATGCTCTCTCACAGGTGGGTCCCAGTGATTGATACAATTCTTGTGACTACAATATAGCTATTGAAGCATTTTATATAGTTCCAAAAGAACACATGCTGCATATGACAAAAAATGTGTACTTAGGCACAGAAATTCAAGTGGGTAGACATAGGGGCTTTTTGCACGGCTTCAAAATCGCACAATGGTTGCTAATTGGAAACGCTATTGATTTGCCTTAACGCACGACGTCGTAGACAATCTGCAACACTCCTGAAACCGATCAGCAAAAAGCGCTTCGTTGTAGCGCTTTCAGGGGAATCCCAAAAAGTGGATTCACCCTCCGGAAAGCGCTACACTCTTGCAAACAATCTGTAACACTAGCGATAAAGACCTGTGCGTTACCATTGTTGCGGTTTCTTCAAAGTCCCTCCTCCTGAGCCTGTCCTCCAAACTTCCGGCGAAGCGATCGCCATTTTTTTTTCTCCGAGCGAGCGGGGATAAACGCACCAGCGAGCCTCTTTCTGTTTAGAGGCTTCCCTGGCTTCAGTCCTTTACCTTTAGTCACTAAGCACAAACCACATAAAAGCCCGTTTGCTGAAATAAAGTCCCTTTATTTTTTACACAATAATTCAGCCAAAAATCGGGCCCGTGAGAGGGGGGGGGGATTTTTTTTTTATCACTTGAAGCAGCGTGGCAACGATCATACGATCAAACGACAGCTCACATTAGGCAGCTGGATGGGTCTCTCCGTTGCAACGAATCTACCTAGATTCGTTGCTATGGGTCTGTTTTTTTTTTAAAAAAAAACCTTTCTTAAAGGGAAAGGGGCTGTTTGGGAGCATGCTAACGGCTGCCCATTGGCTGCTTGACGGCCAGGGGCGGGACGAGCTTGGCAATAGCGCTTCCTTTCTAGCGATTTCTGCCGAGACCGGAAGCCTGTGGGAAACGCTAAAAAACGCAACTGATTCCACTACAAAGGCAGGTATGCATAACGACGAATTCCACTATTTTAAATGGCGATTTTTCATTCCGCAAACAATTTGCAACAAAGATCCCCGTGCTTAAAGGCCCATAGAATCAGAGTTGGAAGGAACCTCCTGGGTCATCTAGTCCAACTCCCTGCACTATGCAGGACACACAACCATATCACTCATCCACTGTAACCTGCCACCCTCTTCAACCTTCACAGAATCAGCCTCTTCGTCAGATGGCTATCCAGCCTCTGTTCAAAAATTTTCAAAGATGGAGAATCGACCACCTCCCGAGGAAGCCTGTCCCACTGAGAAACCACTCTTAACTGTCAGGAACTTCTTTCTGAAGTTTAGACGGAATTACCTTTGAATTAATTTCATCCCATTGGTCCTGGTCCATCCCTCTGGGGCAAGAGAAAACTACTATGCTCCATCCTCTATATGGCACCCTTCTAAATACTTGAAGATGGTTATCAAATCTCCTCTCAGTCGTCTCCTCTCCAGGCTAAACAGACCAAGCTCCCCCAACCTTTCTTTATATGTCTTGATCTCCAAACCCCTCACCATCTTTGTTGTCCTCCTCTGGACACTCTCCAGTTTGTCTACATCCCTCTTCAACTAGGGTGCTCAAAACTGAAGACAGTACTCCAAGGGAGGCTGAACCAGAGCAGAGTAAAGCCTCCCGTGATCTGGACACGATACTCCGTTTGATACAGCCCAAAATTCCATTTGCATTTTTAGCCACTAAGGCACACTGTTGACTCAAGTTCAATGTATGGTCTACTAAGACTCCTAGATCCTTTTCGCACATGCTACTGCCAAGATAAGTCTCCCCCATCTTATACTGGTGTATGGTTTTTCCTACCTAAATGCAGAACTGTACATTTGTCCCTATTGAATTTCATTTTATTCAGTTTAGCTACTTCTTGAGCCTATTAAGATCATCCTGTATTTTGTTGCTGCCTTCAGTTGTGTTTGCTACCACTCCCAGTTTAGTATCATCTGCAAATTTAATAAGTATCCCCTCTAATCCCTCATCTAAATCATACAATACAGGCCCCAGGACAGATCCTTAGGGTACTCCACTTGTCACTCTTTTCCAAGATGCTGAACCCTTTGGGTATGATTTGTCAACCAGTTATTGATCCACCTGACAGAATTAGGATCCATACCACATTTTACCAGCTTGTCAACAAGAATAACATGTGGAACTTTATCAAAAGCATTACTGAAATCCAGATAAACTATGTCCACAGCATTTCCCTGATCCAGCAAGGTAGTCACTTCCTTGAAAAAAAGGTACGGTTGGTCTGACGTGACTTGTTCTTGCGAAACCCATGCCGAGTCTTAGAAATCACAGCGCTCTGTTCCAGCTGCTTAAGAACTGAGTGATTTGTTCCAAAATTTTGCCAGCTGCAGATGTCAAACTGATGGGTTGATAGTTATCCGGATCCTCCTTTTTCCCTTTCTTGAAGGATGGGGACAACATGGCATTACTGGAGCTTATCTCAGACCACCCAACAGGGAGCTGTATCAGGGTGGCCAAATGCAGTGCTGAACTGTTAGCAGGGCTTTTTTATGTATCCTTATACTTGATAGTACTTATGAAGCTAGACGTAAGTATGAAACAAAAGATGTAAGAAAAATTGTGCGTAGTCTAGCTCACAAAATAGTTAGGATGATAAGGTGGAGTTAAATGTGATATACTGCTTTTGGTCCTGATTAGAGAGAAAAGCAAGATAGAAATAAAAAAGCATGAAGTGTAAAATAACAATGTAAAACTTAGTTGCCACAAAAAAAGAATATTGCAGTACCATATCTTAAGAGTGGTCACACTCTGGGAAATCTCTTGTATTAAGAGAGTTGGGTTATATAGTTTTAAGTTCAGGGGCATAAACGCTATGGACTATGAACTGGCTCCCAGACGCATATACATAACTTGCAGCAGTTTCTCACTTCAACAGATCAATGTATACTTAGGAATGCATGCATAGTGGTTCCCTATATTCAAGTAAATGGTCAGACAGTACCTGGCAGTGTTAAACTGAAACGTGCATGAATCATATTGGTGTAATGGTAACTATCAAACTAGGATCCAGAAGATCCAGGTACTCTTGTCTCAAAAGCTTGCTGGGTAAAGTTCAATAAGCCACCCATTCAGCGTAGCCAACAGGATTGTTGTGAGGACGAAATGGAGAAGATAATGTTGTAAACCATTTTGGATCTCCATTATGGTGAGGGGCAGGGTAAAAATACTTTTCTATGGCTATTATTTTTGTCCCTTGTTTCAACTGTCCTCTTGTCTTCTTCAGTACCTTTTTGCATATTTTCTTTGGCAGAAAATGTAAATTTGCTTTAAATATGAAATTCAGAATAGAACTAATTACCACATAACAAAAGTACTTAACTAGTACTTTTTTCACAGCCAAATTTCTTTAGAGAACTTTTTATTGCAGCATTGCACAAACCCTGATGAAGGGACTGTAAACAAAATTTTCTTTAAAAAACCTTTTTTCCTTTCCTACTGAGCCCCTCTTTAAAAACAAGTATTCTTGATAGCTACTAATTCGGAGACAAAGCAAACTACAAACTGACATGTGGTATTGTACTTTGACTGTTAGAACAAGTATAATAATTCAGTTGATACATTCATTTTACTAACCATACATTAAAATTAAAGGACATTTAGACATTAGGATCATTTTCTTTGGTAAAATACTCTCTTGGAGCTGATTAGGATGCAGATAGTATATTCATGAATTGTGTATTGTAGAGTGCTGCTCTAGGGATGGGCACGAACAGGTTCATGAACCACAATTCAGCACAAACTTGATTCGATTCAGTTCTTCCAAGCGTGGGGAAGTGAAATTCATGGGTGATCTCCCGCCCTTTCTCCCAGCCACAGTAAGCTCAAGTTCGAACAATGGGGTATCCAAACTGGCCAGTTTGGTTCAGGGAAATTCCTTTCAGTGCCTGTCCCAAACCTGAGTTTTTGAGATTTGTGCCCATCTCTTCTAATGCATAAGGAAAAATCGTGAGTGCTATGATCTATTGTCATGGTCTTAACAGAACCTGGCAGCTTCTATGTAAAGAAGCGTTAAGACTCAACAAATCTGCATTAAAACTCATTTTTTAGTTACCTCTATATATTGAAAGAAGACTACTAAGTTAAACTAGGAATGATTGGTGGTATAGTTAATGTGACACAATCAACTTGATTGAAAGCTCATTACTTAGTGGAGCTACCATATATCTGAAAGTCTATAATGGAGGAGACCACAGATCCATCTGCTGACCAGCTTCTACTGAATTGAATGATGTCTTCACAGGTGGGAAAATTGCATGAGCACATTAAGAACTCAGTGCCTGTGAGAAAACACTGGTTTTACAGCAAACTGATGTTATTTTTCTTTAATGACAAAATCTCAATTATTTAAAAAGAAAATGAAACCTTGATGAGATGCAATGTTTTTTAAGGAAGTCCAGAAAAAGGGTTATGGAGTTTGGATGTAACTGAAGATGTACCATGATTGATGACCTTTCAAACACCGTAACCTCAATGATCAGTTACAATTATTTAAGAATTATATATTCCATGATAATATAATCATCTGTGATGTACTGTATTTGCAAAATAAATATAAATTTACATACGATGGATTAAATTATTGATATATATTCGAATGAACTGAATATAGATACATGTCATATTTAATATTTTAAACCTCTGAAAGTCAGCAGTCATTTTACCAACAAAAAAGACTATGGGGTTAAATGTGTTTCTACATTCTTTGATTCAAGTATTTTTATAAGTAGTGATAGTAACAAGTAATAGCACCATAATTCTACTGATACAGGGCAGGATTCTGTTTCACAATCTCCATCTCATACCAGTAGTACTTATAGCAAGAGGTCACACTGAGACAATGAAATAACTTATGTATAAAAACTGAAGTATCAGTATTACAATTTTAACATAAACACACATTAAAGAAATCCATGATTATAGTCTTAATTTTTACAGTAATTCAACTGCAACATGGAAAACTGTCAAACTTATAACTCTTTTGTCACTCCCACTGTTCAAACAAATTCAAGAAAGTTCAAATCAATTCAAAAAAGTTATCATCACAGAAACTACCATTTTTTTCAAACTGGTACTTCAATGATTACAAGTCTGAAAAGATATAAAATTAATTTCAGATTTAACAGGTACTGTAAACTGCCAAAGAACACAAGATTTGTTTTAATCAATTATTAATTTTAAAAGTGGGATTAGAGCTATGATTAAGAGTTATAATTTATTTCCACTGATGAAAATTATATTTGATGCATTCATTGAATCATTTGTGGTTTTTCTGTATACAATTTAAGACGTAAATACAGATACTGTACCTAGCCCTAAACAAGGCCTACTGAAATGAACACAAGGTGTTCTCATAAAATAATATTTCCACAGGATTGTACCCTGCCTCCTTTCTCCCATCCAAAGCTACTGCACTCCCTTTTCCAATATATGGGACAATCTTAGTTGTCAGTTTCCCTAGTTTTGTGAATGTACTGTGTTGGATCTAAAATATAAAATTGGCCTCTCAATTAAAAACAAAATACTCGCTTAAAAAAACTAGTGGTCAACATCTTTGGAAACCTTAACAATCCCATTACTTTTTGCTTTCTTGGCTTTTTTCAGTATGTCACACTTTTTTCTATTGGGACGTCTGCATCTTTCATCAATACTCGGTATACATTCATAATGCCATACTTCGTCCATTTTCTCAACAGGATAAACAGCTTCAACATAATGACGAATCAATCTCAGTCTGACTGGATCCAGCTGCTTTTTATTACAAGCCCCTGAATGGTTGTACTGCAGTCTGAGATTATCTGAAGTAAAGAGCTCTGGAAAAAGCCTTACTAGAAGTCTGGCAGCAAAGTTACCAACTGAAAGGCTCTGCTGTACTATCTCTCTTACTTCTTTATCAGACAGCAGATATACAGAAGGCACAGGAAAGTCTGGAGGAGGAACAACAAGTTCCTCAAGTGGAATCTTACAAAAATCTTTGTTGCTTCTTTCTGGAGGCAATGGTGCTCCTTCAAATTCTTCTTTAAATCTTTCTGGGTTTATTGCATAGGTCAGAAATTCTCTCCTTTCAGGTCCTGGCATGTGAACTTTTCGCTGCAATTGGTATGAACGTCTTTGTTCAGTATCTCTGCGACGACATCTCTCATCAAGCTTCCCAACAAATTCCAGTGTCCACACTCTGTCATTCTTAGCTCTTGGATATAACATTTGCACATAGTGTCGAATTAATTTAATTCTAACTGGGTCAAGTTGTTTCTTGCCCAAAGATCCACTGCAATTATATTGCTTCCTTAAATTTTCATGAGTAAACAATTCAGGAAATAAGTGAACAAGTAATCGAGAAGCAAAATTCCCTATAGACAAGCTGCTTTCATATATATTCTTAAGCTGTTCTTTACTTAACAGATAGTCTGGGACAGAAACATCAAAATCAGGGAGAGGGATGTCAAGTTTATCAAAGTCTATAGGCACAAGCCAAATCTTTTTTGACCTTCTACCTGGCCTTTCATACTCAAAACTATCTTCCACTTTTATAACAGAAACATCATCAGGCAAGCTATAAGAATCATAGCAACCATCTCTCATCTGTTCACTCTCACTGTCATCCATGGACATGCTTTCAAGTTCATCATTAATTCGCTGAACACAATGCTGTAACCAGGCCTTCCTCTCCTGCATAGAAGGAAAGTAAATTTCGGTATATCTGCGGATTACTTGCAGTCGCTGGGGGTCAAGCTCTTGTTTGCCACACTCTCCATAACAACTGTACCTTTCAGCCAGCTTCATGTGATCAAAGAGTTCAGGGAACAATCTATGTAGCAAAAACACACAGAATTCTCCAGGAGAAGACGCTTCATCTAAAAATTCATTTAGGTCCTGAGCATCAAAAACCCATTCTGAGGCAATGGAACTACTTCTGTCCATAGATAGAGCTTCTTCCTCCTCCTTGCCATCAATGATCTGATCAGGATCATAAAAACCAGAGGACTGGCTATTTTCCATGTCTCTTTGAGCCCAAAAACTATTGAAAAAGTCATTGACCTGAGGCAAACACTCTGCCTGCCAAATAGCAGGGTTCTTCACAGAAGGATAACAAACTTCCACATAGTTTTGGATAAGTTGCAGATGTAGTGACTCAAGTTTCTTTTTGTTAAGACATCCACAGGTACTACAGATCCTATTTAACTCATCCTCACTGAAGAGCTCTGGGAAAAGTTGCACTAATAAACGGCAAGACAAATCTCCAGCAGATGTACTTTGATCCATGAGCTGCTTGAGTTCTGAAGCAGTTAGCTGGTACTCTGGAGGTGGCCTGAATTCTGCTACAGTGTCTGTGGGGCTGACCTGCTTTTTAATTCTACTAACTTCTAATGATAACAAGTCTACTTTGCTGTGAAGCTGAGTCATATTAGAATTTAAGGTATTCAGTGTGTAAAACATTTTTTGTATCAAAGAATATATGTTTGGATCAGACTCTGATGGAACAGCTGTAATAGAGTTACTCTCTCTTTTTCGTTGCTCGTTCAAAGTCCGAAGATTGGATGGACTGCTAGGATTAACTTTTTCAAACAACTCATAGGACATGAACTGTTCTGTTCCTGGCAAATTCTTCTTCTCTGTAATTTTGTGAGAGATCCCATACAGAGGCTTTTTATATGATGGCATGATTGTATTATTTGAGGTGGCTTCTTCACAAAGCCATGTTACATTGGGAGTATTATTTTTGTTTGACTGCTCAACATCTTCCTGAGTAGGTGACCCATCTCTATTTTTCGTGCTTGAAAGAAGGCCCTTTGAATTAAAAAAAATCATTAATATGGTAGTTAATTTTAAACAAGTTACTGATTTGCTTAATTAGAATTATGAATCATGCATTGTCTAATTTTGAGCAGTGATTAAATCATTGCATTGATCAAATTAAATGTATTGATGGTTATCAAATATTAGAGCATTATGTCAACAGCCATTTCTTACAATGTACCAAAATTTTCTTATCAGATTTATTTACAGCCTTAAATTTTTGGAAGGAGATTGTTCATTTATTAATAATTGTACAGGGAAGGTCCCAAGGCAGGTCATAACACTGCAGAATAAAATAATCTAAAATATATTAAGAACATTTAAAACATAACCCCCATTTACCTACCTACCTCCCACTCCTCTCATGCACAGTGGAAGCTAGATATCAAAGGCCTGTGCAAAGAGGTATGTTTTCACCAAAAACCAGGTGCCTGGTTAGTCACCAGAGGGAGGCTGTTCCAGAGTCTGACAGCTACCATAGAAAAGGCCCTAATGCAAGTCACTGCCCCTTGGTCAGAGAGGGGCAGAACTATAAGAAGGCTCTCTCCTTGAGATCTCAGTGCTCAGGCTGCATGGGAGAAGGCACTTTTTTAAATAACCAAGGACCCAAACCATTTAGGCTTTATATATTAACATCAACACTTTGGATTAGGTTTGATACCAAATAGCCAGGGCAGATCTTTCAAGACCTGCATGATATCTGTCTGGCCAGAGACACCCATCAGCAGTCAAGCTGTTGCATTCAGCACCAATTCCAGCTTTCTGACCATCTTCAAGGTAGCCCCATTACAGGATTCAGAACTGGAGGTTACCAGGGCATGGTTCACCATGGCCAAGTTATCCCTATATAGGAAAGGCAGAAATCTGTGAGCCAGCAGAAGATGGAGATAGATGCTCCTGGGACACCATCACCAATGACAGTCTAGAATCCGGGAGAACACCTAGATCCTGTACACATTCTGGGGCAGAACAACCACCCAGAACTGGGTGACATTAAGTTCCTGGACTTGGGACCCCTTGACAGTCAGTACCTCCATCTTTTCAGGATTCAGCTTCAATTTATTGATCCTCATCCAGCCCATTAAGATCCTCAAGAAAATGGGGTATCCCATCTGGCTACTCTTTCAATTCTTTGTAAATATGACAGTATATTGTACAATTTCTTGATTGAATATGAAATAATCTTGTTCATTAATACAAAGGAATGGGACCATAATCATTACAGTAATGATTCTCAAGGTTTTTTTGGAGATGTGAACATGCAATTTTTATACTAATTTTGACTACGTCCGAATATTGTATATTCTCCATCATATATTCATCACTTCTACGCTGTCTTCAAATATTAATAGGAACTGAATACTTTCAAGCAATGACTAATTAGATGAGACAAAATTTATATGCTACCTATCTTAAAGGGAAATATACAAATTTAAGTAAAGTAGTGTATGTAAAAGAATCACCTCTTGTGTAAGGCCTCTTTTTTTCACATTTAAAGTTTCTTGGTGGCTTACTGAACCATCACAGCCAAGTGAACTTCGTTTTCGTTTGTTGGTTTCTTGCAGGCAGGACACTAAACCATCCAGTGAGTTTTTTTCAGATCGTGAGATTGTAGAACAATCTAGGACTTCATCTCCTTTATCTGTTTCTACTTTCATGATATTTTTAATAACTGATAAAAGAAGAGAACAATAAATCAATATATTAGGCTATTTTATTCATTTCAATTCATTAATACCCTACTTTTCTCTCTAATAAAGACCTAAAGTAGCATATAATTTTCTCTGCTTCTCCACTTTATCCTCAAAACAGCTCTGTGAGGTAAATTAGGCTAAGGGTGTATGACTGGTGTATTAAGGGTGTATTAATGGTGTTGTCAATGGTGTTTCATCAGACTGGAGGGAGGTGAGTAGCGGGGTATCTCAGGGCTCGGGGCTCGGCCCGGTACTTTTTAACATATTTATTAATGATCAAGATGAGGGGATGGAGGGACTACTCATCAAGTTTGCAGGTGACACCAAATTGGGAGGACTGGCAAATACTCCGGAAGATAGAGATAGAGTTCAACGAGATCTGAACACAATGTAAAAATGGGCAAATGAGAACAAGATGCAATTTAATAAAGATAAGTGTAAAATTCTGCATCTGGATCAGAAAAATGAAAAGCATGCCTACTGGATGGGGGATACGCTTCTAGGTAACACTTTGTGTGAACAAGACCTTGGGGTACTTGTAAATTGTAAACTAAACATGAGCTGGCAGTGTGATGCAGCGGTAAAAAAGGCAAATGTCATTTTGGGCTGTATCAACAGGGGCATCACATCAAAATCACAAGATGTCATAGTCCCATTGTATATGGCACTGGTGAGACCACATCTGGAGTACTGTGTGCAGTTCTGGAGGCCTCACTTCAAGAAGGACGTAGATAAAATTGAAAGGGTACAGAGGAGAGCGACAAAGATGATCTGGGGCCAAGGGACCAAGCCCTATGAAGATAGATTGAGGGACTTGGGAATGTTCAGCCTGGAGAAAAGGAGGTTGAGAGGGGACATGATAGCCCTCTTTAAGTATTTGAAAGATTGTCACTTGGAGGATGGCAGGATGCTGTTCCCATTGGCTCCAGAGAAAAGGATGCACAGTAATGGGTTTAAACTACAAGTACAACAATATAGGCTAGATATCAGGAAAAAAAATTTCACAGTCAGAGTAGTTCAGCAGTGGAATAAGCTGCCTAAGGAGGTGGTGAGCTCCCCCTCACTGGCAGTCTTCAAGCAAAGGTTGGATACACACTTTTCTTGGATGCTTTAGGATTGTTAGGGCTGATCCTGCGTAAAGCAGGGGGTTGGACTAGATGGCTTGTATGCCCTCTTCCAACTCTATGATTCTATGATTCTATAATGGCCTCATTTTAGTCTATGAAGACAAGCTGCTTCTCTATTGTGAACTTAGATTCCCCATACACTTCAATGGGAAATGGTACCACCCCTCTTTGGCATACCCTAGCATAGGACCCCCTGGGGCAATCTTCCTGAAACTTGCAGGGGACTCAGGGAAGATCCTCCCTGAGCTGCAAGTTTCAAGAAGATTGGACCAAGGGGTCCAATCCTATGGAGCCACCATTCAGCATTGAACTCAATGATGCGAAAAAACAATTTCAGCAGGTTAATTTCCAATTGCTACTCATCTTCACTCAGAGAGCAGTTCCCCCACTCCCATCACCTCCCCTGGGGGAAAGGGACACTGCATGCCAGAGCTACAGGGGACATTCAGAGCTCAACTGGGTTCCCCTGGGAAGAAGAGGGGAGTCCTGCAAAGGTCTCTGGGGGAAACTCCTTACTTCCTAGCCAGTCCATCCCCCCTCCACATACCTTTTTTTTTACTTTGTTTTTTCATGTTTGCAATCACTTTTCCTTTAGTACAATTTCAATTGAATCCAACTAATTATTGCTAATTAGTTCAAATTTTGGAGCCATTTTGTGATGTTTTGTATATTTGTCCACTGATTTTGTATGTTTGACCACTGAAGGCCATATGGCTGAAATGTGAATAATCACAGTCAAATATGGTCATTTTAGAATACTGAATAATTTTATTTTGTTTGAGGCTATTATTTAGCCTTAATTATTTTGTAGTAAAAATATGTATTTTTTTATAATCAATTATATTAACTTTATATGTGGGGAAGTTGAATTATTAGGCCTTTCTTTAACCTTTGTTCTTAATTCACCAAGAAAGCTTCCACAGCAAGTGGGAATTCAAACCTGGATATATCAGAACTCTAGTCTGACACTACACCATGTTGGTTCTTGTATATGTATTCTTGTATTATCATCTGGCTCTTATACCTTGTTATATATAACATATTATATACTGTTCATGAAGGAATCAAAATCAGCTGCTATTGAGATTAGGACAAAGTAAGATACTAGCAAAGATAACCACTATAGTTTTCTTATGCCTAAATAAATACTACCTATCCTCACTTTCTAAAATGCTGACCTGTAGTTCTTTGTGGTCAGAACTAAATGGTGGTACTGTAATGTAGAGCAGCTGTCCCCAACCCCCGGTCCGTAGATCAGTTGGTACTGGGCCGCAGCTCCTCCTCGTCCTCCTCCCTGGCTGCTGCCTCAAGGGCTGCCCTGCCATTCTGCTGCCAGCTCACCTTTGGTGCTCTCCGGCAGCCGCCATGGCCAGTGGGCAGCGGGAAGTCAGGGGCGCCAGAGGGAAGGCAAGCGGAGCAGGGGCTCAGGCGGCGGCAGCAACATCCCTCAGCAAAAGACTACTCCCCCCCGGCCTCCGTAAAACTGTCAAGTGTTGACCAGTCCCCCGTGATAAAAAGGTTGGGGACCACTGATGTAGAGTTCTTGCATCAGGAAGATAACAAGACACAATCAGATTTAACCTACAAACTAGAAATGAGTGGAAAATGATGTGTATATATAGATATATAACAATGTCCAAAGTTATTTGTACTTGTTACAATATATTTATCAAAATATATTGTTGGTATATATTGTAGAGAGACTGTATTAATAAATCTTTCAATTTGATCAGAAATGCTGCTTTATAGTGAAACATTACCTTCATCATTGTTTTCAACATCAAATAATTCAGCTGAATTCATATTCTGTTCTCCTACATTAAAAGAAAAAAGGAAGATAAACCTAAACAGAAAATATGGGTCTTAATATATGGCCACTAGCCCAAATTTTGTATATCTGGTACACAGGCTAAAAAACAAGGGATGCCACATTTACTTCCATGTTGAGAATGGGTCTGGAAAATTTTCCTTCCCCTGGACTAAACTTATTGAAATGGGTATTCTGAGTCTAGTACTGGTGTTCTTAAGGGGACACAGAACACCAAAAAATGCATTGTCATAGAGGGCATTGTTTCCAGGATCAGCAACAATGTGAAAAATGTTTACATTATTCACAATTAGAATTACAGAATTATTTGTGAACTAGTTAACAGTGCCTGCTTATTCCTAGTCCCACATAATTTATCCTGACCTTCACCACAATCTTTGTTATTTATAGCCATATATTTCTGACTGAAAATCAAGATGGATCACAATATAAACAATGCAACAGTACTAGAATTACAGTTGGAAAAATAATGCAAAAGAAAAGGTATATAACATGATATATAACAAACCACCCAGAAAATAGGATTTAAAAAGTAGAAGACAATAAGAACACAATAAACATACATTAAACATTGATTACAATTCTGTTGCTTTTCTAAAGAAGTGTCCTCAATAATGCAGTTCTTTACATGCCTACTGTATGGCTTTGTTCCTATTGTGCATAGGATTTACATCAAATTGGCCAAGTAACAGTGTTTTTATTGTTGTTGTTGTTGTTGTTAGGTGCGAAGTCGTGTCCAACCCATCGCGACCCCATTGACAATGATCCTCCAGGCCTTCCTGTCCTCTACCATTCCCCAGAGTCCATTTAAGTTTGCTTTTTTTTTCTTAGTGAACACCAAAATCTGAAATAATGTTCCACTTTCACAAGTTTGATTCCAGTCTTTTAGAGATCAACTAGTAAAACAAAACAAAAACACACTAAGTTTTATCCTTTATTATTTTGTGGGTTTAAGAAGCTCTGTGTGTATGTTAAGTGCCATCAAATCACAGCCAAATTATGGTGACCCCCAACAAAGGGCTTCAAGGCAAGTGAGAAGCACAGATGGCTTCCCATTGCCTTTCTCTGCAGTCTTCCTTGGAGGATGTCCATCCAAGTACTAACCAGGGTTGACCTCACATAGCTTTCAACACTTGGGCCCATTATGCACTGCCGCCGAAACAGCGATTTCGGGTCACGTGGAAAATGCGGAGGGGGAAGAAGCGAAGCAAACCGGTTATGCACGGGACGGGGCGCAACGGCGGCAAAATCCAGAGCGGCAGGTGTCAAGGCATCGATGCGGAGCCAAGGGGAAGCGAGGCGAGCGCACCGCTGCATTGGCGAGTGTCGGAGGCGAAGGCCAGGAAGGGCGGAAGCAGCCTGCTCAGGCACAGCCCTGCCGGGTTTGTCGGGCACAGAGGGGAAGGGAGCATGTTTCCCCTTCCCCTTAGTTTACTCCCATTTCGCCTCTCCCCTTCTTTGCTGCCCCGGTTCCTCTGCCCCATAGGTTTCCCCTTTATATTGTTTCCCCTACATTAAGCTTTGTATTGTATATTTGTGCTTTGTTCATTCACAGTGTTTTATAAAGGATTTGGATTTTCTTAGAGACCTCGCCTCTGTTCTCGTTTGTGGTTGGGGTGTGTGTTTGGGAATGGGTGGGAGGTAGGTGGCCGGCCTCTCTGCCGTCCTTAGCTGTGGCAATCCCCTTGCCCCCCTCCACTGTGAGCTCTCCAGCTGCCTTTCCATCCGTGTTCCCTTGGGTTCCCCCCGGCCTGTGCCGCCGTTCATTCCGGCAGCCGCTTGAGCGGTCGTGCCGCCCCGACCCTCCGGCCTCCCCGATTATGCACGCGGTCCACTCGGTGCCGCCTCTGGTTGCACCCTGGTCGCCCGGGAAGCTGTGCTTTCTTCCGTGTTCCTCTAACGCGGCTTTTTCGGCGGCATGCACCGAAGCTGCGGCTGGTTGCAGCCGACTACGTGTGTTATCGGTGATTTTAGTCACCGCCATTCCACCCCGAACGCGCGCTAAAACCGTGCATAATGGGTCTTGATGAGATCAGGCTCTATCTTGCCCTCTTTGCTTCCTTAACAAGTACTAAAAAGTAAGAAGTGAGACACAAATAAAAGGATCCGTGAAAGTTATTGGCATGGGAAAACTAAAATACTTAGACCAAGTACTGTCACTGGTGAAGAATTATAGGCAAAATATTTTATTCTAAGGTGGTTGCTATCTCTGTGAAGGCAGATAGATATGCAATTTAAAGTATCAGCACAATATTCTGCAACAGTCCAGTAGCCATGAGCACACAAAGATTAGGCATTTCCCATGATTTACTTAGCACATTTAAATGAACAACCCATATAGTTCCTGAGTTTCCAAAGATAGGGTGGGTTATAAATCCCAAAAATAAATATTTTGTTCTTGCTAAATATGTCCTCTTACTAAAATAAATCAGGATCCTCATTCAAAGTTCTCCTATTTGTCAAACTCTAAATTTCTACATGAAAATATTCTGGAAAATGCCATTAAGTTGCAGCTGACTTACGGTGATCCCCATAGGGTTTTCAAGACAACCTGAGCATCCAGGGAAATATATTTGAAAATATATGAAAATATATTTCCTGCATAAACTTTTGTAGTCAAGAACTAACATGACATACCATGCAACATTTATAGCTTCTTATACATGATCTGGAGTCACTATGAATAGGCAATGAACCACTAATTATACTTTCTTTCAAACACTATAATGTTTCACATAACAATCGTGAAACCATTCCAAAATCATTCGTTCGTTCATTCGTCCATCCATCCATTCATGAACCAATAGGATGAAATTAATTCAAAAGAAATTCCATCTAAACATCTGGAGAAAGTTCCTGACAGAGTGGTTTCTCAGTGGAACAGGTTTCCTCGGGAGGTGGTGGGTTCTCCAACTTTGGAAAATTTTAAACAGAGGTTGGATAGCCATCTTACATAGAGGCTGATTCTGTGAAGGTTCAAGGGAGTGGAAGGTTACAGTGGATGAGCGATACAATTGTGAGTGTCCTGCATAGTGCAGGGGGTTGGACTAGATGACCCAGGATATCCTTTCCAACTTGGATTCATATGATGACCCCTCCTGGCATGCTGCCTTGGAGCAGTTTCCAACAGCATAAAATAATCACATCCAATCTGCTTTGTTGTTAGTTGCGAAGTCGTGTCCGACCTAGTGCAACCCCATGCACAATGATCCTCTAAGCCAGTGGTCCCCAATCACCTGAGATCGGTCAATGCTTGACAATTTTACTGAGGCCCGTGGGGGGGGGTAGTCTTTTGCCGAGGGACATCGCCGCCACCTGGGTCCTTGCTCCACTTGCTTTCCCACTGGCACCCCTGACTTCCCGCTGCCCGCTGGGGAGCACTGCCAGCAGTGCCTCACTGAGGGGGAGCCCCAGCCATGGCGGCCGCCAGAGAGCACCAAATGTGAACCAGCAGCAGAGTAGCAGGGCAGCCCCCGAGACAGCAGCTGGGGAGGAGGACGAGGAGGAGTCGCGGCCCAGTACTGACTGATCCACAGACGGACCGGGGGTTGGGGACCACTGCTCTAGGCCTTCCTGTCCTCTACCATTCCCCGGAGTCCATTTAAGCTTGCACCAATAACAGTTTAAAACCATAAAATGCATGTTGATTCTGTTTTAGACTGGCTTACTTGCAGAACTATTCATATTACAGGGGGAAGACTCTTGTAGGAGGGGGCAGCTTGTTGACGTTCTGTAATTCATTGGCCCCAACCAAATACCTGGTGGAAGATCATTGTTTTGCAGGCCCTTCAGAACTGTGTAAGCTCCTGAAGGGCCCACAGCTCTTCTACCACCTCTGGTTGGGGTCATGACTGAGAACTCCAGAGCTGCCAGAAGATGACCATGCTGTACTTTTTGTAACTTGCCACAAGCCGTCCATCCGGGAGAGGCGGATAATAAATTGAATAATAATAATAATAGTAGCAGCATCACCATTTTACCATCCCTTTGGAACTTTCATAGTTCCAAAAGGGCCTGGATCTCTACTAGCAGCTCATTCCACCTGGCTAGAGTCAGGGCCTGGTAAAATGCAAGCAAGATGATTGATATTTGTTCTTTAAGGGTGGCACATAAGTGACAGATGTGCTAAAAGCTGCAAATTCTTATCCAGTGCAAATGCCACCTATATATCAAGGACCTGGATAGTTAAGTAGCATACTTTGTTAGCAAGAATGGAACATACACATCTTTTAAAGCCATAATCCAAAGCATGATGTACTTCATCTACAATCCTGTACTAGAGTCTTAATGATTTCAATCTGACACTGGGATTTTTGAGCCCGTTACAGATTCTCCTTTTGTGATTATGGGCAGCTTTGCCTGATTTATACATTGTATGTACAGCCTTAGAAATCAATAACAGTAAAATTTGCTACTGAAGACCAAATTAGATGTGATCACATCCTCATGTCTGCTATGGGGATGCAACTACCATTTAAAATCTTAAAAATGGGCAATTTAAAATACTGGGAGGACAATGTGGTGAGACAAAGTGGACTTATCTTCCCTCATGCCTTTTCAAATGCTGAAATGCAGGCCTGATGAAGACTGGTTCCTCACAGCAATTCTTATATTGCCCATTTTATGCTTTAAAATGACAGTCCCCACAGCAGACAACAGTACCATCACTTGCTTGGCCCACAGTCCTGAAATGAGTGCATCATTTTGCTTAACTTATTTGCTCCACATTATGTTTTCTCATATACACCATATCCTACATGATTTCCATTCTCTTGGTATATATCCTACAAGATTTCCATTCTCTTGGTATAGTCTTTGAAGAGTTAGCTTTTATACCCTGGTTTTCACTACCCAAAGGAGTATCAAAGTGGCTTACAAATCACCTTCCCTTCCTCTCCTCACAACAGACACCCTGTGAGGTAGGTGGGTCTGAAAGAACTCTGACTGGACTGCTCTGAGAACAGCATTATCTCAAAGCCACCCAGCTGGCAGCATGTGGAGGAGCAGGGAATCAAACCTAGCTCACCAAATTAGAAGCCACTGCTCTTAACCACTACCACTCTTAACCCCCCAGCTGGTTCTTGTCCATATAAAGGGCACAACTCTGTGTTGTATAGTTATCTAATTGATATGTGTCAACCCTGGGCAGGCAATGGCAGCATGATCCAGCACTATATTCGTACTGGGGTCCCCAATGTGATGTCCGTGGCACCATGGCATCCATCAACACCTTCCTTGGCAGTGTTTTTTGAAAGTCGGTACGGCATGATAGAGTTCTTGCTCAGGTGGGCTTCTGCTCTATACTAAAGATCTGATTGACTGTGGAAATTACAATAGCATTATTTCCATGGCAGCTGCCACCATAGTATTGGTTTTATTCTCTCTGCTGCTTTCTGAGTGTCCTTTCTTCTCTGTGTATGGGCGTGCCTCCTGTGGCAAGTATTTTGTAGCTGGGTGTACCTCCTGAAGCAGCCATTTTGTGGTTGTGTCCACCATGTTGTGACAGAATTCCAAAGGGACTGCCAGGTTCACAAAGGTTGGGGACTTCTGCTCCTTCTTAAGAAGGAAGTGTTGTTGAACAGTATTGTGAATATTTTCACAACATTCTTCTGAAAATCATAGTACTCCTTTGTGCAATACATTCTAGCTTGCAAAACAGGGAAAACCCATTAAAACTTAGTAGATTTGTCATGGAACTCAAAAGTGCACTTGAATATTTCCTAAAGGTGTGATAAGCAACCTTGAGTCTGCAGGCACCATTTCAGTCTGCATATTCAAAGAAATACTCAGTATTTCATACTATCCTGGATCCCATCATAATACTGAAACAAAATTTAAATAGGTTTCTTGCCTACATATAAGGTAGAATAATCAAAACCTGGGGACTTTACATATCTAATAATGCTAAATGCAGTAAGAAATTTGTGTATTAATGCCACTTAAGACTCCAGAGCTGCCAGATGACTGTGCTGTACTTGCACACCAGGTCTCCTTTCGGTTTTCCAGTTGTCAAAAAGAACCACAACAGCTGCTGCACAGTCACTTTACTGTAAAAAGGAAGTGCATCAATGTGGTATCTTTTTGTGTGACAGCAAATGTGCATGGTTTAGCAGAGTATGACTGTCCCTAATCATTCGTAAAATTCTTCTAGTCCACAATCTATATTCCCCATGAGAAGTCTCAGAGACTAAAAACAAAAAAAAATAGACTGCTGCTAGTGTTTTCTAGTGCATACTTTTGGATGCATGTGGGATACTAGTGGAGATAATCAAGGGCAATTGTGACCACATATAAAACTGCTTGGTTTCCATCTTTAGAAATAGCAGAAACGACTAAGCATCAAGCCTATATGAATGCAAAGAACTTGGCCAAGGACGACTAGGAATCTCCCCATCCCAGCCCGATGGCCCAGGCCAGTTGAAAAAGGTAGCGTCGCCTTTGTCAGGCGCGCAAGCACGCAAGGCAACTGACCAATATGGTGAAAATGACACGGGGGCGCGGGAACGGAGCCCCCTCCCCTTAACAGCTCGAGGCGACTTTCCCATTCGCAGGGTCACACGCGGCGGTCCCCGGAATAGAATGGACGGGAGCGAGGGGTGGGTCGCTCCGTTCTCTCCCCACTCGGCCGGCAGGGAAAGGAACTCGCAAAGCACTTCCACCTCAGCGTAGGGAAACAACTCTGTTGGCACCGAGGCGCGGCACAACAACTCTAGATGGTAATCTGTTGCAAGCAGAGCAGTTTCTAGGCAACAGGAGCTTGGAGGAAAGAAAAGGCGAGGGCAGGTGAAGAGCTGGAGGGAGGAAAGGGCTGCCGCGGCTCGGCTGCAGCCCACGGAAGCGCCAGCACGGGGGACGGGCTGACCCTCGTTTCGTGGCCAATTCCACGAGCCCGTCGTGGCGGCTTCCCTCCGTCCCTCCCCGCAGCTGGTCTATGTGGCAGGCGGCGAAGAGGGGCCCGCGAGAAGAGCGGGGCGTCCCTCTCCCTCCCTAGCGGCCGCCGGGCTCGAGGGCAGAGGCCTACGGAGGCGGGAGACGACAGGCAGGGCGACCCCCAAGTGCGTGGGGAGGGTCGCCGCCGCAGCCCGCGCGACCGGGCCCGGGTTCCCTAGCTAGGCGGGGTGGGGGGGGGGGTGGGGAGAGGGCTTACCTGGGTCCTTCTTAGGCACTGTGGAAAAGGAGGGTGGTGGAACCTATTCTCGGGTGGGAGATTTTAAGCGCGGCTGCGGCTGGCGCCCGTGTCTTCCCCTCCCCCTAGCTCTTTGTGTGTGCGAGGGTCCGCGCGCTGCGCTCTCGCGTGACGTGACGGGACCGTGTGTCATTTCCGCACAAGGACACTGAGCCCTGAGAAACCACTGCGGCCACCCGGGACAGAGAAGGGGGGAGGGACGGAGGGGGAAGCAGGCTGATGACTGCCGAGGCGCCACAGCGCGCGCGAATGTGACGGACGCCTCTCCTCGCGCGCCACTCCTCCCCCGCCCCCGGCTGCCAGAGCCCCGCCCCCTCCCCGTGGCAGAGCCCGCAGAGCCCGCGAGGGCGGCCGGGAGAGCTTCGCGCCCCTCGAGAGCGGGGAGGCGCCGCAGGCCCTTGGCTTCTCTTCACGCACGGGGCCCTGCGGGCACATCGGAGACGGGAAGCCGGGGCTCGGCTGCCGCTCCCCCCCCTCCACCTCCGGCCGGGCAGCGTGGCCGAGGGGCTTGCTCGACCGTGGGATGCTCTCCCTGGCATTATTTAACAACTATATGTGTTCTCTCGCCCAGCTAGTCTGGAGTTTGGGGCTGGGGTGTTAACAATATGTTGATGACACCCAGCTCTATCTCCTGATGGATGCTTGGTTGGACAGTGCCTGGAGGATGTGGCAGGGTGGCTCAAAGCAAGCTGTCTGAAACTTAACCCCCCCATTGCATGTGGAGAGGAAGGGGCTAAATCAAGATGTGTGCCTTGCCATGCAACTGACAACTGCAAAGTCAGCCAGGAAACTAGGTATGATCTTTGACGTCTCCTTTGACCATTAAGGCGCAGGTTGACCATTAATAGCACAGCTGGTGTTCTTCCATCTTTGCCCAGTAAAGCTACAGGCACCCTATTTGGCCTTGGAGCATCTTGCTACAGTGATCCATGTGATGGTCACCTCCAGGCTTGTTTACTGTAACTCACCTTGTGTGCATCTCATCCAGAATGCAGCCACCCAGGTTCTCACACAAACACTGTGTAGAGCCCATGTAAGACAAGTTTTCTGGCAGCTGCACTGGACCCCAGTTGAAATGCAGATCTATTTGAAGGTTTTGGCCTTGACCTTCAAGGCCATTTGTAGTCCAGATCCTGTATATCTGAATCCCCCAGAGAGAGCTGCAATCAGCCAGCACTAACTGGCTGAGAGTTCCCAGCCCCAAAGAAGTATGCTTGGCCTCAACCTGGACCAGAGCTTTCTCAGCTCTGGCACGATTGGTTCAGTGAGCTCTTGGATAAAGTCATGGCCCTGAGTTCTGCAAGGTCTGCAAGAAAGAGTTCTTCCCCCAAGCTTATGGTTGAGGCGAGCAGAAGTTCACCAACACGATCAAGCCTTATCTGGCTCCCCCTTCTCTCCCCCCACTGCTTTCAAATGTGGCTCTTATTATTTACTGAATAACACCGTGTTCATCCATTTTTAGGAATATTCACCATCCCAAGATGACTGTCTCACAAATCAACAGGAAAGGGCATTTTTTCCTACACAAAAAGGTTTAAACTAAATGGGGCAGGAGATATGGTAGAAGTTTGTAACATAATGGGTGCCATAGTCATCCACTGAAACGGATAGGTAGTAGATTTAAAGCAAAGTACCCCAGTACTTTGGCATTAAATATAGGCATTAAAAGAAGGATTACACTTCACTCAGAAGAAAGCTTGGTTTTATACCCTGCTTTTCACTGCCTGAAGGTGTTTTGAAGTGGCTTACAAACACCTTCCCTTCCTCTCCCAACAACAGACACCGTAGTAGTATTAGGGCTGAGAGAGCTCTGACAGGACTGCTCAGTCAGAACAGCACTATCAGGACTGACAAGCCCAAGGTCACCTAGCTGGCTGCATGTGGAAGAGTGGGGAATGAAACCCGGCTCACCAGATGAGAAGCTGCTACTCTTAACCATTTCATCACACTGACTCTCATATATGTTTTGGAATTAAGCACAACAGGATGCACTGGTAATATTAAATGGTAAAAGAATACACCAAATTCATAACAGGCCATTTTCACCTCAGACCCGATAAGTTGGTAATTCTTCTAGTAGACAGAATAGTTAAATTCAGGGGCAGTATACCTCTGAATACCTGGGCTGTTCTGGAACAAACTACTTTAAGAAATTATGCTGGACTAGATTGGCCACTGGTCTAATGTAGCAGTTTTATTCCACTCTTTCACAAATAAGCCCAGGAGTCACATCTTTACACATCTTTTAGATCAGTGGTCCCTAACCCCTGGTCCGCAGCCCAGTGCCGGGCCACAAAGGCCTCGGTACTGGGCTGCAGCGGCCGCGCATGCCTCTCCCCACCCCTTCAGCATGTACAGTCTCCCTTACTTTTCTCCCATTCTTCTAGTATTTCCCCACTGTCAAAATTTCAATAGTATACCCTTTAGAGTAGCGATCCCCAACCAGTGGGCCGCGGACCACATGTGGTCCGTCGACTAATTGAAGGTGGGCCGCGAAGGACGCCTTCTCCCCCCCCCCCCGGCCCTTTACAACACACTTTGGGTGTCATTGTCTCCCATCACTCACAGATGGGACTATCTCGTTGCAGAGAAACAAGCTCAGGGTTCCCATTGATTTGTCATTGTCATGAGTTAAAATTTCCATGAAAATAAAATGTTCCTTATGTTCATTGTTGCGTGTCTGTATCTTATTTTGAAGGGATGTTTAAACATTACCATAGCGATCAGAGAGCATTAGGGCAGTGGTTGAGAGTAGAGGAGTAAACTACCCCCCCCCCAGGCCTCAGTAAAATTGTCAAGCGTTGAGTGGTCCCCGGTGATAAAAAGGTTGGGGACCACTGCTTTAGAGTAACTTATGTTGCTCTCTTCGAAGTCATATATATTCATGGTCTTCATTTGATGGACTTCACTATGAACACTGAAGGAACCATACCATAATATGTTTTTCACCAATATGCTTTGCATACCACAAACCAGCCAAAATTTGTGATGAACCTTAGTTCATGAGCTGGTTCATGTCCATCCCTACTCCTTAGGAGGTTTATTTCATTCTCCATGTGAATATAAAGCCTATGTTATCATCACTCCAATTAATGTTAATTCATTAAGTGATTTTTCATTAAGAAATAATTCATAATTCATTAAGAAATATTTTCTAGCCATTTTTCACAACACCTGCTGCAAACAAACTTTACTGTTTAATCCTGAACTAATATCAATTAGCCCCCATCAGTATATTTATTTGTTTGTTTGTTTGTTTGTTTGCTTATTTATTTATTTTTGCATTTCTATACCGCCGCTCCCAGAAACTGGCTTGCGGCTGTTCACAAACAGTATCAATAAAAATTCTCCCCAAAACAGTAAAACAATAAAATATAAATACAAATACAAAATGGCGGAATTTTAAAAATTGCTTCCCATATCCCGAGCATCAATCTTTATATGTAACGGCTGGGAGATGGAACCAGGCCCCTGACAAGCCTACCACCTCAGTAGGAGCTGGGGGGGGGGGAGGACCAAATCTAATACAGCAGGGTTCCCACCCGGCCTCAACCAAATGCCTGGCGGAAGAGCTCCGTTTTGCAGGCCCTACAGAACTCAGAGAGTCTGGAGAAGGGGAGCGCAAGAGGGATGGAGTGGCACAGAGTCCACCCTCCAACAGGGTACTGATGTTTGTATTGCAGAGAGCAGCTGTAATTTCAGAACTCCAGGCCTCATATTGAGTTTGGGAATCCTAATTAATCCTGGGGAAGCACAATTTTGTGGAGAAAGAAATAGATCTGGGCCGTGGTGATTCCAGAGTCTCTCTCAGCTTGCAGGCAAGGAAGTACCCAAAAGGCAGTCTCCCTCCCTCCATATCTGTAGCCATTTCTAACTTTCTCCCTCTCATTTCCGCTTATTCTTTCCTCAAATTCCAAGAATGCTCTAAATTGTTTTGGTTGCATGCAGCAACAACCCTAAAGCAGTATGTTACTTTTAAGTACATTGTGCAATGGTCTTGTTTTACAACATAGGCTCTGGCAAGTTTCTTTGCCCCAATGCCTGCTGTTCTGTAGGGAAACTAGTTTTAAAATTATGTTAGCAAGATAGAAGAGGTTATTTGTGGGATGTTATACTGCGACAATGTCTCACATTTAAACAATGCTGCAATCTGTGCTAAGAAGGCACGTGCTGATTTTGTTGTATAAATGGAATAAAATATTAGATCATGCCCTACTGTGTTCTTTCTAGTAGCTAATCTTCTTTTGTGTTTCCTTTTTTCATGCTTTCCTTTTGTCTTTGTCTCTGTTCTGATAATTAATCTACTTTGTGTGATATCACTATTTCCTAGAATTCACTATTGCACCTAGGATGCATATGTTGGAAAAGAAACAGGAAGCACTATTGCAAACATTTAAACTTTTAATTTAAATCTAAATTTTATTTTATAAATGACTAGACTCAAGATAGGTATATTTAGTTGCATATTTAAAAAAAGATCACCAGCTTAAGTCTGTTGAGATTAATTTGTCTTTAGATTTATTAAAGGTATATGAACAGTTGTGTAGAATAGTGAATTTCTTC
Source organism: Paroedura picta (assembly GCF_049243985.1). Classification (NCBI taxonomy): domain Eukaryota; kingdom Metazoa; phylum Chordata; class Lepidosauria; order Squamata; family Gekkonidae; genus Paroedura; species Paroedura picta. The sequence continues at coordinate 124,732,968 of NC_135369.1, read as the reverse complement.
AAGTGCTAGAATTTTTTGCACCCCTTCATAAGAGGATGCAAGCACTGGGAAACTTCTCACACAATTACTAAAAGCGCAGAAAGCCTGCAAACCTTTGGATTTGGCCTCCACACTTGTGAGTGATGGAAGGGTTAAAGCACAGTAAGTTAGCAAAGTTATGGCCTCACCTGAAATGCTTTACATTATGATGTCTGGCAATGAAAAAATAGCAGGGAAAGCAAACTAGAGCAAGCCAAACTGCTTCAAAGCCCTTGAGAAAATACTTGCCAATATGAACTCCACCTCATTTATACTCTATAGTGCTGGCCTCAGGCACTGCTGCTATTAGGGGACCCAAGCCCAGAAGGGACCCTGCAGGGCCTTAACTAGTCATCCACATGTATGATTATATTGTTCCTCTAACCATCCTGATTGAAAAGGGAGTAAGCAGACCAATTTCAAATAACTACATAATACACTTTCCACATACCTCACATATACAAAATAAAAACATGGATAGGGTACATAATTTTTAAATTCAGAGTGTGTTTTGTTTTATGCCTCTGTCTTAAAAAGCTCTTTAAAAGACACTTAATACAATTAATTATGGCAGGGCAGGTATGTACTTAAAGTAATTCAAATGTAAGGAATCTTAAAGATCAAAGATCACAACATGGAACTGGATTGTGATCATTATAACAAATGACCAGTGTGCAAACCAAACACCAGACAAATTCTATATTCAAGAAAAACATACCCTCACTGGTGTTGGTACATAATCGTCTATAAAGCCAAAGCAAGGCCTCTTGAATATTATTGGTAGTTATAGACGAGCAAACTGCTTTTCATGGTCTGTTCAGTCACATGTATTGGTGTCTGAATGAGATTAGGGTGCTGATGAAAGACGTGAAATAATGGGATATATTTTTTCCATATGAGAAGTTTTAGATAACCCAAAATATGTGTCCTATATTTTACCCAAAATTCAATCTTTCCTGTCTTCCTGAGGCACCTATTGTTCTGGCTGTGATTCTGACCAGGAACTCCAATTTCCAAATATGTAGGCTTCTTTTTTAGACTGCTTGCTTGCGTGATACTGTTGCATAGAAATAATCACAAGTTGCACACACTATCATGAACTGACTTGACTGTTTTTAGTCTAGCTATGATCCGGCATGCCTCAGGTACATTGTCCATGTAAAAACTGAACATTCTGCAAATTTACACGCAGCACAAGAAGTTTCACAAATCCCATTGATAAGAAACAACATATTCTTAATAACTTTACCATGTGCAGTACTAATTGTGTGGTTTACATTATAAAATGCTCTAGTGATAAGATAAAGCTTAGAATATGCATTGAGGAAGCATACATTAGGGAACATAAAGGTTCATCTGAAAAATATTATTTAATGGTCAATTAAAAAAAAAACATAACCATTTCCCCTCGGACTCCATTTTGGGCTATATGCAGATCAGATCACCGTAATGACTGTATGTTACTGGAAAAAAGGCAGAGACCAATTCCAAACGAAGGATTTGGCTCAAATATGCATTTGTTAAAGTTTAAGTTTTCCATCCATTTCTGCATTGAAACGTGCTCTTCCATGCGCAGAACCAGTGTGGACGCGAATTGCTCCCTCACCCCACATCAATGGAATCCAGAGAAATCTGTGTTTCATTTTTTGATGTGAGGTTTAATGGGGCCTCTTTTTGCATTTGTTTTTTTTGCAGTGCCTGACATTTTGAGTATTGGGAAAGGTCCCCTAATATTCCCCTCTTCCATATACCCTGCATCTCCCCCCCCCAATAGCACCCCTTCCTTTCTTGTGAGCCCGATCGCCTCCCCCTTTCCCCCCTGCCCAAAGTGGTTTTAATTTTAAAAACCAAGTTATTGCGTTACCATGCAGCTCCGGTATACAAGCAGGGTTTTTTTTTGTTTTTTGCTTGTTTTTGCCCTGGAGGATTGGAGTAAGGTGATCAGATTTAAACATTGGTAAAGCGGGACACCATTGACTGGCGGGGGGGGGGTCTTGATTAAAAGTTTGGTCTATAAGGAGCAACAAAGTTTCATAGAACGCAAAAATAGTATTGTAATATATATTTTGAATTTCAACATAAGTACAATATGCCAGGTACCCCCAGATGTCCCTCCAAAAGTGGGACAATCTGGTCACCTTAGATTGGAGAGAAGTCAGGCGAGTTTCTCCAGCTGTCGTTCCCCAGATCACAACCCACAGCTGGCTTCTGAAGGATGGGGTAAGGCGAGCATTCAGGTCCCACTGCCTCCTCACCACTATCCTAGTCAAAGTGCCAACTTGCATCGTCCTATTGAAGTTCAAAGCAAGGCCAAAATAAGGTATGTCCCCTAAAGCAGAAGCAGTCAGAGTGAAAGCGGGGCTCAGTGGGTTCATGGGCTCAATTAAAGTCTGGGGTTTTTTTTAGCCACTCATGAGATAACTACATTCTGCTTAAAGCTTAGCTGCTGTGGGAACTTTGGCAACACTACAATATAGGTCAGATAAATTCCATCTGTATTTTTTACTTAAGAACTATTATTCTAATATATATTCTGAATATGGAAGAAACTGACAGCAACATTTGTCATGGGTACTGTTTTTTTTTGATCCGGTAGTTAATATATTAACTATTTTTCCTTCTTTAGCTCAGTTATTACCTGAGAAAATCTATTTTTAAATGTGTGTGTTTTAAATGATAGAAGTGTCTGACTTATTTTTGAGATGTTTATATTTATGTTTCTACCAGCCCCCCTGATGAAGCAGAGGTGAAATCTGTAGGCATTGTCTTGCTGCTTTTTTCTTTCTTGCCTTTTCTCCTTCTAGAAGAAAATTGATCAAATGATCTTTATCATGGATACATGACTGCATTTCAAGCATAATAATATGTCTGTATTTATATGTTTCCTAGATTACCCCCTGACGAAATATAGTTGAAATGTATAGAAGTCATGAAGTTAAAAAAAAAAATTTTTTCCTGTGTACTGCTTTCTTTTTCTAGAAAGAAATGGCTGTTCAATGAACTGTTACAAAGGATAAACTTCTGTACTTTAGGTGTAATCTGTAACTGAAAAGATATGAAAACTGAACCTTCAAAGGTCTGCTGAATAAATGTAGTGAAGCTGCCACCAATCCATAGTGTTTGTACATGGAGTTAAATAATTCTTTCTTAAATGCAGGTGAAAAATATCAGGATAGTTCAGCTCTCCAATCTAGAAGATTTATAGTCTTGAGCTTATATCTATCCCTGCTATAGTGAAAATAGGTTGGGGAAGTCACCAAGGGGAACAGGGAGGTAGTGCAATCTTCTTCATGACTTATCTTGTTATAAGGGACAGTAGGGAATAGAAGCCCTTCATATGACAGACGAAACCAGCCCCTAATATCTGGAAACTTTCCTCCCAACTGTTTCAAAATAGGAGACATTGAGATATGCATAGATATTTTTTACATTATCTTACATGTAAAAATGTTAACATTTTATGGATTCATATTGGGATTAATTTTAGGCTTGGGGCTAGCGTTATCTCAAGTATGGTTTGAGTTGGGGAGTGATTAGGTTTCGACGGGGCATCTACAGGGGGAAATCTACTGGTCGTTCCCGGCCCTAGGCTAGCCTTAACCAGGGCCAGGGCATTTTCTGTCCTGGTTCCTACCTGGTGGAATGAGCTCCTGGGTGAGCTGCGGGCCTTTTGGGATCTGTCAGCATTCCACATGGCCTGTAAAACGGAGCTCTTCCACCAGGTCTATGGTTGGGGCTGGGGTCAGCAAGGTAGATCGTAGCCCCCCCCCCCCTGGGTTCGAAGTGTACACAGCTCCTCTCCATTTTCTCCATCGCCTCTGGTTGGTAGGGGGTGGGTGCAGGATTCTTTTTATCCGCCATGTTGAGAATGTTTAAAGTTTTAATAGGGGTTTTAATGGGATTTTAAGACTGTTGTTACCCGCCATGAGCCTATTAGGGAGCGGCGGGAAATAAATCAAATAATAATAGTAATAATAGTAATAATACTATTAATCATAGCAGAAGCATAGCATTGACACTCTAACCTTAAAATTAACACAAGTATGAAACCATGATATTAAACATATTTTAGAATCATAGAATCATAGAATAATAGAGTTGGAAGGGACCTCATGGGTCATCTAGTCCAATCCCCTACACTATACAGGACACTCACAACCTTATTGCTCATCCACTGTAACCTGCCATCCTCTTAAGCCTTCACAGAATCAGCCTCTCCGTCAGATGGCTATCCAGCCTCTGTTTAAAAATTTCCAAAGATAGAAAACCCACCACCTCCCGAGGAAGCCTGTTCCAGTGGGAAACTGTTCTGTCAAGAACTTCTTCCGGATTTTGAGATGGAATTTCTTTTGAATTGATTTCATTCCATTGGTTCTGGTCCGTCCCTCCGGGGCAAGAGAGAACAACTCTGCTCTATCCTCTATATCAGTGGTCCCCAACCTTTTTATCACCGGGGACCAGTCAACGCTTGACAATTTTACTGAGGCCTGGAGGGGGGTAGTCTTTTGCTGAGGGATGTCACTGCCACCGCCTGAGCCCCTGCTCCACTTGCTTTCTCGCCGGCGCCCCTGACTTCCTGCCACTCACTGGGGGCACTACCAGCAGCAGCTGCACAGTGCCACACTGAGGGGGAGCCCCAGCCATGGCGGTCGCTGGAGAGCACCAAAGGTGAGCCGGTGGCAGAGTGGCAGGGCCGCCCCCGAGGCACCAGCTGGTGCGGAGGACGAGGAGCCACAGCCCAGTACCCGGACCTGGGGTTGGGGACCACTGCTTTATATGGCAGTCTATTAAATACTTGAAGATGGTTATCAAATCCCCTCTCAGTCGTCTTCTCTCCAGGCTAAACAGACCAAGCTCCCCCAACCTTTCTTCATATGTCTTGGTCTCCAAACCCCTCACCATCTTTGTTGCCCTCCTCTAGAGACGCTCCAGTTTGTCTACATCCCTCTTCAACTGGGGTGCCCAAAATTGAATACAGTATTTCAAGTGAGGCCGAACCAGAACAGAGTAAAGCGGTACCATCACCTCCCACGATCTGGACGCGATACTCCGTTTGATACAGCCCAAAATTCCATTTGCCTTTTTAGCCACTGAGTCACACTGTTGACTCATGTTCAATGTGTGGTCTACCAAGACTCCTAGATCCTTTTCGCAAGAGAAGTCTCCCTCATCCTGTATTGGTGCACTCAGTTTTTCCTACCTGAATGCAGAACCTTACATTTGTCCCTATTGAACTTCATTTTATTCAGTTTAGTCCACTTCTCGAGCCCAAGATCATCCTGTATTCTGATTCTGTCTTCGGTTGTGTTTGCGACCCCTCCCAATTTAGCATTGTCTGCAAATTTAATAGGTATTCCCTCTAAACCCTCATCAAAATCATTTATAAATATGTTGAACATAGGCCCCAGGACAGATCCCTGGGGAACTCCACTTTTCACTCTTCTCCAAGAGGATGCTGAACCGTTAACAAGTACCCTTTGGTTATGATCTGTCAACCAGTTATCGATCCACCTGAAAGAATAAGGATCCATACCGCATTTTACCAACTTGTAAACTATGTCCACAGCATTCCCCTGATCCAGTAAAGTAGTCACTTTTTCAAAAAAAAAGAGATAATGTTGGTCTGACGTGATTTGTTCTGGGTACGATTTGTCAACCAGTTTTTGATCCAGAATTAGAATCCATGCCTCATTTTAACAACTTGTGAGCAACCTTATTAAAAGCTTTACTGAAATCCAGATTAACTATGTCCATGGCATTCCCCTGATCCAGCAAGGTAGTCACTTTCTTGAAAAAAGAGATAAAGTTGATCTGATATGACTTGTTCTTGCGAAACCTGTGCTGAGTCTTAGAAATCACAGCTCTCTGTTCCCCCTGCTAAGGACTGACTGATGATTTGTTCCAAAATTTTGCCAGCTACAGATGTCAAGCTGACAGGTCGACAGCTACCCAGATCTTCTTTTTCCCCTTTATTGAAGATGGGGACATTTGCCCGCCTCCAATCATCTGGCACCACTCCTGTTCTCTAAGAAGTGTCAAAAATAATTGAAAGAGGTTCAGAGATTACATCTGCAAGTTCTTTTAGTACTCTTGGATGCAAATCATCCGGCCCAGAAGACTTTGTTACATTTAAAGCAACTAGGTGTTTGTGAACTGCCCCAACAGTGATCCTAGGGCACCATTCACGTCTCCCCTGTTGTGTTTTTTTTCCACGTTGAGCACTATTACCCTCACAAGAGAAGACTGAGGAGAAATAGGAGTTAAGCAGTTCAACCTTCTCTTCATCAATTATAATTTCACTTTCTTGTCCTAGCAGTGGTCCTACGGTGTCCCTATCCTTTTTTTACTTGAAATATAACGAAAGAAGCCTTTTTTAGCACTTCTTGCTAGCCTAAGCTCATATTGAGCTTTAGCTTTTCTAACACTCCCCTACAATTATTGGTTATTTGTTTATACTCGCCCTTGGTAATAAGGCCTTCCTTCCTTTCCTAAATTCCTCTTTTTTATTCCTCAAATCATTTGACAGTTGTTTATGGAGCCACCTTGGCTTCCTTAGGCCCTTCGACATATTTTCCATGGATACCCTGCAACCACAGGTTTTAAATACAGCACTAGAACTGGCATGCTTCTTATAGTACTTTCAGGAGGATTATTCAAGAGACTTGTTGTTATTAAGACCCACACCTGGAATAATTTAGTCTGTATAAATTATGGTAGCAATTTAGTCAGTTGGGAACGTGTCAATACAGACTAGTATTCCCATACCCATGTGAGCCTGTGGCCAGTATTATATTATTATTATATATAAGGGAAAGTATGATATGGATCAACTTTATAATATATTTTAGACTTAAGGTTAATAATGATTAATATACTGTTGGTATTATACTTGCAGGTTTAAATTCTCAATACTTATAAAATTGATAAAAATATTGAAGACTCAGAGGTAGGGAACTTTCTTTACTTATTGGATTTATTGTAATAATTTCTTTTGATATTATAATAATAATTCTTATTTAATGTTCAGGACTTGTCACTGATGAAAGAATCTCACTGAAAATGGATATTACCTGGATTCCATTTTGACAGAAGTCCTACAGAATAGATAAGGAAAACTAAAAAAAAAAAAGACAGAAGTCCTACAGAATAAACAGATAAGGAAAACTACAAAAAAGGTCACTTTTCTTTCTTTTATGAATATATTTATTGTATTGCCATTGGATAGGTCTGTTTCTGTTTGGTTTAATTACTTAGACCATCCTTCTTATACTCTTGAATGATATTCCTTAGGCTCTTTCCATTTTTCCTTCTCAAGGGAATTGTTTGTGATTGGGCATTCAGTATTTCACTTTTAAGAAACTCCCAGCCCTCTTGGACTCCCATCTCTTTAAGTCTTTCTGACCACGGGACACTTGGGCCAGATGATTTGCATCCAAGAGTACTAAAAGAGTACTAAAATTTGTTTTCCTGAAGTCAAGTCTATACGTACGACTACGTAAAGGTTTTCTCTTTCCCACAATTGAAAATTCCAAAAGCACATGGTCACTCCTACCAAGTGTGCCCACTACTTCCACCTCATCTACCAGTTCTTCCCTATTGATGAGAATCAAGTTAAAATAGCAGAGCCCCTGGTTCCCCTCTCTACTTTCTGGGAAATGAAGCTGTCGACAAGAAAAGAATTTAATGGAGTTTTTATTTTTAGCAGAGTTGGTCCTCCAACAGATATCTGGGTAATTGAAGTCACCCATGACTACTGTTTCCTCCCCCCCCCCCTTTGAAAATTGTGCAATTTGGTCTAGTAGTATCTCATTCAAGTTCTCTGACTGGCTTGGTGGTCTATAGCAGATCCCCACAATAATACCACTCTCATTTCCTACTCCATTTACATTTACCCAAATACACTCAACTGAACTTTCAGTTACCTGTATACAAGTATACCTGTTACAAGTATAAAGATTCTTAACATATATTGCTACACCTCCCCCCTTCTTTTCTTGTCTGTCCCTTTTAAATAGATTGTATTGTAAATTAATGTAAACAACGTTTATTCATTCCATGGCCTTTTGTAACTCTTCCCTAGCTTTCGTGCTCCCAGTAAATGTCACCACTTCTCAACCTGAACCACAGCTAAGCCAACACTAACCCTAACCCCAAAATTTACCCTTATATATATCCATATTTTTACATGTAAAACCATGTTACAAATATGTCTATATCCTGTGGCCTTTCAGAACCATGTAACTCTAACTCATCCCTACCCCTAATACTACATTCAAACCTAACCACTCCCCAACCCAGACTATACCTAAGTTAACCCTAACCCTATAATTAACCCCAATATGAATCCATAATTTTAAACATATTTTTACATGTTAAATAATGTAAAAAATATTCATTTCATGAGCTTTCCTAACCATGTAAATATATATTTAAAAACTAGATTAATATTAGGGTCAATCTTGAGGTTAGGGTTAGAGTTTGTATAGGTATGGACTGGATTGGGGAGTGATTAGGTTTAAAGGGAGTGCTAGGGGTAGGGAAGAGATAGAGTCATGTTTAGGAAAGGCCATGAAATGAATACATATTTTTTACATTCTTTTACATGTAAAAATATGTTAAAACATTTATGGATTCATATTGCGGGTCAATTGTAGAATTAGGGTTAGCATAAATATGGTTCAGGTTGGGGAGTGGTAAGATTTAGAGAGGGAGTGTTAGGAGTGGGGAAGAGGTAGAGACATATGGAAAGTGCATGGGATGTATTGATTTTTTTTACATTATTTTACTTATAAAAATATGTACATCGATGTGGATTCACATTAGGATCCAATGACAAAGAAGCCAATGAGAGTGTGACTCCAATAATGGGGCAGGAAAAGCCTGTTAAGTTTTGATAGTTGGAAGCTAGGATGCAGAAGTGAGAGTTTGATGGATGGGCTAGCTTAACAGGAGAGTTATTTGAAGAATCAGATTATTGATTTAGTCCATTTATATTGTCCTGGAACACAGAGCATTACTGAATTGCAGTTAGTTGCTGTGAACAGTTTAACCAGCTTGTAATATAATATATACACACCTGCCTCAGAAAGCTTCCCCTCCATGAAATCCCATATCTCCTGTTAGCTGTTAATATTTACCTCAGTTTCTGCTATTTCAAATAAACGTCATTATTGGATGGAAAAACATCTTGTCTCTGTCAAGTTACCACATACCTTGGTAATATGTCACTTTGTTTTGTAAGCCTGAGACACTTTTCTATCTTAGAACATTGTTTCCTGCAGGGATCTCCAATGCAGTGGGGAAAGCAGTCATGCGATAAAACCTGGGATGGGACACAGGAAAGTGAGACATAGAAACAGATTTCATGCTGTCTCCAAGGTTGGGAAAAGTAGATGAAACTGTCAAGGACACAGAACATAATGGCACAGGTAATACCAAAACCGAGCCAGCAATTCAGGCCTTTGGATTTAGTACCTACACAGCTTCATAAAAGAAAATACAACAATTAGAAGACTCAGCCTGCTTCTTCTTTGTATCCTTTATCTGGTGATTGGTGGAGCAGGTTGTCCTCTCAACCAATATGCTGCTGTAGGTGCCGCTGGATTTTTTGCCTTGTTTATAACATGATTCCTCTCTTGGTGATTGGTAGCCATAGTTTTGGCTATGTGGATAGGCAATCACTGGTTTCTAAGGTCTTCCTTGATCTATTTAAGTCATGTTTTCTTTAGCACCAGTCGTTGGATCTTCCATCAGTTGGTCATTCTTGCCAGAGGAGTTTATGAGGCAGTCTGCTGGTGTTCATTCTGCAGACAGGGCCAAACACAGAATCTGCCGCAGTCATTGGATTTGGAAGGTCTCGATTTTGTTTATGTCAGGTTTTAGTAAAGTCCATGTTTCTGATTCATATGGGAGTATTGGCAGAATTAGTGTCCAGAAGAGATGAACTTTGGTCTCAAGACAGATGTTTGTCTTCTTCCAGACCGATTATGCACGAGCCAGAATGCCCGTGATGGCGACAACAGGTTTTTGGGGGAAATCCCTGATTATGCACGACGTTGCCGCCATCCGAGGCATGGCCTGACACACGCCCTCGGAAGACTCGCATTAGTGAAATGTGGATTCTTCCACGAGCCTGGGACCGCCATGGGTGTAGGTGAGAGCTAGGTCAGCTTAGTCCTGTGCATAATCGGAGAAGCTGGGTGTTTGGCCTGGCTCTTCCCTGACCTACGGTGTCAGGGCAGGAACGCCTCTCACCCCTGCCAGCTCCATGGCTCCGCGGAGCTGACAGGGACACCCCCCACCCCCACCATGATGGGAGAGCAGCATGCTGTTCCCTACCATCGTGCAGTGGGGGCCCCATGCCCCCAATCCCCCCCCTGCCGCTGCCACTGCTGCCACTTCGAAGCACTGCCGGCACGTCCGGCCCCGTGTTGCATGCACAGGGTCATTGCGCTCGGGCAGCCGACATACGCCAGCTTCTTGTCCTGCCGCAACGGCGGCAGACCAGCATAGCTGCCACCATGAATGTGGCAAATGCTGACGTTGCTTGGCCAATCCTATTGTGGGCTTCAGTGGTAGATGACACTTTCTTTTCTTCCACCAATGAGCCTAAGTATATACATTATTTGACTTGCTCAATTTGGGCCCTATTGAGGTATACACTCAGCCTGCTTAATATATGAGTTGTAAAGCAAATAACAAGACCATCATTTTCCAGGCACACTTATTTACATCTTAAAGTGTAGATTGAATAGAGAAAACAGAAAATACACACACTAGGAAATAAACACAAAGTCATGCTGAAATTCTAAGAATAATCTCTATGGATCCTCTCAGTTGTGACTAATGCAGTGGTCAGAAAAGACCTGACAGGGAAAGTGTTCATGTCTGCCCATGAAACATGCATAAGGCAAAATTCTACTTTAGTGTCAGTATGGCCCATTATGCACGGCCACCAAAACAGCGATTTCGGGTCACATGGAAAACGCGGAGGGGGAAGACATGAAGCACACCGGTTATGCACGGGACAGGGCACAATGGTGGCAAAACCCAGAGTAACCGATTATGCACGCGGCGATCCTGGCGCCGCTTATGGTTGCGCCCCGGTCACCCGGAAACTGCGCTTTCTTCCGCGTTTCACTGACGCGGCTTTTTCAGCAGCATGCACCAAAGCTGCGGCCGGTTGTAGCTGGCTCCGTGCGTTATCGGTGATTTTAGTCGCCGCCATTACACCCCAAATGTGCGTTATTCCCCCCGTGCATAATGGGTCTATTTGAGTGTCAGTTCTTTGGGGCTAAAACTCTAAAAGCATGGGCACCAAAACCCATATGTAGAACTGCACAGAGTGTGAAAGTTCCATTTATAAGGATTTAGCCAGTTACTGTTTTTTTTCTTCATTATCTAAGGCCCCACTTTACATTCTGCCTCGATTAGAGGCCACATCTGTAGAAACAGAGCCTTTTTGTCCCTTTCCTTCCATCAGACAGGCAAATATTGCTCTTTTGACAGGAGGCTTTACAGGAAGAATTCCAGCTATACAGAATTTATCCTTCCTTTTATTTTTAAATTATATTTATTTTGTTTCCTACGGGTCTATGCATTTTTATTCTGTTGTAAATGGTATTGAGTATTTTGGGGGCTGCAAGTGGTTGGTTCTAAGTAGTTGAATAACTTAAAAGTTCTATCCATAACATTATACAATAAATTTGAGATATTCACCCATGAAATCCACCCATGCCACTGAGAGATTCTTTCTACAGTAGCACCAACAGTAGTTAAAGAATCTTTCCATTGTGCAAAGAAAAATTTATTTAAAATCTATGAAGTTTCCAAATGTCCTTTAGAAATATCAGTTTAGTTACTCTGAATGCCTGAGTGAAGTCAGTAGAATAAAATTTATAGTCTGATTTTCTCACTGAGACTCACGGCAGATTAAATTAATGCATGAGACATGTACTAGGAATAGAATTACAGAAATCTGAAACAAGCATAGAATATTAGATATGATTCAGAATGCAGATACAAGGCAGAAAATGGTATTACATCATTAGATATAATGAAGAAAAGTGATATTACATCAGTAGAAAATAATGCAGTGACAGCAGGAATACAGCAAACAGATAATACATAATCCAGCTATGATCCACTGTCCATTTCCACTTATAAGCAGAAGGGTTCAGCTATAGTATAGCCCTATTAATAGAAATTACTTATTGAATTATTTTAGTCTGTAAAATGACAGAAGCAGTGGTGCTTCTGGATCACCTCTGGCAGGCCACAACAGAAAATTCATGTGAACAGGTAGTTGTTGATCTTACCCAGTTGCAGGGTAGCACAGGTAGAAGGCCCTGATAAGATGAGTGAAGCTATGATGCCAAAGCTTAGGAGAAGTCATTCTGTAAACATGAGGTCCAAGGTCACATATGTGATAATCAGTACTTTGAACTGGAGCCAGAACCTGAAGGGCAGCCAGTGGAGTGACTGCAGAATAGGTGCAATATGCATATCGTACATAGTTCCCAATAATAACTGAGCTGTGGAATCCTATGTCAACTGAAATATTCAAATTGACTTCAAGAGCAAACCGTGTACAGCACATTACAATAGTCTAGTCTCTGTTACCGTGGCACAGAACCAGTTGGCCAGATAGGATGAGTCAAGACAGGGGGCCACAAAGGACAAGTACAAAACAGAGGACAACTGGCTGTCCTTAGACAACAGTCAATAAGGAATTAATTAAACTAGTACGAAGGACACCCTGATTCCTTCTTCTGAGTGGAAAGGTCTCAACAAATTAGTATGATCTATTGCTCCAAGGGCTGCAGATAATACAGTAGAAGCCACAAAGAATCATGTTGTTGTAACTAGGGGGGGGGGAGAAGAGGCTCTGAGGCAACTGCCTTCTGGATTGAAAATGTCGAGTCTTCTCCCCAGCCTCCCAAAGTGTCTTATAAACACCTTTCCCTTCCTCTCCCACAGCAACTGCCCTGTGAGGTAGGTGAGGTTAAGAGAGCTCTAATAGAACTGCTCTGTGAGAAGGTCACCGTGCTGGCTGCATGTGGAGGAGTGGGGAATCAAACCCGGTTCTCCATATTACAGTCTGCCGCTCTTAACCACTACACCATGCTGGCTCATGCTGGAATTAGTACTGTGTCAGTGATGCATTCCCTATGTCTCCTATTTGGAAACCTGCAGAACCAAGGCTGAACTTACAGTTTGGTGTAGTGGTTAGGAGTGCGGACTTCTAATCTGGCATGCTGGGTTCGATTCTGTGCTCCCCCACATGCAGCCAGCTGGGTGACCTTGGGCTCGCCACGGCACTGATAAAAACTGTTCTGACCGAGCAGTGATATCAGGGCTCTCTCAGCCTCACCCACCCCACAGGGAGAGGAACGGGAAGGCGACTGTAAGCTGCTTTGAGCCTCCTTCGGGTAGGGGAAAGCGGCATATAAGAACCAACACTTCTTCTTCTTCTTCTTCTATGTGAGATAAAGTTTACTTTTTCTTAGACATTTGACTTGACAGAAAAGACACAAATGGAGATGAACAACAAAGATTTATTTAACAGAAAATAAAGGATTTAATAAGGAAAATATTACATGTCGATGGATGACTGCCCCTTTAAATTTATAAACAAAAGTGTTCTGCTCTCAAATAATGCAAATAAACCCTGTTGGGAGATTTGCTTCAGCAGGTTCAAGGCTGCTTTTTCCCCACACAAACCACCTTTCTACAAAACCTATACACACTAGTAAGGAATGGCAGCCTCTTAACAGAATGCTTATTGGTTACATTAAAATAAACTCTTTCCTAAGCTAACTAAAAGGTAAATCCTAGGTAAAAGGGTAAAGGTATCCCCTGTGCAAGCACCGAGTCATGTCTGACCCTTGGGGTGACGCCCTCCAGCGTTTTCATGGCAGACTCAATACGGGGTGGTTTGCCAGTGCCTTCCCCAGTCATTACCGTTTACCCCCCAGCAAGCTGGGTACTCATTTTACCGACCTCGGAAGGATGGAAGGCTGAGTCAACCTTGAGCCGGCTGTTGGGATTGAACTCCCAGCCTCATGGGCAAAGCTCTCAGACGGCTGCCTTACCACTCTGCGCCACAAGAAGCTAACCCCAAATCTAACTAAAAGGTAAATCCTAGCTAAGTCGAAACTCCTTTCCAGAACTATGACATCACTAACCAAAGTAATGAAATGTTCTCCCCTCTCTTAAATGGAGATTAGCTCACCCCCCCCCCCTTCTATCCAGTGGAATTCCACAGGTTACTGTGAGACAAGGGCCTAGTCTGCACACAATAGATAATGCACTTTCAATGCACTTTAGAAGTAGATTTTGCTGTTATGCACAGGAAAATCCAGCTGCCAAAGCACATTGAAAGTGCATTATCCTATGTGTGCAGACTAGGCCCAGGGTGGAATCTGCACTTTGCTTTTTATCCCCGGTGACTCCGAATTAAAAAAAACTCATTTACACCTCACTTGATTTCCATTTTGATATTTTGTATGTTAAATTTTCCCTCTGCAATGTATATGATTGATCTACAGTGACACTCTTTCCTCCGCGATTCTCACTACATTTGAGAAAAGTGCTCTAAAAGCCGCAATATTAAGTGTATAGAATCATAGAATCATAGAATAATAGGGTTGGAAGGGACCTCGTGGGTCATCTAGTCCAACCCCCTGCACTATGCAGGATACCCACATCCCTATCGCTCATCCACTGTAACCTGCCATCCCCTTAAGCTTTCACAGAATCGGCCTTTCCGTCAGATGGCTATTCAGCCTGACAGTGTAGGTTTCTGCATTTTGCTGAATTAACTTCCCTCCCCCCTCCTCTGCACCTCCAATGCTGATGTAGCGTAGTAGTCTGTCTCTGATTGGTCAGGGCATCAGATCAATGACTGCCTGGTTTCCAGTTGCCATTCTCTCACAATACTTACTTTTGCCCTCATTTTTAAGTGACTGTGCTCTTGTCCAAAAGCCCACACTTCTGTGTGCTGAGATTTGCTTTTTGGATTGTCTTTCTCCTCCCCTCACTCATTCAGGAAAAGAAAAATAAACAAGCAGCCTTGTGCTCCAACCCCCCCCCCTTGCTTGTTTTGGCTGTAGAGGAGACAAACGGCAGGAAATAAACCCCTCTCCAGCCTTGTGCTCTGTCAATGCTGGCCTGAATTTTACATGACCACTGCTCCCCTCTCTGCTCTTAGCTTCCCCAATCAAGCAGGGAGCAGCCAGACAATCAAAGTGTAGAATGCAACGTCTGTTTCAATTTGGGAAAAACAAATTCAGATCAATCTGAATTCAGTAGAATTGACAACAGAAAAAAAAAGTAAGTGCAGAACCAGCCCCGGTCCTGTTACTGAGAACTCCACTGATGAAGGACTTTAACTCTTTATTGCCCATCACAATCCCACTAAACATTACCATTACTCAATGTGAACCATGCCTAAGCCAAATCTAACCAGAAATTTTACCCTAACATGTATCCATATATGTGTACATATTTTACATGTAAAATAATGTAAGAAATATGTATTCTTCCTATGGCCTTTCTTAACTATGACCCTAACTCTTCCCTAGCCCTCACACTCCCAGTAAAACTCCAAAATTTACCATGTAAAATATGACTAAAATATCTGTACATCCCATGCAGTTTCCTAACCATATCTCTTCCCTGCCTAACCTAACCACTCCCCAATCCAAACCATACCTAACCATAACCCTAACGTTGATCCCAATAGGAATCCATGAATTTTTACATGTAAAATGTTTAAAAATTATTAATGTAATGGCCTTTCTCTTCCCTAGTCCTCAGTCAAAATCCCATGACTCTAACTCTTCCCTAGTCGTCAGGCTCCCACTATACAATATCATAGCTTAGCCAACCCTAACCCTAACCCCAAACATTTACCCAAATATTTATCCATATTTTAAACATATTTTACATATAAAATAATGTAAAAATAATGTATATACCATGGCCTTTTCTAATCTTGTCTCTAACTCTTCCCTACCCCAATAAAATCAGAATCCATTAGCACCTTTAAGACTAACAAAGTGCTCACGCCTTGAATAAATCTTTGTTGGTCTTAAAGGTGCTACTGGGCTCTGATTTTATTGTGCTACTTCAGACCAACATGGCTACCCATTTGAATATTCCCTACCCATAACCCCTCCCAAACCCAACCCTAAGCTAACCCTAGCGCTAAAATTAACCACTATATGAATCCATAATCTTTAATAGCTTGCAAAAGTTGGCTTGAAACTCAACATCAAGAAAACGAAGATCATGGCATCCAGCCCTCTCAATTCCTGGCAAATAGATGGGGAAGAAATGGAGGTAGTGACAGATTTTATTTTCCTGGGCTCCAAGATCACTGCAGATGGGGACTGCAGCAAAGAAATTAAAAGACGCTTGCTCCTGGGGAGGAAAGCTATGGCAAATCTGGACAGCATCCTAAAAAGCAGAGACATCACCCTGCCAACAAAAGTGCATCTAGTGAAGGCTATACATTTGCAATGTATGGCTGTGAAAGTTGGACCATAAGGAAGGCCAAGCATCAAAGAATTGAGGCTTTTAAACTTTGGTACTGGAGAAGACTCTTGCGAGTCCCTTGGACTGCAAGGCGAACAAACCGGTCAGTCCTAGAGGAGATCAGCCCTGACTGCTCCTTAGAAGGCCAGATCCTGAAGATGAAACTCAAATACTTTGGCCACATCATGAGAAGGAAGGACTCCCTGGAGAAGAGCCTAATGCTGGGAGCGATCGAGGGCAAAAGAAGAAGGGGACGAAAGAGAATGAGGTAGCTGGATGGAGTCCCTGAAGCAGTTGGTGCAAACTTAAATGGACTCCGGGGAATGGTAGAAGTCAGGAAGGCCTGGAGGATCATTGTCCATGGGGTCGCGATGGGTCGGACATGACTTCGCACCTAACAACAACAATCTTTAATTTTACATGTAAAATAAAATTTTAAAAATTATTCATTTCATTGGAACCCATGAATGTTGAACTCACCCAGGGCAATCAGTCTAAGTGTCTCCAGCACTACATCAAGTAGCTCCATCAACTTAGACAAGATACCCACTAGAGAACTAGCTCTGTTAAACCAGTAGAATGCCTAATCTGCTTCCAAATCCCCAACATCAGGACCATATAGTCACTAGCAACAGTTTGCACAGGGAGTCTGAGAATAGGGAGGGACTCCTGGAAGACTATAGCCACTCTTCTGATCTGCCACCCAGTGCGGGGTTGAAGAACCATAACCAGGCAGAGTTACTTGGGAAACCTACACTGAATTATCACCTCCAAACCAAATTTTCAGTTGTGCAAGCCAGTTCAATATACTCTTCCTCTATTTTTTGTAACTGTGAAATTGCTAATTTTGATTTTGCTGGTCTATGACCATAATAAAGATATGTCTGTCTGTCCTCTAGCTATCCATACAAGTTTTGCTCCTCCCCAAGCTGGTATTGTAGAATGCTGAAGAAAAAGGAAAATAAATCAGGATTTGTGTAACAGAATCTCTTGTTACAGCTATTAGGTAAGCATTCTTGCCTAATACAAAAATGTTTGAAAATTCCTTTCCCCATATCTACCAGATCCCATAATCTTTGAAATAAATCAATAAAACATGAATAAATGTATTTACAGTGGTATAGTTTTTTGTTGTTGTTAAAACTGGATTAAGGAATAGATTCTTACTCATTTTTAGCTAGTGCTATAGCTTCAGCACTTGCATGTAAGAATCAGACAACATGATCATATGGGTGGTTTGGGGCAATGGACGGTCCTTTATATCTGGCAGCAAATTCTAGGGGCTTTTTGCACGCCTTCAAAATCGCACAATGGTTGCTAATTGAAAACGCTATTGATTTGCCATAACGCACGACGTCGTCGACAATCTGCCACACACCTGTAACCAATCTGCAAAAAGCGCTTCCTTGTAGCGCTTTCAGGGAAATCCCCAAAAGTGGATTCACCCTCCGGAAAGCGATACACTCCTGCAACCAATCTGCAACACTAGCGAAAAAGACCTGTGCGTTAACATTGTTGCGGTTTCTACAAAGTCCCTCCCCCTGGCTCTCTTCTCTGATCTTCCGGCGAAGTGATCGCCATTTTTTTTTCTCCGAGCGAGCGGGGATAAACGCACCAGCGAGCCTCTTTCTGTTTAGAGGCTTCCCTGGCTTCAGTCCTTCCCCTTTAGTCACTAAGCACAAACCACAGAAAAGCCCGTTTGCTGATGTATTTTCCCATTAATTTTTACACATTCATTCAGCCGAAAATCGGGCCCGTGAGAGGGGGGGGGGTTTCACTCGGAGGCAGCGTGGCAACGATCAAACGATCAAACAACAGCTCAAACACACCAGGCAGCTGGATGGGTCTCTCCGTTGCAACGAATCTACCCAGATTCGTTGCTATGGGTCTGTTTTTTTTTTTAAAAAAACCTTTCTTAAAGGGAAAGGGGCTGTTTGGGAGCATGCTAACGGCTGCCCATTGGCTGCTTGACGGCCAGGGGCGGGACAGCTCGGCAATAGCGCTTCCTTTCTAGCGATTTCTGCCGAGACCGGAAGCCTGTGGGAAACGCTACAAAACGCAACTGAATTCCACCACAAAGGCAGGTATGCATAACGACGAATTCCACTACTTTAAATGGCGATTTTTCATTCAGTGACCAATTTGCAACAAAGATCCCGGTGCGTAAAGCCCCCTAGAGTTCCTGGTTCTGGCATCTATTTCCAAATGCTCTATTTCCAAAGGCTGGGCAACCCACTCAATAGCCAAATCAATGTCAATTATTTTCTACAGAGAACTCCTGACCCCCATGAAATTTTGGTTGTGATTTTACTGCTTTTGCTTATCTAACCTTGTATGCAACCCAACTAGGCAGCTGAATACTTATCTACATGGCCCTTGGTCCAGCTGCAGACTGATGTGATGTCACAAATACTTAGAATTGGAAGTTGAGGTGAGAAATTTATGGTGTAATCTGTAAGCATTGATGAACATATCCTACATAGTTCTGCAATCTATGAATTAACTGCTTTATTAGCTAAAATGTGAAGGGGGGTGCCTAATGCAGACAAAAACACATTTTGGTAACATTCTTTGTTGCATCCACTTTATGCTGCTGTTGAACATAATGATGCAAACAACCAAGCAATTGTACAAAATTATTGCCACTGATTTGCATATGAAATGCACACCTTTTACTGCTTCATGCTGGCATTGTTTAACTAGGTTATAAATAGTAGAGCTTAATATGGGGGGAAAACAGAAAATGGTTTCTGATGAGCACATGCAAAGAATGAAGCTCTATTCAGACAATGCTGAAGTTGGAAAGCTTTCACTGAAATCAGCCAAGGGAAGGAATGGTTCATTTCCCAATCATGCTTTCAGCAAAACGATTACATCAGGAAGTTTATCTGCTTCTCAATTTAAAAAAAATCAACTCATAGGGCCAAGAGAACTGGAGATAGTGTAAGTCAACTTTCTATTCCAAGGTACCATCCTCTGTGCTCTAATAGAAACCAACAAGCTTTCCATTATTTGGAGCAACTGATGACAGCAGGAGTACACAACTATCTTCTAGAAATGAAAGAAAAGGATGCCAGAGAAGCTAACATTTAGACAAGGTAGATCCAGCAAAGATGTAAAAATATGTACTAGAATTGAGTCCTATAAAAATGGAGTTTAAGTTGAACCTTGGGGACTTGCAAGGTTTTGTCAGTGGATATTGGTTTTTAAATCCTATCTTTGGTGAATACTTTCTATGGCATGCCTGTTCTCTATCTCCAGCACATATACATCATAGGTCTTCTTGCATTATATAAGACTAGTGTGGAAGGCCGCTGCAGTATTAAATGCAGCGGGTGCTAGTGGCAGAAAGGGGGGGGGGGGCGGGAGGCAGGCTGATGGCGCAGAGAAGCCTCTGGCCCCCTCCCAGCACTGAAGGTGGTGGGTCAGAGGCACATTGGCGTGAGGGCTGGCGGGCACCGTGGGGGCCATAGGCAGCTGTCACCCTACCTGTCCCCGGCAGCAACGGCGTTCCCTCTGAGGGCCCTCTGCGAGCGCAGACTCTGTAGCGCAGGTGGCAACAGCAACCCTCAGCAGGCAGTACTGCACTGGCTGTGTCGCTCACTGCTGCTGCCTCATCTCCTGTGTCCTCTGCACCCAGCTTGGTCTCTTTGGTGGCGCAGGTGGGCCCTCCTTACCGCCGCCACCAGCTGCCATGCTCTGCCATCATGCGGGTGGAGTAGTGGACCATGGCAGATGTGCTGGTTCCGGCAGCCAAGTGCATCCGTGAGCAGAGAGGTGAATGGCCAGCAATGGAGGGTGGCAACTGTATGGGCCTGATTGGGCCGAATTTGAGCTCGGACACTCGTCAGGGGCCAGACACATGCCACCACCCAGCCAGTCCCCAAAATAGTAAGAGGACCAGTGGATAAGGATTTGAGGCATCTTATCATGTGCACACTTATCATGTGCACACACATCTCATCATGTGCACACTATTAGCATGCTAGTCACACTTTACTACTTAGTTGAACAAATTTAGCCTAAAACATAGCTTACTATCTCTATAGTAGCTACTTAAAGTAGATAAAAATCAGGAGAAGTGAGGAAGGTAACTTTCATGAAAGCTTGTCTATCATTACATCACATTAAAGGGTGTTGAAAAAACAAGGTTGTTAATTTTGCCATTATTGCATATTCAACAAGTTTATTTTCCCATGCTTCTAAATGTGGACAGATATCTAGCTTCCAATTTGCTGCATAAATAGCACTGGCACAATTTATTTAAATAGTTCTTCTAAAATGGTTGGCAATTAGTTAAGCAAATCACCTTATCTTTGCTTCCACTGGGAATTTAAACTTTACTATATTCTGCATTTTCCCATGTATTTCTTCCCAATATCTTTTTTTTTCTTTTTGGCAAGTTCACCACATATAAATGAAGGTTCCATTGACATTTTTAATATATCCCTTTATAGTTTTTATGCGCTTTCTCAATATCTTTTGGATCTCAATATCTGAAAAACATTTTGCATCACTTTTCTCCTAGTGTCTGGCTGACTGTAAATTTGATATCTTTTCCCCACAGTCATCCTCAATGTTATCTGTTCTTTAGGATATCTGTTCTTTAGGATTTTATATCCACTTAGTCCTACATTTTTTCATTTGTTCATCTTCCATTTCTAGAGAGCCAGTCTGGTGTAGTGGTTAGGAATGCGGACTTCTAATCTGGTATGCCAGGTTTGATTCTGCACTCCCCCACATGCAGCCAGCTGGGTGACCTTGGGCTTGCCACGGTGCTGATAAAACTGTTCTGACCAAGCAATGATATCAGGGCTCTCTCAGCCTCACCCACTTCACAGGGTATCTGTTGTGAGGAGAGAAAAGGGAAGGTGACCGTAAGCCGCTTTGAGCCTCCTTCGGGTATAGAAAAGCGACATGTAAGAACCAACTCTTCTTCTTCTTCTTCTTCTTCTTCTTCTAGATGGAGTAAAATCTTATGCATCTATCATAGTAAATGCTCTTTTTTATAATCAGTTACTAAATTCAGTCTCATCTCCTAGAACTCAACCTCAATATTCACGCTCCTTTAGTCTTGAGACTAACTGATAATATATCAGCCATTGAATGTTTACATTTTCATTTTAATATCTTGCTAAGTCTTTATTTCCCCTTGAGTGTTTATCATCATGCCATAATTTTAAAAGTAATTTTTATTTCTTGTATTCTTATCATAATGAGCTTCTATTGGGGACATAAGTAGAGTTTGAGGAGCTCAATATATTCCATCATATAAACCATATTCTCAAAAAATCCATCTCTGATTGCATGACTTCTTTCTTGTGTTATAATCTTTTACTCAGTTTCTTAATTCATAAGTAATTGTGGCCTTCATCAAGATCTAGCCCCTTTGCCTCTTCTAAGGTAATGAACTAAAATGACAATGAGGAGTATTAACCGTGACTGCTTCTTTAAATCAAACTAAGCAGATAACATGTTCAGAGAGAATTGAAAACACAGACAAAGAAGAGTGTATTAATTTAAGATGGTGTAAATAAGCAGTAGAAAATACAGAAGTAGATAAATGCTTTGGCAAATGGTGAGAGTTCCTAGTAAATTGGGGAGGGGGCAGAAAATGACATATAACCCCTTTATAGACATGTGATTTATTAAAAAA
This sequence comes from Paroedura picta, assembly GCF_049243985.1. Classification (NCBI taxonomy): domain Eukaryota; kingdom Metazoa; phylum Chordata; class Lepidosauria; order Squamata; family Gekkonidae; genus Paroedura; species Paroedura picta. The sequence continues at coordinate 124,710,755 of NC_135369.1, read as the reverse complement.
AATGTTCAGTCATAAATGTTTTGTGCCATTATTTCCAATTATAGTCTACATCCATGATAAAATGACCAGGTCAGGTGGGTCTCTCATTGGTGGTTCTGTCTGTCATTCTTCTATTTCACCATTTCTGCCTAATAAAATGCCTTTCAAATTGTCATGTTTGAACTGTACATATTAAGGCAATAACTAACGTCTGATTTAATGCAATTTCATTTTTAATAACTGTTATTAAGTATAATAAAACTTGCTCTCCAATACATTTTAAAAAATGATTTCTTACCTTGTGGTAGGTTGTTTTTATTTTTAAGTGGAAAGGTACTCAACAGAAAAGTTCTGTTGTGTACATCAACTTCTGATTTAAAACAATCCCCAAAGTACATTTATAACAACTTTTATCTTTTTATTTTAAACAAAATATTATAAATTAAAAACAGACTACTGCATTTTTTATGACAGAAATCAATAACCATACTTTTGTTCAGCATACATATTAAAAAGACAGAGTCTGAAAAATTATACAGGGTTTCATTTGAAGTATAAGAAACTCTTACACACGGGGGAGCCAAAGTACTCTTCTGATTAACATGAAAGGTAACAATGATTTTTAGACACTAATTTAATATTATGGTAGTGCTCTATAGAACCTGAAGAAAAAAACGTACATGATTATAAAACCATATATTATGAGCAGCACAGTCTTTTAACTCATTGTTTGGCTTTAAGGGTATTCTATGCTTCACTGACTTTGCTAGTCACAGTTATGGACACAGCAGGATATACTTAAGGAAATTAAAAAAATTAAACTAAGAATTCCTGTACACTGTACCTGAAAGGATATTTTCATTTCCCAACAATCCTTCAGTAGGATAAGAGCACACAAAGCCAGAAGGGAGCAGTACAACAGGCTAACTTTTTAACACAGAGTACTTCATGTTGCCCTTTCTATTAACATTAACACTATCACATAAAAGATATTTGAGTTTCACTGACTTGCAAGGCTATCAAAATTGTTTTGTTACTTCTATAACAGACAAAAAGTGACATGTGGTGTTTTACTAGAAACATCTATCATTGAAAATTCAGGATACTGAATACTCTAGGCAGGGTGCTGTTCCTTTGAGGAAAACAAGCTCTTTCAGAAAGACAATTAATCAGCTACAAATGGGAAAGTCACTTCAGTTTTGATGGGTTAGGCCTCCCCCCCCCCCACCCAAATTGCAAACTTAGGCAGAGCGTGTTCAACAGCAGCCAGGAGAGTAAGCTACATTTACTAGCAGTAAATAACTGCATTTTTGTTACAGCTGTAACTGACAATCTCAAAGCATTACACAATGAATCAGATTTCACAACCTCCCTGCACACCAATGAAAGTTAATCTCAATATTACAGACTGAAAAACATTGGCTAGAAGATTGAGTGGTTTTGTTTAAAGTCACTCAGCAATCTTGACAGAACCGACTGAACCACTTGATCATGTTTCAATGTAAGTACAGTTTGATGAAAGAAACTATAGTTATTCAGGTGGTAGTAGAGATTGTGCTGTATATTTAAATTGTAGCTCCTTCGACGTAGGACATTTTAAAAATACATTTGTAGCTTCTATTTAGTGTAGCAATTATTTAAATTCCTCTTTTCCCATATAATTGATCTTGCCCACCTTCTAATCATTTCAGTAAGAACTGGCACAAGACAAGTTGCAAGTGGATCAGGCTGCTTGCTCTTATCCATCATCCTGTAAAGAAACTTTGAGAAGTTATAAAACAAACCTCAGACTGATGACAAAATGAGCTAGCTCCATATGCATATTTCTCTCTCTCTCCAGGTCTAATTATGCTTTTCATTTAATCATACATCACTTTGTGTCTGTAACAGGACAGAGTAACAGCTTTAACTGAAATTGGGTGGTATGTTTCAACCACTATAACAAGCATGAATGTGCCCAGGGTGTCTTTGGACTTCTGTTTTCTCTCCTTGATAATTAAAGATTTTACTTTTACAACAAATCCTAATTTGTTATTATAGCTACGCCATAAACTGTGTTTTGTGCTCTTCACTACAAACCAGGATTCCAAACTCATTTAATCCTGGTGTGAAGAAAACAGGATAAATGCAAGGGCAAGAGGTAGGTGGGAGAAAGTGTACCTGCCCAAATTTCTCAAAGACTTGCAGATAATGTGGGTAATTAGGATTTCCTGGCACTGTCACCTCAACAATTAAAAAAAAATTCAAAGGTACATATATTCAAGATCTGCTCGAACTGTCATCTTCGCACTTGCATAACTCAAGTGGCTGAAGTATTTAAAAGAAGCTGATCACTGAAGCGTCAGGATACAGTGTATAGACATAGGAAACTTTGGGTACAGTGTTTCTGAAGCTTTCCCATGATCCCAACTGAATAAGGAATTGTAAAAACCATTTACATCCTTGTGGAAGCCTTTGGTAATGATTTTGTAACGCTTACTAAGTAAACAGTTATTTCTTATTTGTTGAATAGGATCAGGCTACCTTCTGCTGGAGATCATTACATTTTAAGACTGCTGGATAAGTAACATTTTGTTGCTGGGAAACTATAGTTCTCCAAACTACAGTACGCTGGTTAAAGGTCTAAGTAATGTGGTCATACCAGTCTCATACATAGCAATCCAGAGGGTGAGGCAATGAGGATCCAACCCATACTAGGAGCTCCTTAAGGGTGTGCAGACTTGTGGGATGAAGATGGAGATCACAGAGATGCCTGCCACTGCCTTCATCCCTAAGAGATGCTTCCATCTAGTTGGTGAGGGGAAGCACAATCATTTATGATGTGGCCAGCTTGGTGGGGACAGTTCTCTTCCCTTCACAGACTTTCCTTGGTGATGTAGCTCACTGCGCTGAATTGGGGGTCAGATCTGGCCCTAGGACATTACAGGATAGAGATTCTAAAAGAGAGCTCACACAACCAAGGAGGAGATGGATAGCTGAATAGTCTCTGAAAGCTAAGAGAAATCAGTCAGAAGAGCCAAATAGAAGGCCAATGAAAGTGATTGTACCTCAAGCTTCCTTTCCTCACCCTAAGGTTGCATCTCCCGGGGGACCTGAATTCTGTAGGACACTGCAGCACCAGAGGGGACCCTCCTCAAAGCATCACTTGATTACACTAAGACATATCAACAAGCAGCCATTGAACTCCTCCACCACAAAATTGCCAGCAGCAAAGCATTTAAAGAAGTCCCATCAGACTGTGCTTAGGTAAAGTTCCTGCTACCAAAATTCTACCTGCCAAAAGACTATCCTGTAGCCAGTATCTTGTACTATGTACTACTACAGTTGGTGATGATGCATTAAAAATTGAAATATATAAACACTAAATACTAAGATGTCAAAATCATATACTCTGAGAAATGTTAACTGTCTAACTGTTAATCTTCCCTTTCCAGAAGAAGTCTCTGATTGTACTTCAAAACTGCGATGATGCAAATTGCATTCCTATCTGTTTTCTAAATAACTTAGCTTAGTAAGAGAGCAACATTTTAATAAAAATGTGCTTTAAAATTAGCTCTGTGTAAGGGTCCTAACATACATTAAATCTTGCCCGTGAGCCTCTTTAATGTGTAACTGTGATTCTTTAAAAAATTGTCAAACTCAACATGCTGGCCCATTATACAGAAGGGCTGTGACACTTCAATGTAGTGTGTGTGCATGAAGAAGTTAACTGAAATAACTCCACTTAGTGTTCAAGAGAGCAATGTAATGAAATCTGTTTGCTGTGCTAGCTGTCTCCAGATTGGGCTGTAATTACACCACAGAAGGAAGAAAGGTAGCTGAGTCTCAATCTGGATCATTTATGTAAACTCAGCCTCCTTGTCAACGATGTTCTCAGATTGCAAGCGTGCAAACCACAAAAATCATCTCCTATGAACAAAATAGAGACAGTGTCAGATTGCAGGCTTCTGATATACCTTGTATTCTCTCTGTAATTGGACTTTAACATTTGACACAGTAAGGTTAAAAAACTTCTCATGTAATATACATCTATTCAGGGAATGAAATCCTGTACTAGCAAGGGGTGGGGGGGGGGGGGAGAATGATCCTTTATTCATCTGGATTGATGTAGGGTTGTATGAAGAAGTATTTATTCAGCATGAATGATAACAAAATATTGTACAAATCTAGAAAAATACAGGAGAAACTAGTTGGAAAAGATTGTGGGATAGAGAAAATGCTGCACCCTCTTGGAAAGTCCCAAAAGCCCATCCTTTGAATCAAACTGAAGACTTCACATACATTTGTTGTTTTATCCAGTATCATATTTTTATCATAAAGCCCAATGCTTTCTCTCCACAAGATTGAAACACACAGCACATCAGGCACAAAGCAATTTTATATTTAAATACATAAACAACAGAATGTGAGGAGGCTTGGCTGAATGTAGTCAGATAAAAAGAACTTTCCTTCCTCTCGCTAATTCATTGAGCTGCCCTTCATGTTGATGAATTGGTACATTAATTCGGGATTTAAACAGCCCTCTCTGTGGCAGATTTAGAAAGCATTCCTTCCGACACCTGCAGCTTCACGCCCCCCTCTGTCTTCTCTAGTGCAGGAAAACCACAGGCCACCACACTGGCGCCATCCCTGGCTATGTCCAATCAATAAGGACTTATTTCCTGTCCATTTGCTGAGGTCACAGAAGCGAGTCTCATTAATTATTTCTACTGGTGCAGCCTCAAGTGTGCTTCTGGCATGACAAGCGAAAACTGTTTGACCTTTTTTCCCCTAATTTTGTTTGTTGCAGTTCCGAAGGATATATGTTCATTCGGGAAATGTGGTGAGTGGAACAGAAACAAATTTTTGGGCCACTAACACATTAAGATGTGAAGTGATGGCAAATTTCAACTTTGGTGACTATTATCTGTTGTTCAGCAGATGAACAGTCATTTCTTCTTTTTTTTCCCCGGACTGTACATCATGAAAATCTTGTCACAGCATAAACAATGTTTTCTAAAGCAGATCTGGCCTCAGAGGGAGGGAAGCACTCCAGTGCTTCCACAGCTCTGTCTCCATGGAAACGACATAGGTCAATAGCTGAAGTCACACCTTTGCCAGTCTTGATTGCATCTTGCAACTGTTAGAAAACACATGCACAAGATCATCAGTTTTGACAGAAATCACTGTATGCAACTTTATGGACTCAGTATCTTTATTATCTGATCCACAAAGGGCAATTAAGCTAAATAATAGCAAAAATAAAACACAAAACCCCTCCTTTGGTACTCTCTTACCAATGAAAACTCCAATCAATTTAAATTATCCTTCCCAACAGACAAACAATTCAAAGATGAATGTAGCTGAAGTATTCCCACACATGTATGATTCTCTGGTACAGCTTTGCCTTACATAATTTATAAAATACATTTTAATTGAATTTCAGAACCAACAAAGTATATGCATTATTTTTTCATTTTGTATATACGCTTGAACAAGGTAAACATATGCATTTCAATAAAAATTTCCAGGATTCTTGCAGTAGTAAACTGCTTTACTCTTTTTGCTCTTTGACCTTATTCATCAGGAGTAAAACAGGTTTAATCTCAAGTGGGTGATCACCAAACACTGCAACTGTATAATCTCTATACATTCCAAGGTGGAATCAGGCAGGCTTCTAAAATAAACACAATGATATTGTTTCCCTAAAAGACTGCTCATTGGAAGGTCTTTGGACATCAAAAGTCACACAATTCTAAGGGATTAAGAAGGTGACAGAAGGTTTCAAATATCCATCTGGAGCCTTTTATGGGCAAGACGCCATTAGAATCAAACACTTTCAATTACTATTGAAAGTTAAGTGTGTTTAATTTGTTCTTTAAAATAACAGAGATTTCAAGTGCTTTCTTTACCTGAAACGTGACTTATATAAATCTTCTATTTCTACAATGTATTATGGGATCATTATCTCTTCTCTATTGACAAAGTGCTATGGACATGTATGTATGTGTATCAACAAATACCACAGGACTTAGCACATCCTCTTGCTGCATTCAGATACCACAACAAACTATGGTTTATAAGCAGTGTTTTGATCAACCACCAGTGAGTGGTGAAGTCCAAATGCAGATGGTACAAACAAACTAGAATTTGTTGGTTGGAACTGAGCACCAATCCAAAGTTTAAACAAACCTCAGTTTATTGTAATGACCGAATGTAGACACCATACATTCCATTCCATTGCTATTTTGAACACCTGGTATATTGTTTGTTTACACATCTAGTAAGCTAGATGCCAAGTGGAACAAGGCAGAAAAGCTAGGGGCTTTCCGCACCGGGATCCTTGTAGCAAATTGTTTGCTGAATGAAAAATCGCCATTTAAAATAGTGGAATTCGTCGTTATGCATACCTGACTTTGTAGTGGAATCCAGTTGCGTTTCCATCGTATCCCATAAGCTTCCCGGTCTCAGCAAAAATCGCTAGAAAGGAAGCGCTATTGCCGAGCTCGTCCCGCCCCTGGCCGTCAAGCAGCCAATGGGCGGCCGTTAGCATGCTCCCAAACAGCCCCTTTCCCTTTAAGAAAGGTTTTTTTTTTAAACACACCCGTTGCAATGAATATGTGTTGATTCGTTGCAACGGAGAGACGGATCCAACTGGCAGGTGTGTTTGAGCTGTCGTTTCATCGTTGCCACGCTCCCCCCGAGTGAAAAAAAAAATCCCCCCCCCCTCACGGGCCCGATTTTCGGCCGAAAACAGTGTAAAAAATAAAGGGAAAATACATCAGCAAACGGGCTTCTCTGTTGTTTGTGCTTAGTGACTGTAAAGAGCTCTGGGGAGGGACTGCAGCCGGGGAAGCCTCACTGGGTAAACGAAGGCTTACCGGTGATTTGATCTCAGCTTGCTCGGAGAAAAAAAATGGCGATCGCTTCGCCGGAAGATCAGAGGAGAGAGCCAGGGGGAGGGACTTTGTAGAAACCACAACAATGGTAACGCACAGAACTTTCCCGCTAGTGTTGCAGATTGGTTCCAGGAGTGTAGCGCTTTCCGGAGGGTGAATCCACTTTTGGGGATTTCCCTGAAAGCGCTACAAGGAAGCGCTTTTTGCGGATCGGTTTCAGGTGTGTGGCAGATTGTCAACGACGTTGTGCATAATGGCAAATCAGTAGCGTTTTCAATTGGCAACCATTGTGCGGAAAGCCCCCTAGACTTCTTGACTGTGATCAGGAACTGTTCTCACTTAGCATAAATTTATGCCCCATATAATTAAAATGGAGGACGAGATTAATAAGTGCCCTCTCTCCATGGCACATGAAAGAACACACAAGTATATAGAGAATTAAAAGGCAGTATAGGAAATTCTCCTGCAGTATTTAAATGATACACTTTTCTAGAAAATGACACTAAATGATATGAAAATACCTTGAGAGCCAGAACACAGCTGTGAGAACCATTTTACGTAGGCATGTTCTTTCCTCTATATATAATGAATGACTCTTATCTAAACATGAAACTTAAGTGAATTCATTATGTATATTTGAGGATAAAATCAGCATAGCATGGCATAGTACTTCAGCGTTCCTGTCCCAATTCATAAAAGTTTTATTTTCCACATTACTTAGTACTATACTTTTGGGGAAATATGTTTTTTATGATATGCAAGTATGCAGCTCCATCAATTAAGCATTCTCCCAGAGAGTTGTATATCATATGACTAGAATTAAATGGAAATGGCCACTTATACTGCTTCTGTCTGTTATTGTGTGCCTTAGCATTTACAAATGTTCAGGCTTTGCAATGATGTGGATGTTTTGCTGAATCCGTGAAGAACTTCTGTGACTTTTATCAGGGGTAGAGTGGCAGAGATATCACATTTGAGAAGGTGCAGGAGCCAGCTACAAATCTGTAACTTAATGTTCTTTAGAAATCTGATAGGCAAAAAAAGGGAAGGGCTCTGTGTGTACACAAGGAACCCCCCCCCCTTTTTGCCTACTGTATACTATTTTGTTTGCTCCTTTAACACTTTAGAAATCTGAGGCAGTCAGCACTTGCTCTCCCTAAACAACCTTAAGTTAAGATATATCCTACTTATGTTTATTTCCTATTTTTAAGTGGCCCAAGATTCCTGATGTAAGAGAGTAAATTATCAATCAATTAAAACAACACAGCAACACAAATTGCAACAACAGGCGTTCATCCAATAACCACAGTCTGGTATCTCAGATCAAATGCCTCTGAATACATGCTTATAAGCAAGAATAATTCACATCTGTAAAGATGTAAAACCTGCATAAAAATGCAGTGAGGCCTGATTTTGGACTGAGTTTTGAGGCTGGCCAGCCTACCGTTTCCAGCTTTTCTAAAGCTTGGACCTTCATTTCAGGCAGTCTTTATGATAGTCAGGAATGCTTTCCCCCTAATTTAGTCATGTCAATAATGTCTGTAGATAAATTCCTGTTTCTACTAATCAAAAATTTCCCTGAATTCTAGAGCAAGCAGAAAAAGATTTGGTTTTTGTACTCAATTTTTCACTACTTGAAGAAGTCTGAAAACAGCTTACAATCACCTTCCCTTTCCCCACAACAGACACCCTGTGAGGTAGGTGGGGCTAAGACAGCCCTAACATTAATGCTCTGTGAGAACAGCTCTAAGAGGACTGTGACAAGCCCAAGGTCATCAAGCTGGCTGCATGTGGAGAAGCAGGGAATCAAACCCGGCTCGCCAAACTAGAAACCGCCACTACACCAAGCTAACTATTTTGGGGGGGTTACTTCTCAGGAGTGACAGTTTTTGGCTTACCAAGATTCTCTTTCTTAATGGTAAGGATGCAGATGTTGAAGAGTTGTGCCCCCCTCCCGTTCAGTTGCGATGTGAGCTTCTCAAATCCTGCAACTATACAAGTATGCATGCAAGTACCTCTGACAAAGAACATCTGATTTTAAAGCAAATTTTAACTACATTCTCTTATGCACTACATGTTTCTGATTCTTTCTAGATCCATTTTATTTTTTCCTCTAACACAGTTCCTAGATTTCTGTACCTCTAATTTTACAATGTTATACAGATTTCTAAAAGCTTTTAATAATTAAAAATATAGGGCAGTCTCTTCATCCTGTAGCAGATGAGGTGGTGGCAATGATAACTTGGTACATTTTTCCACAATTTTAAAAGAAACCAGCTGAGATCCAAAAAAAAGGAGATTGGAGAAGAAAACCTTTGCCTTGACTTGAACCTCAACATTGCTGAGAAAGTCCTTCTCTGAGAGACTAATGAGATGACATGTGGCAACCAGATGTATAAACTTGGTGGTGAAACTGTATTTCATATTAATCCATGTTTTTATACTTTTAAGAGATATATGTACTTTTATTATTCTGTATTTTCTTCTTGTCTGTTCTGGCATGTTTTGTAATACTTGTGTTATCCCGCTGTGATTTATTTATTTTATGCTCAAGTCAAGACCTTTGGCCATATGAGCTTAATAATAAAAGAAAAGGCATTGCAGGTTGCATTCCTAATCTTATACAAAAGAAGATCTATATCTAGAGAGATGCAGACTTTGTTACTTGAAGCACATTTCTCTCCAACCTGGTCCTCTTCTATTACAGTCAGGCTGCAAAGATTGCTCTGAACAGGGGAATGCACCTTACCCCCCATACACACACACACACACACACACACAAATGTGAATGCACATGGATACTATCACATCTATCTCAGTCCCAATATGAGCCATATAGTCTAAGACACCTACCAAACCCTGGAAAGCAAACACACCAATCAGGTATAGTTTTTCAAATACGTTCAGCTTCCTTCCAGACAGCCCTAGCCTCAGCTTCCTATCCAACCACTGATAAAAACCTCTCTCTAAAGTAACTTAGTCAACAAACCATCCACTTCAGTAATCCTCTGGGCCTTTTCGCATGGGGATCTTTGTTGCAAATTGTTTGCGGAATGAAAAATCGCCATTTAAAATAGTGGAATTCGTCGTTATGCATACCTGCCTTTGTAGTGGAATCAGTTGCGTTTTTTAGCGTTTCCCACAGGCTTCCGGTCTCGGCAGAAATCGCTAGAAAGGAAGCGCTATTGCCAAGCTCGTCCCGCCCCTGGCCGTCAAGCAGCCAATGGGCAGCCGTTAGCATGCTCCCAAACAGCCCCTTTCCCTTTAAGAAAGGTTTTTTAAAAAAAAAACCGACCCATAGCAACGAATCTAGGTAGATTCGTTGCTACGGAGAGACCCATCCAGCTGCCTAATGTGAGCTGTCGTTTGATTGTATGATCGTTTGCACGCTGCCTCGAGTGATAAAAAAAAAATCCCCCCCCTCTCACGGGCCCGATTTTCGGCTGAATTTATGTGTAAAAAATAAAGGGACTTTATTTCAGCAAACGGGCTTTTATGTGGTTTGTGCTTAGTGACTAAAGGTGAAGGACTGAAGCCAGGGAAGCCTCTAAACAGAAAGAGGCTCGCTGGTGCGTTTATCCCCGCTCGCTCGGAGAAAAAAAAATGGCGATCGCTTCGCCGGAAGTTTGGAGGAGAGAGCCAGGGGGAGGGACTTTGAAGAACCAGCAACAATGGTAACGCACAGGTCTTTAGCGCTACTGTTGCAGATTGGTTGCAGGAGTGTATCGCTATCCGGAGGGTGAATCCACTTTTCTGGATTCCCCTGAAAGCGCTACAACGAAGCGCTTTTTGCGGGTCGGTTTCAGGATTGTTGCAGATTGTCTACGACGTCGTGGGTTATGGCAAATTAGTAGCGTTTCCAATTAGCAACCATTGTGCTATTTTGAAGCCATGCGAAATGGCCCTCTTTGTTTCCCAAACTCTCACTCAGAATCTCACTCCGACTCAATCCTGCCCCAAAAGCTCAAAAGCCTTGCTGTCCTCTAGATCAGGGGTAGTCAACCTATGGTCCTCCAGATGTTCATGGACTACAATTCCCAGCAAATGCTGGCAGGGGCTCATGGGAATTGTAGTCCATGAACCTCTGGAGGACCACAGGTTGACTACCCCTGATCTAGATCTCAGCTCTCCATACCAAAAGGGGGGCTGGGGAGCACAGCTCTTATCAGGACATCAAATATCTATCCTCGTAACTTGCTTTTCTTAATTAAAAAAAGCAATCTTAAATTGATTTGTGGTCAAGGAACTAACTAATGCATTAAGTGTTTGCAATGTTATGTGCTGTATTTTCTAAATTTGTTTTCTCATGTAGGGAACCTTTTGCCTTGGCAAGTGATCATCATCCTTACCAACATGTTACCTTGAAATGGGGCCTAAACACATTGTAGCTAACAGATTTACTTTCCCACATATTCTGCTGGAATGTTTCAACATTAGAAATGGTGTTTGCAGATGAGCATGTTAACATCTTATTTAATTATCCTATCCAAACAGCAAATGAACAAGCATTTAGTTTAAATAATAGCTATAATAATGTAGGTCTTCCTGGCAAAAACCAAAGAGGATGTAAAGGGAAGTTATTTAGCAATCCTAGCTTTAATACTGTAATACAAAGTTTAGAATTCTACAAAATTACACTGAATGTTTTTACTTCAACCATGGAGTATGAACCTAGAAAGTTCTATCGCCAAAGGAAGACATTTCATCAGGACTGAGAAATTTGTGCACTATCAGAGATCAAACTGGACTCAGCCAGGGCCAGGGCTTTTTTGGCCTGGTGGAATACTGTGCCAAATGAGATCAGAACCTCTGAGACCTTTGGCAGTTCTGCAGGGCTCGCAAGACAGAGCTGTTCCACCAGGCCTATGGTTGAGGCCAGAAGAAACATCAGAAACTGGTGGCCTCTATCCAACTGATACTTTACTGGGAACTCTTCCATAGAACCCCCTCCCCATGCCCCATATGAGAAAGCACTAGGGGCAATTTTAATAACTAATATTTTAATATTTATTTTGGTGTTTTAATGTTTAATTTTACATTTATTTCATATTTATCAAACTTTTATGTATTTTATGTTATCTGCCCTTAGTTTTCAAAGATAGGGCAGAATATAAATCCCAAAATAAATAATTAGCAATATATTTATACACTCAGGTCCAGTTTTTCAGAAGGAATTAAAGAAAAAGCCTGCCAACCTAGGTAAGTATATTTATCTGTAAGAGAGCATTTGTTTTCAGCGTTACTTTCACATAAATGTGCTTAGTTCACAGCTTGATGTCCTAATCCTACAGATACACAAAAGCACAGCTTGAGGCTAGCACTTATGGAGCTCCCACAGTATTCAACACAATGCTTGCCCAATGGTTTTGCTACCTGCCAGCTGCAATCCCATTGTAAACATTTTACTATAATATATTACATGCCTAATATTCCAGTAGCCAAAAATTCCTCAAGAAGGCAGTATCAGTGTTCCTTATTGTACTGGTCAGATAAGGGACATTCAAAATAAAATATAAAATTTTGTGTTCCATATTTGATGACTGACAATATTTTTGGAATACAATTTTTAAAAGCATATTTTAAGACCCTAAATATTAATAAAATATTATTGCCAGAACTATAAGATACCAGTATTGTAGTCCTTTGCCATAAAAATTGTTTCCTTAATTTGAATACTTCAAGGAACTACTTTGGGTGAGAAGGTCCTTAAAAATGATAAGAGATGAATAACATCAGCTTACTGATACTGACAAGGTAAACATTGGAACATGGCAGCAGGTTGCAATGTTTTGTGATTTAACTCCTCCCCCACCTTTGCATTTGCAAAACAAAAATATAAAGCTTCACAGTAATTCCAGTACCTAGAATAGAAAAGCTTTCTAACTAATTAAACAGAAATTACTGTGGTCCAGTTGACATTCACAGCAAAAACACACTATCTTCTCTCAAGAAGGAATAGATACATGGACGCCAGTCAGATGTTAGTCTCCAAGACATACCTGAATGCTTAGATAAGCTTTTGTGGGAATGTATGGGCTGAATCATTAATTGGTTGCACCTCATTCAAAAGAGATACATTCCTTTGGGATAATAGGCCAAGAATGGTAACTAATCTTGTCAATCTCTCCTTTCCTTCACACAGCACTGTCGATAATTAGCAATTCTTAACAACTGCCCACTTTAACAGCTTCCTATCAGGTCCTCAAGGGGTCCTCCAGAAACATTAACACCTTTAGTTCTCCTCGGGTAGAGCAATCATGGTTATTGTCTATTTATTGGGAACCCATAAAGGTTTCTCCCAGAGCATTGTCCAAACGTGGACAAGTCCATCACGTGTCTCCTATGGTCATTGTTAAGCACAAGAAATCTCATCAGTCTATTGTTCTAGGGCAGGGGTAGTCAAACTGCGGCCCTCCAGATGTCCATGGACTACAATTCCACGAGTCCCTGCCAGCGTTCGCTAGCAGGGGCTCGTGGGAATTGTAGTCCATGGACATCTGGAGGGCCGCAGTTTGACTATCCCTGTTCTAGGGGCTAGCATATCAGCATAACCCAAGGTAACATTTTTTCACTATAAAAATAGACCACTTAGCATCAGTGATGAGCGTATGTCTCTGTGTATTTTCTGGGACCCTCTGCTCACCACAACTTGTGTGTGTGTGCGCCTGCCTTCCTCTTCCATGTACATGTCCTGGGCACTTTATATAGACCACTGGACTTCCTTCTTTCCACAAAGTGCTGGCTGTTTCACAGATTCACAGATTTCCCTCTTCACGTTATGATGGTAATTAGTGTTTCTTCCCCCCAAAACCAGGGCTAACCTTCCACAAACACACAAACCCTCAACGCACAAATTAGAAACCAAATACCCAACAAGCACAGAACCAGGGTTCGAGAACAACCCTAGCCAAACCACAGAAACTAAGAACTAAAACCAACAGTGTCCATAGGAACACACAACCACACTATCAAATATGGAGCCCACCATGTTTAAAGGAACTGGGGAAGAAGCAACAGCAGGGGCCCTAAAAGGGTCAGGGATCCCAATAATAAGAGGCAGAGACAGTGGACGGTGGAGATGCACCGAATCAAAATTCAACCATACTTGGGCCCCCTCCGAACTCCCCCCCCATCCCTCGTGACACTAGGGTGGAAGCAAATGTAAACAACCTGCCTCTGACACTGGTGCTGTGCAGCGCCAGGTCAATAAACAACAAAACCACTACCCTGCAAAATTACTTTGCAGAACAAAGAGTGGACCTGGTGGGTGTGACAGAAATCTGGGCCAGGGAGGGCAAAACTGTCTCCTTTAAAGATCAAGCCCCTGCCGGATTATCTGTCCTCCACCAGTCTCAGACTGTGAGGCGGAGAGGAGGGGTGGCAATCCTGACTTGAGAGGCTTTCTCCTTCAGGGTCCTTCCTGCACTGTAAATACCAGGCATTGAATGTGTTGGCCTTGGATGGGAATCAATCGAGAGTGTGGCGATCTGGTTAGTGTACCACATGCCCAATGTACCTCCAGATGCTCTGCCAGCCTTACTGGAGACAGACACTACAGTTCCCCATACTATTCATTCTGGGGGACTTTAATGTCCATGCTGTGCTGCCCTCCTCTAGAACTGGGCAGGTGTCAACCATGGCAACACTAGGGCTCTCGCAGTTTGTTGTTGGCCCCGCCCATCAAGCAGGCCACAGCCTGAATCTCATTTCTGGCATGGGTCTGAATGTGGATCTGGTCACGGCAACTGCCTGCCATGGCCAGACCACTATGCCCTGAAGGCTAAGGCTACCAGCCCCTCCTCAGTTGAGCACCGAACAAATTTTAGCTCTCCCACAGAGACTTATAGATATAACTGGATTCCTGAATGCTCTGTGGAAACCAATGCCTCCCAGCACTTCTCTCAATAGCCTGGTCAGCAACTGGCGCAACAGATTGCAGACTGCTATTGATGAAATAGCTCCCTGATGCCCTCTCCGCCCCTGTCTCAAACGGGCCCCTTGATACACCAAGGAGCAGTGAGAAACGGGAACTGAGATGGCTAGAGTGAGTTTGGAGGAAGACTCGTGATGAAGCCTCGAGAACATCACATAGAATGCAGATGAAGGCCTATCAGATGGCGGTGAAGTCAGTAAA